>NC_134037.1:79894805-80205828 GCF_965140245.1 Athene noctua
AGCTAAAGATATCTTGTTTTCTGCTACAGTACTCTGCTCTATCTTCCATGTTTGTCTGCCTTACTCCTACTAGGATCTAGAAAGTTGTAGCACTCCACAAAATCATGAATTTCCTCTGTAAAAATGGATGATATAAAAACAAACTCTGGGATTTTTTCTATCCTCTTTATAAAGTCAACAGTAGCAAAAATACACAAAATCAACATTATTTCACCATGGCATGTCATCTGTGACCCTACACCTTCTGGTTACAGGGAGTTTATATGAACTTGTGGTGAATTTTCAGAAACCTGGACTTGTCCTCCCCCTCTGTGTGCACAGCTTGGCAGTGGTAACCTGCTGCTGTACAAACATACTGTCTTGACTCTGAGCCACACCTGGGCTCAGCTCAGCATAACTCAGAAACAGAGGGACAGAGGTGACACTGAAGTAGCCACACCAATGTGTTGACAGCACTGCTGTCAAAAAAGATGCTGTTGCCTTCCTCTGTCCCCAGCCACTCGTTCTGATGCACAAACATTTGCTTTGACCCATGGTGACCTGGATAAGGGAGGTGCAAAGGATAGATGAGCAGCTGAGGTCAAAAGAACGTGACTGCCTGCCTCTTTTAGCATCAGCACTTGCATATGCTGGTGTAAGCTCTGCAGCCTGGTGACAAAAGAAACCCTTGTGGTACTCATGGTTTAGGGGATGATCCAAGCCCTGGCATAATTCATGTCATAGTCACACAGTAATTGCCATACTTGACCAAGGTTCAGGTGTATTTGGATGTACCAGAGCTGGGTAGCAGCTGTTAGGAGAGCACTGCACTAGACAGGCAAAACCAGCCTGTCCCTTAAAGATCTGCATACTGATTGCTAATAGAGTTTGATCTACCCTGTAAGACAACAGATTTATTGTCCCTTTCAAACTCAGTCCAAAACCTATTCAACCAGAAGTTTGGCTGAAGAGTTCCAATACACACAATCTGTACTTTGTAAGAGTGTGACATGCAACGTCATGTCATGATGTCATGTCACACAAGACATGCTTCTCCCAGCTCTTTGTACCTGGGTTATCTGCAGTACCAAGGGCTGTCCCAGGCAGCTGCTGAAGATGATTTTCTGGAGAAGCAAACCAGAATCTATTGTCAGATGAACTCTTTTTCCAGACGTAGAAACAGATTACAAAGTGTCTGTAAGGGTCAGCTGTGGTTTGCTGAAAAAGTCAGGCTTTATAGACGTTACCTGCTGTTAAAACTTGCTTAGAAAAAAATAAACAGATTTTAAACAAGTAAAAATTCATGGGGCACTGGGGGCAGGGGTCAGCTCTCCCTCTGAGCAGCATCTCCCACACCATTGCCATATACACAAGCTGTGTTGCTGTATAAGAACTGGGGTAACTCTTCCCACGATCTTCTTATTCAGGGCCATTTGGCTTCAAAGTCCTGGAGCTGCAGTGGTGGTGTCCAGCTCTGTGAAGTGTGGGGAGATGCTTCCTCCCTGATGTACAGACTCCGCTCTATTGAGCTGAATGCCAGCTTTTGAAGTGGCTCTCCAGATGAGCTGAGTATGTCTGTGACAGATACAGTTTAGTATGCCTTGGACAGTCATTGCTTTGCACACCTTGATGGTTCAGAAATGTAACTATACTATTTGTAATGGCCTAAGGCACTAGATCACTTTGTGGACTCATAACCTTCAAGATGGTATGATCTAATTCAAAGTGATTTTTAGGCTTTCAGGAGTTAAACAACATTTAGTAAAAGTCCCTTAAGATGGAAGAGAGAGGGAGAGTGAGAGGCTAAGCCTTTTTCAGTTAAGTTTTCTCCTAGAAAGAATAAATGCTTATTGCTGAGCTATACTGTAGCAAGGAGTCTGGAAAGAAGATACTGGTATAAAAGCAGCTGTAGCAGTAATTAGGCCATGGCCATGCATCTTTGCTTGGATCCAGCTGGGCCAGGGGAAGTGCTGGGTGCTATCAGTCTGAAATAATGAGTGCCAATGGCATATCCCTCCCCCTCTAACAGGAGTGACCACCTTTACTGAGGGATGCTCTTGCATTTCAGTCCAAGTGAGCTGAATCAGCAAGACAGTGGAAATGGTTTAATTGGGTTCATCTTGACTGAAAGAGGTCAGAAAACCCTCAGAAGAGCACCTTCCATAGCAACCCTGGGGAAGGGGTGCTGATCTGCCTTGGGGGTGCGCAGGGATGCACAGCTGGGACAGAGGGGAGGCTAGACAGGACAGCTTCTACCATGGGTGGGAACTGTACACACCCAGAGTAACCACTGCCATTTCCAATGACAGATTTTCAAGAACATTGCAGACAAAACTCTTTGGAGTATCACCTTAAGCACTGACTACAATTCTATCCTCATTTGGACAGGATGGGACAGAACTTTTTTTGTGTATGTATTCACATACACACACACGTGTGCATATGTCTGGATGCACTGGCAACAAAATCTTAATAAGCAAACTCCATTATATGTAATTTATAGGCTTATAAAGTAATCAATGAGCATCAACATATGATACATGTTGATGTCTCTATGTGTCTATAACTTTGAATGGTAAATAGAGTGATAGCTGGTGGGTTAGAGAGAGCTAAATCAGGAAGAGATTCAAACCATTCAACGTTGGAAAGAGGAACATCCTGTGAGCTTGGCCTACAATAATATTCAGATGAAAAAAACGCTCAAAGAATTAAGACTCAGTATATCAAGAGGGATTTAGACTGGTTCCATGGCTGTGAAAAGAAAGCAGACTGAAGCAATGAAAGATGACCAGGAAATCTCAGGGGGAGACAAAAACTGTACATAATATTTACAACACTCTTCCTGCCCATATACAATACAATTACACTGACCATTAAAAATATATTGTGTTGAAACAGCACAAATCATCTGGGACCCCAGAAAATCCAGCTCTCCTTCCAGGTTGCCATTAATATCCTTGAGCCCACCTTGCCTTCTTCCAGGATAGAAGTCACTTCCAGGGAAACAAGGCCTGGCCAGAGCATTTCTGCATCAGCCAGGATAACCCCTGTCTGTGGACTTGCCTCACAGTGTGTTGCTAACAGAAATAAATGAGAGAACTTCTAACAAGAAGAAAAGTGTAAAGGCAGCCAGAAGCCGATACTGAGCACAGCCTGGCCAGAGGAGAGAATGAGGGCTGCTGTGTATATAACCACAGACACATACCTGTGCATGTTTGCACACATCAGTCCAAGCCAATTCAGCCACTGTGTGAAGTTTCACAGCATTGTTTATTCTGGAAAGAGAAGGGCTTCAAGGAGAGCTGCTTTGCAGCAGTCCTCTGTGCACAGCACATAAATCTGAACATTAAATATTGGTTTAAATTATTAAGAATAAATTTAAATTGAAAAATAGACTAATGCAAAGAAACAAATTTCAGTCAACATTGGAACAGAGCTAGTTTTAGGAAGCATATTGCTATAGCAAATGCAACTCCTTGTTCCCTTGGACAGTCTGAGGCAACGATCTGGTAACTCCAGTCCAGCACTGAGATGCACACACTACTCAGCAAGGAAACATTACCATCTCTAGCATATGAAGCTCCATGTTCACATTTTTCTCTTTTTCCCATCACAAAAAAAAAAAAAAAAAAGCCAACATAGCATATTAGCTTTTCCCACAAAGCATCTGAAGTGACAAAATTTACTTGAAAAATAAAAATTAACAAAAGCAGTACAAAGAAGAATCCTGATCAGCTTGTGACCACTATAAACCAAGACGGGTAAGAAAAAGAATTAAAAAATAGTTCACATCCGGCACCACAAACCTTGCTCACTTTCTACAAAATCAGGGAATGAGAAAAAAGGTCCATTTTGCTGAGACCATTTCAACAAATTTTTCTTTCCCTGAACCTGGAAAATCCAGGTATTAGGATACAGAACTTTTGTTTTATATGTATATAAATACACATGTACATATTTATATAAATATAAAAGCAGAGCATCCTCCCATTTTTCCTCATAATTTATTATTATTAAAGCTTGTAACAGAGTTAGCTGGACTCTTCAGAAGTGGGTGCTCTCTGCAGACACACAGCACAGGGAGTTTAGCTCTACTAGTGCAGAACAGCCAGGAAGGGACATAAAATGTTGGGTGATGGAGGCAGATGTGGGTGAGCAGCCAGGAAAGGGCAGGGAGCAATGACTATTAATGGCCTTGCTTGCTCCAGGGTGGCACTCTGGCCTGCCAGAGCCAGTCTCTGAGAGCAGACGCGGTGGCGGTGTAGAACGATGGCTGCACCAACCCACCCAGTCCCTCGGCAGCCCAGCCGCTCACCCAGCCGCTTCTGTACCAGCCACTGAAGAAGGACTGTCCCTCAATTTTAAAGGGAGTCCCAGTTTGTCCCCCAAGCACATGTGGTTAGTTCCCTTTGCAGTACTCCCCACCATACTGCCATGGGTCTTTTTGCCTACTGTGCTCAAAATTGCCTGAGCCTTTCCCTCCCTCTGCTTGGTTCCCCAGCGCCCTCACCTAGTCCTCCCAGCAGTATCCTGCTTGCTGGTCAAGACCAGACACCTTTTTCTCCCCTGATCCACAGGGTCCTACTCACACTGGTTTACGTTAATGCTTTCCCACAGTCTCATAAGACCAAGTAATTTCCTCAGAGGACTGAGTTTCTCAGAAGTTTTCTGCTCTCAGAGACCTCTGAGTAAGTCAGGGCTGGTGCAGGTGTTCCTCAAGCAGTGCTGTCTTCATTCCAGAGAGGGCAGGGGCAAAGTGCAAAAGATTTCTTGAAATCAGAAGGTATTTCCACCAACAACAGCTTGCTCTCCTTCATGTTGTATAGCACTTGTTTCAAGTAAGGTGTTATTCATGTGTGACTGCAGCCTTCACTCTTCCTGGGGTGAGTGGAGATCAGTAGGTGACTACTGGTGAATAGCCAAGTCACTTCATCATGACACATGCTGGAACAGCTGAAAACATTCAAACCCAACTTCTTCATAGCAAAAAGTGCTTTTCTTGAGAAACAAAGTGAAAACAGTGTTCCCATGGAACATCTTAAGGACTCAAAACCAGTATTTCCTAGGGTGGGAAAGATGGAGCACACCTACTTTATTTAGCTTTATCTCAGTAAGGAAACATTGCTACTGGCAAAATTGGCACATCTTTGTGAAGTTGTTAAACTTGGGACCCTGGCTGGAATGTAAAAGAAATGACAGAGCAAAGGAGAACTTTGCCTTACGCTGGGCTTCTGCTAGTTCTGGCGATTTCATGTGCAGGTTGTCCAAAAAGGTTCTGCTAGCCAAGTAAAGATGAATTTCTCAAATAATAAACAGTGGGTTTTCAAAGAGGGCTTTTTGGGGTACTGCTACAACCTGGTAGAGGTAAGTCTTTTCATGCCCCGCCGCTGAGCCAGACTGGAGGACAATACAGGCTCCAGCTTTGGTGCCTGAGGTGCTCGGTTTAAAGCAAAGTATGTGGCTGCCATTGCACCCTGTAAAATAGAGAAAGAGAAAATGATGAAATTCAGTCCTTTGATGGTTTTCCCCTCCCTTCCCCTATTCAGTCCCCTGAAAAAATGGAAGTGCATGGATGATTTCCATGAAATTATAACATTTAGGCTGGCAGACATCTGGGGTGTCTGATTCAAAGCGGTGGGTAGCAGTATGTGCACAGAATGCCACCAGGCCACTACAAGGCAGCTTGAAGTTAAAAATATCAAGCAGGTGACAGGACAATCTTTACTGTTACTGTAGTATATTAAATTTGGCCTGTGGGAAATAATCGTCCCAATTACTCTATCGCTTTCCAGAATATTTGTACAAATGACAGCTCATTCTGCAGGGAAAAAAAAGGCAGCGGTGTGGAATGTACCTTCACCAGGTGAACATCCTGTCTGCTGAGTTGGTTTTGAGATAGATACTCCCTGTTCACTATCCATGGATGTCTTAGGACTTGGACTGCTGTAAGGCGCTGATGAGGGTCTACATGAAGCATCTTAGATACAATGTCCTGGGTTTAAAAGGAAGAAAATAGTAGAAGGGAGAAAAAGGTAATTAATAGCAGTGCAGCTTTTACTAAGATTTTCCCGGTGGCAGTGTCATCACCAGCATGTCCAGTGGACAGAAGGGTGCACTTTAGATATGCTTTACATTTGTTATGTAAAGTCTGATCTTCAAAATTTTTAAGTGTAATATTCAACTCTCATTGATAATCCAGTCAAAAGATAATGTGGAGGGTATTCAGTTTACTGTTAATTACAGGTGACCTCGTAGGAGTGATAAACTCCACCTACAGGGGATTCTATCTGGAGGCACCTCCTCACTGACTCCAAAGCATGCTTACAAAAGAACCTTAGAATAGAAATTTAACATTCAGAAGGCTAAAATTCAATGAGATCAGTTCTACCACATCTGAATGTTTTCATTTCAAAACTGGACATCTGATAAAAAATACACTGTGAGGCTCACAGGTGTTGGTAGCAAGATTAATATGTTACTAGGATTGCTTGCAGTTTTGTGGTGGCATATATCAATGTTCTTTCACTGGATACTGCCAGTTGCTAAAACTGAAATCTCTTGGAGGAATCTCTAAATCTTGTCAAAGTTTCTGATTAATGCCAAGCAACTGGAAGCTTGCCAGCTTTCCTGCCCATCTAACTGTCTCATAGACTAGTGCACAGATTCATGCTCGAAAGACTCAACACCAGATGAATTTTATATCCTGGGGTTTCCATGCTTTGTAATAGAGGGGCAGCCTAAACTGTGAACTATACAGGAGTTTAAAATGCTGGTTTGTAAACTGCCTGCTCCCGGTTAACTTTGAGGAGCAAAAAGGTGATTCACATATAGGCCATACATTTGTGGCACTGACCACCCCACACTTTTAAAAGTTCAGTTGCACCAAAGAAGAGTTCTGTGCTGTTTGAATCTCAAGAGCATTCACAACTGATGGTGCTAATTATGCTTTAGTTTAATGAAATAAACTACCAAAATTCCTGAAACACTATTTCATACAGAGTGGTTGAAACATAAAGAAGTTAAGTTTTTATTTCACGAGGCATGGAAAAATAACACTTCTGACTATCTTTCACTTTAATTTGTTACAACTGCAGACTGCAAGTTCATTTCAGAGAACAAGAAAAAAATCTGAGAAAATGTTCACTGACCTTTGCAGTGTCAGATACTGAATCCCAGTTTCCTCCTGTAAGTGCATATTTGCCACTGCCAATCCTGGCCAGAATCTCCTCTGGGGTGTCATCTGGTCCATTTGCAAAAGGAGTGAACCTATTTGAAAAAAGGAAAAAATACAGTGTAATTTGCAAGTACAGGATTTCTAGGATCTAATGCTAACTGCTCCTAATTACGACAGGAATTTAGTTCCAGAATGGACCATAGACATTGTTGCTTCATTTTCACTCAAACTATACAGTCCAGTGATTCCTCATATTAAGTTGTTCTGCAGAGGAAAAGACTGATTCCTTAATTGTTTTTTTAAATTTTTGTTCTGTTCTCATTTTTTAGGAATGAAATATTCTTTTAAAAATATAGACAGGTTTTTACCTCTTTAATTGGTTTAATTCTGCTTTATGGCCAATAACAATAATTGATAATGCCAAGAAAGGATAAAAATAAGGAGAAAAATTAGGATCTGAAACAGAAAAAAGGGAAAGAAAAAAGAATCCTTTATAATCTATTTTGCAATGCTTTATTAACGATGATATACAAGTCTGTTGGGCAAAACAAATGATCTGCGTCCAGCTTTACAAAATTAGTGTCATATGTGGAGGGCACACTTTTTGTCTTCATAAAGTGACAAACAATAAAATTTTTCCAGCTGACTAAAATCTACCAGGCCAAATTTTACTTTTCAATCTTGAACAGCTGTGTAGGTTTAGAAGAAGAGGGCATTTGGGATTTGTATACTTTACTTCCACCTCTCCCTTTTCTTCTGAAAACTCGCCAGAGTGATTTTTAGATTGTTAAACAGTTGGTTTGGCCACAGTTTCCTATCCCACATGGTTTCTAGTAGCAAATTAGATTCCTCATGCTGATTTTCTAATTTTGAAAACATTTCAGACTTCAGAGGTGTTCAGCCCAAAGAGATACGTAATATTATTCCAATCTATAACCATCAGGAGTGATGCACTAAGAGTTAAGGACTGGCTAAAACTCTGAGGTCTGTCACTTTCTGCCTTAACAGGTTTACAGGCTTGTGCTCTCGTTCTGGGTGTCTGAGCCCTCTCTGCTCACAGTAATGATCAGAGGAGAATAAAATCCTAGATGCAAACAATAGTCAGTTCCTACTAACTCTCCTCTGATGAAGAGGAAGACCATCCCTAAATGCAGTGGTGGCACCTAAAAAGTCAGCACTTCTCAACTGTTTGCATTACTCTTATTTTCTCTTGTAAGTGCAGAAAAAAGTGAGATACAAGTTAACAGCACTTGTTGTCAAATTTCATATCTGCTAAGTGGATTTCAGATTCAAATATATTTGGATTTTTTGACATTTAAAAAAGAAGCATTTCAAATATAACCAGCTAGACAAACATGACTGTGGGTAATGTGTTGGTTTTGTTTTACCGATTCTGGTTTTGTATCACTTAAAATCTATGGCATTAGAGAAACAGAAATGGGTTTTTGGAGATCCCAGCAGACTGAGAGACTGCTCCAAAAAGTCACAATATATTTCAGCTAATGGTGAACACATTTGTACTCAGGAACAAAACAGATGGGATAGAAACTCCTTTTCTATAATCTATGAGGTAAGACACACAAATAAGAGAAAGGCAGGGTCAAACTCTTTGTTTTTTGTATAAATCTAGGAATGAATCCAAGCTTCTCGCCACAGCTGAATGATCATGAAGCAGATTAAAGAGCTGTGAGAGGTTATGGAAGACTTTCAAGCTGCACAACTGTGCACATACCATACTCTGAGAAATTAAATTCAGGGGCCTGGTAATTCCAGATTAGGTTTGTACACTGCGTTTCCCATTCACCCCATCATATCTTATTCCTGTCCTTCACTGCTTATTTCAATCTGTCTCTTCCTCTGAGTCTTCTTGTGTCAATATTTTTTAGCCAACACATTAGTAGGGGTATTTTTGCCAAACACCCACCAAAAGTTCCTGCTTCCTGTTGCTGTTCTTGATGGTCTGTTAATTTACTTTCTGTCCTTTCTGCAGCATAATTTTCTAACAGCACCTGAAAACTATGTTTGATGGGGTTTTTTAGCCTTTAAAGGTGCTCAGGAACCTCGATAAGAACAGTAGATGAAGAATGAAGCTGAAGAGAATACATGTATTAACGGAAACGAATGAACACCCTGTTATGGATAAGGTGAACATGATATGGCTGTTCGTACTCCTCTGCTCCTCTCTTCGTGTAAAACTTTCACACTGCTTAAGCGGTGAGTAAGCCTTTTAGGAGTCTAGGTCTCAAAGCAGTTTACAGGCACAGGCTGATAAACACCTAAACAACTTGTGAAGTATCGAAGATATTTATGTGTTCTGGAAAAACTAATTTTAATTCTAGGTCTTAGCATCTATTTTTGTGCCTCGTACAACTGAGCACATTTCTCAAAGGAGGTCAGGCAATTTGCTGTCTCTATCTGTGACTCCTTTTTGGCTTAATCAGTGCTGAAATGCTGAGCCCACTGGAGACTGTGGCTCCAGAAAAACCTCTTCACTCACCCTGCCAACATGGTATACAGTAGGATCCCCAGGCTCCAAATGTCACAGGCTGCATCGTAACCTTGGCGTTTAAGGACCTATGTGAAGGAAAAAGAAAGATGAAAATAGGTTAAAAAGCATCAGTTAGTGGTCGTATCTGTTGACATTTCCAGGGCTTAACTGTATATCTGGCTTGAACAGGTGGCTGCCTCAGGATCAAAATGTTCAGTAGTGGTGAGGAGCAAGGTGAAGCCCAGGCTGGAATGAGCTGGTTGATGTTCAAGCCCAGCACATCTGTCACCTCCACAGTGACAGAGATGAGTGCAGTTTGTTGGAGGCTCTGGGAGCCTCTCTGACCATCTAACACAGCAGACCAGACAACATTTCAGTGTTTTAAAATGTTTCTTAAAAAAAGCTTGTTAATACTTTGAAACATATCCTCCTAACATAAAGGTTACCAAGGACACTGTGAATACAACCAGCATAGGGCTGAGCATGATAGACATGTCTGAGCTCACTTTGGATTTGATACAACAAATGGATGCACACTAACACTTATCTAATGTCAGACTAGTAAAGATGCATGACAACTGCAGAGAAAACTAAAAAGCTTACTTACTTACTTCTGTATTAAGCGAAGTGACCACATTTAGACTGGACTTAACAGACAGCAGGCTAAAACTTGATCCCTTTTTCTTATGGGGAAAACAAGACCCATGGTACTCAGCAGAGATCTGACCAGTAGGTTCAATATTGGTACAGAATAGTAAGTTATAGCAGTAAGGGTAAAATCTAGATTTCATTTATGCTAGTGCATACTAGAAGAAATGTCTATTTGAGTCAGTGCAGGTCCCAGTGAAAGTGAAGTCACTAACTGAGGCAGCACTGCTGAGATTAGGGGAAGAACTTAATTTCTGTTTGGCTCAGAAAAGCTCAGGGACCACCTCCAGATCTTCCACTCACTTGTAAAAGCAAACTACCCTTCTGTTTATTCAGTTATGACATATAAGGAGAGTTTTTTCCCCTGCTGATGGATCAGTAGATACATTAATTTTTTGCAAAGCACATGAAAAAGGAATGTACAAATTCAGCAAGTCTTTCTCTGACATGCAGCCTTACTACTAAGGAGTGATTTCAGCTATCTGAAGTCTATCACAGAAAGGACTGCTAGGAAAAAAAAGTTTCAGAAAATCTTGCTTCAAGAGATTTTACAAATGATGAGTGGTAAAGCAACCATCTGCCAGGTATGCTGCTGAGCGAACATTTGCTACCTGGAAAAAAAGCTACATTTACTCCTGTTGACAAAGCTGGTAAAATCCTACTTCCGCCTCTCTCTCCTGCACATCATATATACACTCTGTGACTGTATTGTTTGTTTTCATTTATTCAGTTTCTGCATTCATTTCCCCTCTATAAACGATAATTTTTATGGGAAAAACCTTTTTGCTATTTGACAAACTCAGTTGCTTCTTGCTTCACCTGAGAGACTGAATACCCAAAATTTATCTTTAGCTGTGGCCATCGTCCTTGCTTCTTTTTTCATTGCCATCACTGTATTCCTCCAATAACCAAGGACAGTCAAGTCCAAGGCAAATGTCAGAAAAATGGGGGAGTGATGGTATTTAGTGGAGCAGGGTATTAAGCAAGCGCTTACACAACCACTGTGATGGGCAGGTGTCGCTGTGTTCTATCATTTAGTTTGCAAGAACACTGCTAGAAAACAGGGGCATTCACTCTGTGCCAGTGTCTAGGGAAAGCTTTGCTGGAAATTACTTTTTATTGACAGCAACTTCACCCCATGGATAACAACAGGAGCTAGCAAGAGTTACCAGTTAGTGTCACTGCTATTTGAAAATGTATCCAGCAGGTCTGTGCAACTGTGGTTAAAGCAAGAACACTGAGCTGGCAGGAGTGTGGGAAACCTTGGCCAAAAAGATTAATGTTTGATCTAGGGGGCAGATATTATCAAAGAGTAACAGGCACGTGTGTTAGAAATAAGTCAGTCAGGGAAAGACCTTTGCAAAAGATGCAGTGGCCTCCTGCTCCAAAGGATGCTGACGAATTTACCACCCATGAAGAGGTTTAGGTCACCTCAAGAATTTTCTGGTATCTGAAAAACAGGCAGGAGCTGGCTCTTAGTGCCACAGATGGCAGGGTGTTGTGGTGGCAAGGAACAAACTTCCTCTGGTCCATCCAATTCTGTTAATGGCTCAGATATTTATCCAAACCCTTTTTGTTTCGATAGGCTTTGATTTATTGGATTAACAATGTTACAAATACAGGCTTTTCTCAGTTGTGACACAAGCAGGGACGTGTATGGGCATGAAAACAAATAAACAGGCTCATAATTCCAAATGCCAAAACAGTAGTTCTTCATGGATTTTGGAAGAAAACCGTAGAATAAAATATTTTTACTTTCTCCAGAAGTGCCCTGCTGCATCAGCAGGGAACTGGTAGGCTGCATTCTCCCTCCGGACCTGGCCTCGTTCTTCGCTCCCCACTCGCAGCACGACTCACAGCAGACGGCAGCGTGTCCCCTGCCTGGAGAGCCTTCACCCCACTCCTGTGCTCAGCTGGACCCCGCGCGAAGGGCTTCCAAAATCAAGGGGGATCCAAGCGGACAACATATCCTCCTTCCTCTGCCACAGTCCTCTTGTGCCATCAGCTCAGCTGACTTTCTGCCTTCTTGTTTACTTTCAAGGGTGCACAGCAGACGTCGCAGCGGGGCTCAGGCAGGGAACATGAAAGTCAAGTCCAGGCTGGAGGGCAGTATTACATCACAGGTAAAATGTAAAAGCGCTCAAGGCTTTATGTAAGCTCTCTGCCAGTTCTGGTAATGTTTCAATTGATCTCCAGCGTTTCCTGCATTAGCAGGATCTGTCTTACTCATCACAAACGTCTGGGAGCGTGACTTCTGCAGTCTGATCTGAAACTGCATTGGGCTGCCAATGTTTGTGATTACAAACACTATACAAAATAGCTCATCATGAAAAATAGCTACACCTATTTTAAGCACATTGTATCTTGGAGAAAATCTGAGTGCTTTAAATACTGAAAACATGATTATTTTTCAGTTTAGCTATGCAACTGCTGTGGTGCCACAGACCTTTTTTTACATATTTGGATAAATTTTCAACAGCTCATTCTAGTTTCTAAAATGAAAACCCAACCAAACAGCAATAAAATAAAAAATCAATCTGTCTTGGCAATGGAAGATTTTTTTCTGAAGAAAATCTGCTTTGAATTTATACTGCCCCAGCAATGGTCTCAATTTAACAAATTCTCCTTCTCATGCTAGAAGTCTGTGATTCCTGTAACTTTTAGTATCATGAAAGGACCTTGTACAGAAAGATGACACCATTTTTCTCTTCCCAGTTACATACCACTCAGATGAACACTGGATGGAGGACAGTTATGGGGAAGAAAAGATGGCTGAATGATACCAAGTGGTATTTGACAGTAGAGGACAGATGAAGTACTGAAAGGCAATAGTTTTGTATTTTTCTTATAAGGATCATAACAAGCAGAGGAAGACACACATTTGAAGTTGTGTATTGCAAATACTAAAATTTCTGATAAGCATCACTCCAAGAAATGGATGATTACCCAGGAAATTAACTTCCTGCTACTTCATTGGAAGGAAGCAGCTATGAACGTCTCAGGGGTCAAATACAGCAAACAGCCCAAACCATTCAAACAGCTGTGGGACTCAAACCCACTCCCGTGGGACTGAATGGAAGGAACAGCACTCACCAGCAATGCAGAGCCACCTCTCTCTGTGCCTGGGGCAGGCTGTTTGGTCTGCCTCCATTTGCCTGTCTGTAAAAATGGGAAAGCAGCCCTTTCCTACATGCCCCATAACAGGGGGGATGGGTACTAGGAAAGCCCAAGTGGAGAGATGTTACTCTAGCTCAATGAAGTCAACAATAAAGCTCCCACTGACTTCAGCATGGTAAGGAATTCATGCATGGATTTTTCTCTTAAGTCTTACTCCTAACATCAAGACTTTCCTCTTAAGCCTTATTCCGTTCTGATGCAGTGCACTAGAGGAGAAGCTGAGCAGAAGCAGCTACGAAAAAAGGGTATTTATCCTAGTAATGAGCCAAGTCATTGTGTATGTCAGTCTGAGACAGATACTGACTTCCATCTGGAGAAAAACAACTGGCCTGACAAGGCCAGGAATAGGAAATTTACGGTAACAGAGGCTGTGCAAGTGCCAGTAGCCTGGTTTCTGCCTTGGTCCTCTTGTAAAGGCATTGAGAAAAAGGGAAAGGGAGGAAGGACTGCTTCTTAAAACATGTTCATTACTCACGGCTTTGAAATGTGATCCTACCTCAGGGGCCACAAAGTTGGCTGTGTAGCAGGGAGTCATGAGCAGCCCGTTCTCCGCTCTCAGTTGCTTGGCAAACCCAAAGTCACAGATCCTGATGGAATCTGGGTTTCCTGACTCATCCATGTAGAGGATATTACTTGGCTTCAGATCTCGGTGCACCACCTTAGCAAGAAAGCAATGAGTAACAAGTGAGCAGAGGTCAGGGAGCATCCAGGCTTGGCTGCCATTTCTGGTCTGCTGTTTGAGGTCGGTCAAGAGCTCATGCCTAAAATATTTAAGTTTTGGAGAAAAACTGCTTAAAATCCTTGGGCAAATGAAGGGAAAAGAAATGTTAATGTCTCTTAAAATCAGAAAGAACTTGTTTGACAGCCTGTGCTGTGTATTAAGATGGAGCTGCTGCTCTGTGGGAGGATACTTTTCCTAGGGTGGTCAGAGGGTGTTGCTGTACAAACACCTTGGCGTCAGAGTCTCTTGGAACCTGACAGCCAGCTGAAAGGCAAAGAAGAAATCCTGTCTGTGGTGGGTTGACCCTGGCTGGATACCAGGTGTCCACCAAAGCCGCTCTATCACTCCCTCTCCTCAACTGGACAGGGGAGAGAAAATATAACAAAAAGCTTGTGGATTGAACTAAGGACAGGGAGGGATCACACACAAATTATCGTCATGGTCAAAACAGACTTGACTTGAGGAAAAATTAATTACATTTATTACCAATCAAATCAGAGCAGGATAATGAGAAATAAAATCAAATCTTTAAAACACCTTCCTCCCCCACCCTTTCTTCCTGGGCTCAACTTCACTCCCGATTTTCTCTACCTCCTAACCCTCAGTGGCTCAGGGGAGCAGGGGACAGAAGTTGTGGCCAGTTCATCACACTTTGTCTCTGCAGCTCCTTCCTCCTCAGGGGGAGAACTCACACTCTTCCTCTGCTCCAGCGTGGGTCCCTCCTATGGGGCAGTCCTTCAGGAACAGACTGTTCCAGCATGGGTCCCCCACGGGGTCACAAGTCCTGATAGCAAACCTGCTCCAGTACGGGACCTCTCTCCATGGGGCCACAGGTCCTGCCAGGGGCCTGCTCCAGCGTGGGCTTCCCATGGGGTCACAGCCTCCTTCAAGCATCCACCTGCTCTGGCGTGGGGTCTGCCCTGGGCTGCAGGTGGATCTCTGCTCCACCATGGACCTCCATGGGTGCAGGGGCACAGCCTGCCCCACCATGGGCTGCACCACGGGCTGCAGGGGAGTCTCTGCTCTGGCGCCTGGAGCATCTGCTCCCCCTCCTTCTTCACTGGCCTTGGTGCCTGCAGAGTCGTTTCTCTCATATATTCTCACTCCTCTCTCTGATGCAGGTTACCCCAGCAGTTTTTTTTCCTGCTTAAATATGTTCTCACAAAGGCGCTACCACCATTGCCAATGGGTTCAGCCTCGGCCAGTGGCAGGTCTGTCTTTGAGCTGGCTGGCATTGGCTCTATCAGACACAGGGGAAGCTTCTAGCAGGCTCCTGCAGGTTTTCCCTGTGGCCCCCCGCTACCAAAACCTTGCCTCGCAAGCCCAACACAACCATCAGAGAAGGAAAGTGTGTAAGGGTCTTCTGGTGATTGCCCATGTGAGTGGGTCACACTTGAAGGGAAGGATCTTTTTTTCCTCATTTCAAAATGTATTCACAAAAATTCTTTCTGTAGACATGCAACTTTCAAGTGGCTGTGTGTTTTACCAGAGGTGCTGCATTTCAGTGGTGGGAAAACAACCTCCACTGGTTATAGCAGGACTGAAAACCTATCATGAAAACATATAAGCCCAAGCACAAAATGCACTTGTTTTAACCATGAAACAGAAAAAGCAGCAAATATTTGACTAGTCATTCAAACTGCTTGTCCCTGAAAAGTGGTTTTCAAAATGCTGTATATAGAAAGCTTAGATTTTAAAAGCCAGCTCTTTAACAGCATGTCAGAAACCTTTCTCATCAGCTGCTCAAACTGCCATTTTGTTTGGAAAGCTGAGCATTTGATTTTCTGCTTATCTGCTGATTCAGCTACCCTATCTGAAATTCTGTTAAAAAGATCAGGTACTGCAATAATGACTGTGATAAAAAGTAAACAGCTAATACCTCAACAAGGTACACGAACTTGAAAATCAGTGTAATTTGGGGATGAAAATGCCACTTCAACATACTGCAGTTCAGTTGGCTAAAAAGTCCATGATCCTATTTCACAAAATCTAATTATAAATATGGAGAAAGATTTTTTTAAAAAATGTATTTACATTTCAGAGAAGCAAAATCACCGCTATTTGCTTTTTCTAAAAGGAATTTTTTAAGAAGGTTGATGCAGATAGCCCAAAAAACCAATGCTTACGCCCTGAGAGTGCAGGTAGTCCACAGTCCTGGTGATGGTGCACAGCACAGCGCTGGCCTCTCTCTCTGAGAAACACTTCTGCCGAAGAATGCGGTCCAGGAGTTCACCTCCCCTCATCAGCTCCATCACCAAGTACACGTATTTCCCATCATCATAGACCTGGAAGAGTAGTAGAATAAATATATATTTTGGATCCATTAACTTGGTGACGGTTAGTCCTTTAATCACAGTGTTGGCTTGCTTGTGTGAGATGTTGCAAGAAGAAAATGTCAGCTAATGTGTGGGAAATGTGCTTATTATGCTTAACAACAGAAAAGGAAACCATATAAAATGACTTAATCATTACTTTTTTCTCATGCCTGTAGCAGCCTGATGATTTGTCCACACAGAAATGCAGCTTTCCTGGTCTGCTATCATGTAGCAGAGTAGACCAAGCTGCTAAAAGCAGCATCACTTCACACAGCCTGAAATGTCTACTGGCTGTCACCCAAGCCTCCTTCTCAGTAGTGTTCTCTCTGAAGGGTAACATTTGCCATTTCAAATATCAATATTTCCCTTTGAATCACGATCAGCTAAATGAACTGTATTATACTGTTGGCCAAGACCTGCTTCCAATTATATCATGTAGTTTATATTTGTAAATCTGGCGAATACATTGTTGACATCAGCTGCAAGGTGTTTTTACCTCCAGCATCAATTGCATGGGGTAAAAGACTTTTTTTGTCAAAATTGGAAGATGAATGGCTAGTTGAAGGCTCAGGAGCTCAGGTTGTGTTTTTATCAATCCCTCAAGTGGAAGGGAAAACCACTGAAAGAGGGTGGAAAATGCATCTGATTAACACATGGCTCAGAGACTGGTGCCACCGCTGGAATTTTGGGTTCTTTGATCATGGCAAAGTTTATAAGGCACCTGGTCTGTTGGCAACAAATGGAACAGGTGGGATGCAGCTGTCCCAGACCAGAGAGGGAAAAGGATTTTGGGGCAGGAGTTATCAGGGCTTATTGACAGGGCTTTAAACTAGGTATGAAGGGGAAAGGGGAGATAACTGGGCCTGTTAGGAATAAGCTCAAGGGAAGCATACCAAGGCTTGAAGGATGGTGGACTGGTGAGGGCTCTCCCTCTGCTACTTCATTTGAGAGAAGGGAAAGACGTTTAGAAACCGTGGAAGCACCTGAGAAAGCCCTGACAAGAAATGGGGCCCACACTCACAAAAAGGTGTTGGATTCATTAGCTCATCTCAAGTGCATCTATACCAATGCACGCAGTATGAGCAACAAACAGGGGCAGCTTGAGGCCATGATGCAGCAGGAGAACTATGACATAGTAGTTATAACAGAAACGTGGTGGGATGCCTCACATGACTGGAGTGCTGGAATCAATGGCTACAAGCTCTTCAGAAGGGACAGACAGGGAAGGAGAGGTGGTGGAGTGGCCCTGTATGTTAGAGAATGTTATGAGAACTCAGAAATCAAGTACAGTGATGATGGGGTTGAGAGTGTTTGGTTTAGGTTAAGGGCCAATAAAGCGGATCTTGCTGTGGGAGTCTGCTGTAGACCCCCCAACCAAAGCAGTGAGGTGGATGAAGCTTTCTATAAACAGTTGGGAGAAACCTCATGGTCACTTGCCATTGTTCTTGTAGGGTATCTGCTGGGATCACAGCACAGCAGAGAGGGAACAATCCAGGAGGTTCCTGGAATGTGTGGAGGATAACTGCCTCACACAGCTGGTGAGTGAGCCGACCAGGGATGGTGCCCTCCTGGGCCTGCTTCTTGTGAACAGGGAAGAGCTTCTGGGGGAGGTAAAGGTTGGAGGCCATCTAGGGTGCAGTGGTCATGAGATGATTGAGTTTTTGGTCCTTGGAGAAACAAAGAGAGGGGTTAGTAAAACTGCCACCTTAGACTTCTGCAGGGCTGACTTTGACCTGTTCAAAAGACTGATTAACAAAATCCCTTGGGAGGCTGCCTTGAAGGAAATGGGAGTCCAGGAAGGCTGGACATGCTTCAAGAGAGGAGTCTTAAAGGCACAGGAGCAGGCTGTTCCTGCATGCTGAAAAACAAGCAGGAGGGGAAGGAGACCAGCCTGTCTAAACAGGGACCTTTGGCTGGATCTCAAGAACAAAAGGAGAATCTATTGCCTTTGGAAGAGGGGGCAGGTCTCTCATGAAGACTATAAAGATGTAGTGAAGTTATGCAGGGGGAACATTAGGAGAGCCAAGGCACAGCTAGAGCTCAACTTGGCTGCAGCTGTTAAGGATAACAAAAAATATTTCTATAAATTCATTAACAGTAAAAGGAGGATTAGGGAAAATCTCCCTCCTTTACTGGATGCAGAGGGAAACATGGTAACTAAGGATGAGGAAAAGGCTGAGGTGCTCAATGCCTACTTTGCCTCAGTCTTTAGCAGTGGAACTGGCTGTTCCCTGGACACCCAGCCTCATGAGCTGGGAGATGGGGAGGGGAAGCCGAATGAGGTCAGCACAATTAAAGAGGAGGTGGTCAGAGACCTGCTACACCACTTGGATGCACACAAGTCTGTGGGACCGGATGGGTTACACTCAAGGGTGCTGAGAGAGTTGGCAGATGTGCTCGCCAAGCTGCTGTCCATGATTTACCTGAAATCATGGCTAACTGGGGAGGTTCCATTGGACTGGAGGGTGGCAAATGTGACACCCAGCTACAAGAAAGGCAGAAAGGAGGATCCAGGAAACTATAGACCTGTCAGTCTGACCTTGGTGCCAGGGAAGGTCATAGGGCAGGTCATCTCGAGTGCCTTTAATAGTCATATAATGGACAACCAGGGGATCAGGCTTAGTCAGCATGGGTTTATGAAAGGCAGGTCCTGCCTGACAAACCTGATCTCCTTCTACGACAAGATGACTCAACTACAGAATGAGGGAAAAGCTGTGGATATTGTCTACCTCGATTTTTGAAAAGCATTCTATACAGTTCCCCATAGAATTCTCATAGAACTGGCTGCTCATGGCCAGGATGAGTGTACGGTCTGCTGGGTCAAGCACTGGCTCGCTGGTCCCAGAGAGTGGTGGTCAGTGGAGCTCAATCCAGCTGGTGGCTGGTCACAAGTGGTGTTCCCCAGGGCTCGGTGTTGGGACCATTTCTGTTTAACATCTTTATTGATGATCTTGATAAGGACATAGAGTGTATTATCAGTAAATTTGCAGATGACATCAAGTTAAGCGGGAATGTCGATCTGCATGAGGATAGGGAGGCTCTACAGAGACTTGGTTAGATTAGATCGGTGGGCCAACATTAACGGGATGAGTTTCAACAAGGCCAAGTGCCAGGTCCTGCACTTGGGCCACAACAACCCCATGCATGGCTACAGGCTTCGGGAGGTGTGGCTGGAGATCTGTCTGGAAGAGAAGGATCTGGGGGTTCTAATTGACAAGCAGCTGAATATGAGCCGGCAGTGTGCCCGGATGACCAAGAAAGACAACAGCATCCTGGCTTGTATCAGAAACAGTGTGACCAGCAGAAGTAGAGAGGTGATAGTCCCCCTGTACTCTGCACTGGTGAGGCCACACCTGGAGTACTGTGTCCACTTTTGGGCACCTCAATGCGAGAGAGATGTTGAGGTGCTGGAGCGAGTGCAGAGGAGGGCAACGAAGCTGGTGAAGGGCCTGGAGAACAGATCCTGTGAGGAGCGATTGAAGGAGCTGGGACTGTTCAGCTTGAGGAAGAGAAGGCTGAGGGGAGACCTCATCGCTCCCTACAACTACCTGAAAGGACACTACTGTAGAGAGGTTGGTGCTGGTCTCTTCTCACAGGTGATTAATGACAGAACAAGGGGGAATGGCTTTAAACTCCAACAGGGGAGGTTTAGACTGGACATTAGGAAAAAAAATTTCACAGAGAGAGTGTTCAGACAGTGGAATAGGCTGCCCAGGGATGTGGTGGAGTCACCATCCCTGGATGTGTTTAAGGGTCGTTTAGATGAGGTGCTGGGAAATATGGTGTAGAGGAGAGTAGGGCAGGAGAGATGTAGAGCAGGGCTGATGGTTGGACCCGATGATCCCAAGGGTCTTTTCCAACCTGAATGATTCTGTGTTCTGTGGCCATTTTCATATCATAGTCTTTTATCTGGACTGCAATAATAGACAGTGTTACAGTCATCAAAGCCAAATGATTTTGGAAACGAGTATAAAATCTTTTTTGCACAGATTTTAAGATACTCTTTAACACTTAGGAATTAGGTGAGACTTGCCTGTGGGCATGTGATTAGAAACTTTTTATATACTTCTCTAAGGTCCAAACTGTAACCTACTGGCCACGGACACCAGTAGGATTTTGTTCTGTAAACTCTGAATTTGACATAGTGTGGACAATTCTAGGTGACACTTCAGGCAGTGTAAGTAAAACATCTCTGGCTAAAGGTCATACCACATGTAAGCATAGTGAGGACTCTTCCTCATATGAAATGCTGGAGAAATCTTCATATCTTCTCACGCTGCTTGATAGAAGGTAAATACTCCCTGGCATTAAAACACTATTGAGGGAAACCCTAGTGACTTTGTCAGCTCTCTTCTTCCCAACAAAGCAGATATCAGAGGCCATATGGGAATGGCTGCTGCTCATGAAAGAGGAGCCCCTGCCCAGCAGCAGCACTGTGCATGCCCAGCAACTTGCTCGAAAACACCCAACTAGGTGTTTCTGAAACTTCTGAAAACTTCTAAAAAGTGCTGCAAAACCAAACACATTTTGTTGTTCTCCAGCACTGTGCCCCTTTGCTTTTCTCTGCAGTTGGTTAGAAAATAATTGGAGAATGTATAACCTGACCAGTCTTCTCAACTGCTATCCAGGAATTTCTTAAGTCACATTTTTTTCCTTGATTTCAATGGGTATGACTTTAGCTCTGACCATCAACTGAAGAATTTTACAGACAGAGTAGTAGGTGAGCCTGACCTTAAGGTGAAAATCATTTAATGCTGAAGTGCTCAAAGACTACTCACATCTTTAAGAGTAATAATGTTTGGATGCTGTCCATACCGCAAGAGGATCTCAATTTCTTCTGAGGGGTCTCTCTTGCTCTTATCAATTATCTGGAATAAATGAAGCATAGTGTAATAAGATACTAGCTAGCAGCACTAAGCACAAAACAAGCAATTTCTACAGTTTAAAGAAATTAGTACTTAAAATTCTTCTATTAATTATTATTCTAGGAGAGGACAGTCCAAACTCTCTGCAAATGAGAGCCACGCTGACTATATGCCAAAGCAGATGGAGCAATAATTAGTTCAGATTCTGAAGGCGCAGGCCTATTTTTTTGATGCCTACAATTTTGTTTGCCCATAAATAATGGCAGTTATAAGAAGTGTCATTTAGAAATCAAACAACCTGTCGAGTTTTAGAATAATAATAGTTTTAAAATTACCTCTTTGACGTTAAAAATGGATACATTCATAATATTGGCATATGCTTGTATATCTGCTGATACATTAATAGAAATTACTTATCAGGCAGGTCTGTCAGAAATGAAGAAGTATAGACATTTACCATCAGGGGTTATCTGACTTGAAGCTATTGGTAATCACTTGGCTCTTTGGGCCATGCTGTTGTAACGAACAAGAGAGTCGCCAGAGATGGTATTTAGCCATGTAACCAAACTCTGCCCATTCCTAAGCTAGAAAGAAGTCTGCTCTATATATCACTTTTTTGTATTCAGCATCTTTTGTCTTAACAGAGAGTATAATGAAACACTAAAACTTTTTAGTTTTATAGCAGCAGGGCTCAGAAAAACATGACACCTACTGCTTAGAGAGCATCACTGCATGTAAAGCCTGCTGTTAGGCAATGATTCTATTACATATATTTGTCATGTCAGTCAAAGAGCTTTGATCATTTGCCCAGCTGAGAGCACTAATTAATGCTTCTCACTTTGCAGACTTAAATGATAAATATGAGACAAGAAATAGCTATAAAAAAATCCAAGGGAGATCTCTTCATTTTGGAATCTCAAATGCAACTGCACAGGGAATAGCAGAAGACTTTCCACTAGAAACTCATTAGGAGTACAGTATTTTAGCACAATTTCTTATTGCTCAAAGCCAGCAGCAGTACTTTGGAATAACATGTTTACCGAAGAGGAATGGGTGCTTTTGCAGAAAATCGTAATTCCATTATTGGCTTGGATTTCAAGGCTTTCAACTTTAAATGTGGTTAGCTCTCTCTAAGAACTAGACAGACTAAGAACAGACCACAGATTTAAAACAATGGTGTTTGCAGGGAAACAACTTTTTAAAAAATCTCATTTGTTAATGAGATGGCTGCTTTTGCATGCATTTTTTATGACTTAATTATGGTGAAAGACATTTAAGTACATGTCTAGAATTTTATGCAACAGTTAGTGCCTACTTGAATGCATATCCGAGGTTTTGTAGTCATCATGACTGGCATGCATTGGCAGTGATAATAATGGTCAGTAGTTGTCCATGGCTGAGGTATGCATTTGAAGCCATATCAGTTATTTGATTCTGAATTAATAGCAGTGTGACAAGTGAAGGTGCAACAGGGAGCTGATGCAGGTAGATGGCTGTTGTCCACATTCGAACAAATGAAGGAAAAAACTCAAAAACAGGTGAGTGAAAGAAAACATAATAGCAATTTCTCCTTAGAATATAATGTTGTTCTCTCAGTTTAGTTGAGACATTCTCAAAAAGCCAATGAAACCCTGATTGAATGACTCCTCATAAATACAACCAAAGCGACTGAATGTGTCCCACTCAACCAGTAACTCTAACATATAAAAAGATCCTCAGGGCCACTTCCTTGGCTAAATTAATACAGCTCTTGCCAAGTTAATGGAGTTACATACACGTGCTTCTGTTAGGATCTGCCTGCCTTTTACAAACCAGCAGAATTTACTGCAGCAAGTACTACTATCACTGTGGTACTGTAGTTAGCAATATATTCCAGATTCCTTTTCTGTTGTATTTTCCTGTGAAAGGAAATATCCAGAGCTATGGAAAATTTTAAGCAACTATTAATAATGCAGGACTATAAATGTATATATATGGCTTAAAAAAAATCCGAACTAAAAATAGTCTCAGCTATTGACACAAAGCTCAAAATAACATAACCTGAAGCAGTCTGCTACTGATTTAGTAGCAACAGCAGTAGATGATATGTAATGCTTCTAACTCTCAATATGCTATATAAATACAAATCGCAAGACAGTGCCGCTAAATATGCATGCTTTTTGCTTTAATGCGTGCACAAGCTGTGATACAGTGATTAAACGGACAAGCTGCCCTCGGCCACACAACAAAACATTGACAGAGCTGTGAAGGGACCTGCCAAATTCCTCTCAGTCCCTGTGCAGTCTGGTTGGACAGACCAGAACCATTTTTTTCCTCCACAGTGAGAGGCTGTCACCCTGACAGTGCCTCTCTTCAGTGTGCCTGTGACTTTCACCTGGTCTGCAACTAATAAAGCAGCAAAGGAGGTGGCTGCTGCAACTTCCACAGAAATTTCTCCTCAGCTCAGACTGGCTGCAGTATGCACAGTTTCTTTATCCACACACTGCAATGGCCAAAGCAGCTCCTAAATATGCCCCATAGCTCCACTGTGATACCTGATTCTCCTGGTCTTCCTCTTCAGAAATTGTTTCTGTGTGTTGCTAAACCCACACCAGATTTTCGAAAGATGGAAGCTGATGTGTCAGAGTGGTTCAGCCAGTGGTTGCTGCCTCCTTTTGCACCCAGAGATGTCTGCAACACAACATGAGATGCTGCATCCCCAAAACACCTGCAAATCTTGGCCCAGCTTAGTGCCAAAATGAGCTGTGGTAAAATGCAGGCCCGGTGCTCCTTATCGAACAGAGGGGCTAAGGAAGATGTGTTGTGGACTTCCAGAGATATTCACAAGTAGTTCTGAGATTCTCAAAAAGTATCAGAATAAATTAATTAAATTATGTAAGTAAAAGGCAGTGGTTTCACCAGACAGGTGTTAAATAAGAGCTTTTTGTGCAGCTGTACTTTCTAATTTTCAGTGAGAGTGTTGCTGTACATAACATGGAGAAGAAGCATGCTCTGAGCACCTTGTGCAGATGTGGCAGGAGAGAGACAGAACAGAGGCAGCCCTGGCATGGCACTCTCTGCATACTGTCCTCTCGCTCACCATCCAGCTGCTGGGCTGTTTGGCCTCCTGGCAAAAGCACGTGTCTTCTGCTGTACTTGTGCAGTAACTCCTTCCTTCTCCAGACAGTAACACCCAGGCTGCTGGGCACAGAGTCCAAAATCAGTGTGAACACTTCATCTACAATCCTACGTTATCTACACACACCCCCCGCTTCCTGCAGTGGATCAATGCCAAGATATATGAAGCAGTCTTGACTGTAATTTGAAAAGTGTTCACTGAGTGAGACCTAGCGATTGCCAGAGAAGGTGAGGGAGGCATTCCAAAGTCTAAGCGTGGTTGTACTCTACCTCCTGGAAACAAACCAAGGCACTCTTCTCGCTGGTCCTTTCCAGAGGGGACCTGGCAAGCATCTGCTGGCTCCTTGGGGCTGTGTTCCCACTGCACTGAGCTCTGGTGCCCCTGGGCTCTCCCAGAGTGGGGACACGGATGTTCTTTCCAGTGGGCTTTGACCGGCAGTGAACCACTACCAGAGCAGACACCCATGCCACGCACTTGGCTTTCCTTTTCTGTGTTACTGTTTCTTCCTCCTTCTCCTGCTTTAGAGTTTAATTATCTCTAATTTTGAAAGATCAGCTTTATTGTCAGTCGACCTCTGCATATGGGGAGGTTTTAGCTTTGTCCACTGAATTCAACCAGTGCAGATTGTGAACCACAGCATATGTGGCACTTCACACACAACCAATGTAGCAGTTAGGCATGTCCTCAAATTAATTTTAATAAAACATCTCTCAGAGCTATGCTTTCAGGCTGCCCAGAGAGACCCCACAAAGATAGCCTGTTGGCTACCCTGTTCCAATAACGACCAAAGGCTCTGGATTGTTTTCTACCTATATACTGAAAGCTCCGATGCTACAAAGAAGAAAAAAACTTTTAATGTTATAGATTAGAATACAGGAACACGTGGGATACACACATGGCCACAGCATGTGACAGAGTGTCTGCTCTTGTTCAGAATTAGTATTACTATTAATCAGTTAATTGTTTTCCTATCTAGTAGCTTTCAAGCTCTACTGTTGGATGCTGGCAAGCTAAATATGTCCGTCTGAATTTTAGATAGGCAATGACACTCTTAAACCCTGATTAAAAGCTGAGGAAAACTGTGTAATTTCTACATATCTTTTGTGGTAACAAAGAGCACTTGCTACCCTGGTCACTCTGTTTCCTCTGAGATGTTGTGTTTTGCATGAAGACAGGTTCTTCTCTATTCCTCTCTGTGACAGCCCATGAACCTCCTGCAGCAGTTCTTGTGCAAGGAATGATGTCTTTTCTTTAGGAAATTCATTCTGATTTGAACTCAGCTAAAATGTCTACATAAACACCCTCTTGTTACAAAATTAAGGAAAGATTTTCTCTGCTACTAGTCCTGAGGTTTTGAGTAATATGCAATTATGCTACTTTTCTATTTCTCTCTGTAGATGTGTGGTGAAGAACACCAACTCAGAAAGTCATCACAAAGTATAAATAACTTAACTGAAAACGTAACAAGAGCTCTGTTGTATTTTGGCAGGGAAGAGCTATGAAGCACAGGGCTCTTCTATTGTCGTTTGGAAAAATAAGAAACTGAGCCATTTAACAAATAGACTTTTCTCTATGTATTGGACACCCAGGGATTGCTTAGAAACTCATCTGTATTAAACAGTGGGTGAAACAATTTCAGAGTAAAATGAGCTCAGCACATGCAATAGCATTCTTTGTTCTAATAGGGGACTTGTTTGTTCTTTGACTATCACATCCTTTGTGTATTTTACTGACTAGCTGAAAGAAAAGATGCATTTTCTTCAGCGGAATTTAGGGCAAGAACCTCATGGTATTTTAAAATGAGTAAAACTCCATCAGAGGACAATGCTGAACTGTATCAAGGAAGAAAGGATCAGGAGAGAATACTTTTAGAATCCTAATTAATGTGTCTGGACAGTTTTTACAAGTTTTGTGAAGGTACTTGCGCACCTTCAGCTGTGTAGATAAATTTCTTCTTCTGGATCTGGTTATGCCATTAGCAGATGTTACAGTCCTTAGCTGTTTGATACCATCCACCAGCTGGGGGTTACAGCCTTCACAGCCCTGTCAAGGAAATGGTATGTATGAGCACTCCCTAACCTGCTTTGGGCAGAATTAGCCCCATTAATAGAAACTGCCTTTTCAAGCAGCTGAAATTAACTTGGGTGACCTTGCATGAGGAGGACGGCTGTTTTTCTTACATGGAGTTCTCCATCACTACGGTTGTGAGATTGGAAAAAGGCAAGAGGTAGGAGGTGACAATTTAACTGCCTTTGCTGTCTGAAAAATGAACAGCCTAAAAGAAAGGGTGAGAGAAAAGCAACAAAGTGAGAAGAAAGAAAAGAAACATGAGATGCACTGATGGGAAGAGCAGTGATATGGACCTTAGGAGAAAGGATGGGGCTCTGGCCAGGCTAAACTGGAGTTAGCAGTGAGGAAACTGCTGTCTGTTGTTGGGTCTTCCTGTGCTGGGGAGAAAGGACTTTGTGCATCTTTAATGAACAAACAAGACTGCGCAAAAACATCTTCTTGGCTCTGACTTGATATTTCCCCTTAAGTGAAACAGGACACAAAAGCTCTGTCTAATCACGTCAGTCGAAATGGGAAATGGTAGACCCTTCTTGGGAAAGTCAAGCTAAATGTACCTAACACTGGCACTATGGTATAAGCCTTAACACTGTGGTGTGTGCCACTAGCATGGACTGCAGCAAAAATTCTCCATTTTATTTTAATGGATTTATTTCACAACATCAACCACAAATATTGGGAGGCATTAAAGGTACACCCTGCAGCATGGGCACAGATAATAAGTAGGTTGTGGAGCTTTGACTGAGGAGCTTTGGTGGGTTGTGCTGCAGGGGCATAAGGCGTATCTCTCCTTGGCTGCCCTTTATTCTCCCTCAGTCTCAAATTGGACCAGTGTCTGCCTCTTCTTCAACTGCCCCAAGTGACATTTCCTAGCAGTTGAAACTGAGATACAAGCGTTTGAACTGAGGCAACTGAGTCGCTGCTACAGTCCTAACCTGCTGTTCTGGCTACAGCAACTGGAAGTCCAGCAGGTCAGGGCAGACACATGGGCACTGCAATACCTTAACCAGCCACAGCTGAGGCTGCTGGTCTGTTTAGCCAGTGAGGCTACCTGAAGAGCCTTTTGACCAGCACCAGGGAACTTACAGTGTCTTTGTGGAAAAAGCATGAAGGAGAAAGAGAGCTTTATGCACTTTTAAAAGCTGCTTTATTTTTTATTACAGTTTTTTCTAAAGCCTGTTTGGAGTGTAAGTACGGGTTAATCACATTTAAGAAGAGAGCCATATAACACTGTGTGATGCGATACTCCCTGTAGAAATCCCTTCCTTTTCTGGGAGAGGAGGTATGAGCAAAGGAAGAATTAATTTTGTGTCCCTTTGCACATTATGTCTACACCATATCTATGATATATTTGAAAATTCAGGTTACCACTGGTGGAACCGACTATAGGTGGGATTCGCATCCTTCTGAAGAAAGGAAGTGCAATAACATATGCAGAGATTTTAATCTGACAGTTTCATCTACGATATTAATTCCGATGAAAGAGAGAGAGTTCTGAAGTTCTGTGCTGTTGGAAAATGTACAGGTTTCCGTTCCAGTAATATTTACTACTAAAAATAAGCCCTATTCATGCCAATTTGGTTCCTTTTTTGATGTGAAATTACTCAAGCTGGATGAAAATCACCGCAGAAAGGCTAACATTATTTAAAAGGACATGGTATAATGTTACACTTAAGATGTCTCCAAGGAGAACTATTGCAAGTTTAATAGTTTCTGAGGGACTATTTGCTGTGCTATTAGTTTTGATTAGCTCTAGAGATTCATTACCCCCATCCATGCTTAAATCTTTCAGAAAAAATAGTGAAATGCATATTAAAAGAAACGGTCCTAATTAGCAATACTTGCTAATAAAAAAACTTTTCTGAAATAAGCACTGGCCATCAGATCAAGCTGTGTGGGTGAGACATTAAATTTTCTGCACACAAGAGCATGCCCACTTGCTGCCAGTGTTTGCTGACAGCACTTCTAAGCTGTCAACTGCAACTGTAGTACTTACTAATTAGCATTTATACAGTAGCACACATTTTCTAAGCAACGCAGAAACATTAACAAATTTTTTTCCAGTATCACCTGTGAAACACAAAAGCTCACTTTAGAGAGATGTCTGCAGTTTCAGAGGCAGAATAGCTCAGTGGGAAAGGCTCTGTACTGTGTTTTAGTCTGCTCTGTTCAGACCTAACACACATCCTTGGATCAGACTGATGAGTTTTCAGTCTGTAAAATGACTGCAGTGCTACTCCCACCTTCTTTTACAAAAAGCTTCAGGGATGGAAACCAGTATATCATATTCAGATCTTATAAAAGGGGAAAATTATTACATCAGTATGGAAGACAAATACAAGAAACACGGTTTAAATGGCCCCAAAAGAGAAACAGAGCCACAAAGGACCAAATTCTGTGCAGAATACTTAGTTATTTGGCAAGAAAGCTAGAGACGAGAAACATGATATTACTAAGCTGTAGGAAAACTGCTGCCTGATCCTAAGTCTCAGAAAAGATCTAGTTAGCAGTGAAATAGCATCATCTCACATCTTCAGAGGCTCAGCCATGTGAAGGAGAGAGGCACTGTGAGCTTTGTGACCAAATGGGAAGGAGGCTGCAAGAATCCTTACATCAGAGGGGATGTACAACCACTGCACATCTAAGATTTGCTCTGAAGCTGAGTTTAAGGGGGGGTCTGCACACATTTCTGTATTTCCATCTGCCTCCTCTGTTTATTTTGTTAAGACTTAATCAGTGCCTTAATCCCATTTACGCAAAAAGCCACCAGCCAGCAATGGCTGCTACAAACAAGCTTGCTGCTTGTAGAAAGTGCTCAAGGCACTCCTGGCTTTCTGTCCTGCTTCCCCTCCTGCTTCAGGCAGAGCCCAGCACTCTGTACTGGCCCATCCTTTCTGAAGCTGTAGCTGCAGGGTCTTGCCTATTCAAGCAGTGCCTCCTGGGAGAACTGACTTACTTCTGTGGGGGGAGTATCTGGCTGAAACCTGAACATGCTCAATTCAGACAATAGAAAAGTGAGACTCATTGAAGCTTTGCAGGTATTTGACTAAACCCAAATCTTAAAAAATGAGGACGGCATGTAAAATATGCTACGTTGCCTCCTGCTGTGGTGAGTGAAATTGTATACAGCAGTCCCTGGGTCAGGCCCTTTGATGAAGTTGCTAAAAATGGGAAAGCCAGGCAAACCTTCAAAATACTCACACATATCAGACATAAGATCCTTACAGACAATTTTCTCCACTGCACTCCTTTGCTACTTCATCCATTTTACTGCAACTAATTTTATCTTTCCATCATATCTAGAGGACAGCAGTCCATGCTGTTCGTAAGCACTCTTACCATATCTGTCATGGATCCCAGTTGGAGTCTAGGGCTTTTTATGCTGGCTTCTTTGCAGAGCACTCTGGAAAACAGCCTTCCCTATGCAAATGCAAAGAAGCACAGAGATTTGAGCGTAAATCTGCTCTGAAGCCTGTATCTTCTATGTGGCACCCTACTGCCTACTGAATCTGGTGGCACACTACCAGCTTAAGTATCTTTCAGACAGCGAAAAACATCTTTTACTGAAGTGTCTGGACAAGAGAATTTCCAGAATCTCAGCTTTATAAACCAAATTTCATGGGAGAACATGGTAAGTGTTCTCTGTAGTTTATCAGGGTTAAGAAGGGGTTTTATACCTCTAACTCTGCATTTTGTAAGGCTGCATTTCCATTAATATGACAGATTCAACTTCTTTGCATATGAGGGGGAGGACATCTTGGTCATCTTCTTGAAGCGTCTGTTTTACCAACTGCTCTCACCATCAGACTTTTTTTTCCTGAAACTCCCTATTTTAGCTTCAAGACATTCTGTCTTGTCTTGCTGTCTTTAGCAGCCAAATGGTTGCAATCCATCATTTATATCACCTTAGAGATATTTATAGATTTTGATTGCATCCCACTGGACTCTTGTCTGTCTTAACATCATATATATTTGTAGCTTTCTTGATAGAGCTCGCCTTGTAATTCTTTCATATTTTCTGCTATAGATTTCCTCTAATTTGTTTATATTCTATTTTAAACCACGGATACCAAAATAGCACATGGTCCCACAGGATTTAACAGTCCTACTCAGGTACTACAAAACTCACTTCTATGCAAGCATGTTAGTAAGACAGAAATCTATAGATTTGATTTTCAATTTCATTAATAAAGCTTTAACTACACTAGCAACACTATGCAATGCTTGTCTGATGTTGTATTCAGATCTTTTTATTTCTATCCTAAGAAGTAATTGAGTATATTGCATTACATATCATTCAGGGAATAAAAGCAAGTAAGAACGAAAATTTTTTGAGAGACTGCAGAGATACTTTCTCTCAGTAAAATATTGGAAAGTATCTTTCAGAATCACCAGTATGACCTTGCAGAGACAAGACATACACTCCTCATAGATAATTTGATAAGCCATCTCGGGGAAGAGCCAGGACAGTTACAGGTTTATGGAGTCATAGTTATCACTCCCATTTCCCTTCAGCTGGGTGGCAGGTTTTTTAATGGGTTCTCTTCACATCACATTATATTCTTCCTGATGCCATTTCTCCCCCAGAGTGTGAGGCATGACAAAGCCATACTCACATTCACGCAAACCTTACTGTAACAGCCACCTAGCAAAGAGTGGCATCCAGTCAAGAGGAGTTTGTGTGACTAGGAATCGAATGAGAACTGAGACAGGACCTCAACATTTGATCAATACCCATGCAACTCATCCTCTCCCTTGCAGAGTCCTGTTACTGCTCTGCTCCAGCAGCAGGTAATTTCTGCTAAATTTCACAGCTAAATTTAAAGAGGATACATTTATCAGTAGATCTGATCCAGAGATCTCTGCACATACCCTGGGGCCTGACCCCTGTACCATGTTCTGGTGCAGACAGAGGGAGGAAAGGTCAGACAATCAGTGAATGGGTACCTGCTGGTGTTGACAAGCTGGCAGACTCAGGGCCAAGAAATCTGAGGTTATCCAGCAAACTTTCCATTGACTTGCCTATTAAAATATTGATATATTTATCCATGTTACACCAGACACTTGGTACCTCCCAGACAGATAAAAACAGACACAAATCTTCCCCTGAAAATTTCACAGTCTGTTTCACTTTAGTGGAAAGTCACTTTAGTGACTTTCTACGGTTAAGGAGAAACAAATCTAAGCAAATGTCTCTAGCTCTACAGACACCTTAACTGTCAAGGAGATTTGATGACCTTTGGACTGATCTTTTTTCTTCTTTTTTTTTTTTTCCTTTTCCTGTTTCATTTAATAAACCTACATGTACTCAGGAATCCTATTTTCTTTAAAAGAACTGCAAAAGACTGCACCACACTGCAGTCAGTCTTAGAAGACTACCTTTTTTTTTGTCATTCATGCTTTCTGCATTCAGCACTGAATTCCTGACACAACCATAACATAGATTATGGAGAAAATATTGCAGAGCCAACTAAATAACCCTGTGTAAGATCCAGCCTTCAGATTAGCATGTTATTGTATCTACTTACGCCATCCACCTAAAAACAAGCAAACCAAGACCATGAACATCAACAGAAGAGGAAAATGAAGTTTAAAGAAATTATGAAACAACTCTGGAATTCATATAGTTTTTGGTCACTATGTCACTCACCATTATTAGAAAATAAATAGTTATACGGCAAGTCTGATTACACAAGCCTGCTAAAACCAGCTGTCACGAGTTACTGACATCTATTTATTGATAGCATGTTGACATCAGTTCTCTGCTGGTATCTCATTTTTATAGTTAATTAAAATGCACCTTCTCTTCAGTCTGCACATACCAAAACATGCTGAGATAGATGTACTTCCAGTGCTTCGTAATTACCAAAATTATATATGAACTGTAGGATTTACTAGGACTCTCTCATAAACTAACCTGTATCCCAGAGGCAGATGTAGACTGCAAAATTTGGCTTTGTTCACAGCTGTGGAACATGTGGAGCCAAACTGTAGGCTAGCAGGTTAGAGAGATAGGAAAAAGTCACGAAATTCACATGTGTTTCAAGATCCAAATTCCACTGTAATACTGGTACCTCCAAAAATGGACTTGTCATTTGGGACTATCTCTACTGCATGTTTTTCTTCTTCAAGGGAGGGAGAAATGTATATCCTGTCCTTTTACCCAGTTGTTCCCCCTGGCTCTAACAACATGGAAGGACTAAAAATCTATAAGGCTTAACCAGTAAGATATTCTTTTGACCTGGAGAAGAAAACAGTTGGCATCAATGCTGTTGAATCTGGCCCCTATGCACACACACCTCTGCAATGTTTGGGGCAGATACCATACTGGGAGTAGGACAGGACATAGCACCAGCAGTTTCTACTTTGGCTGTTATCTACCAGCAATCTGTGCTGGAGGTAGAGTCAATCTAAACAAAGAAACCTTTAGAAAAAGGGAGATGCAATCATGCCCTTTCAAATACACTTAATTTGGCATAAGTAAGAAACACATCTGAAAATCCAGCTTGAAAGCTTCACTACAAGTAAGGATCCAAGCTTGAAGCGAGTGCAATGTTTTTAAGTAAAGAAAAACTTTTGGAATACACCAATTGCATCAAATCTCGAGCAGGTTTTGAAAAATTTGATTCACCAAGAACTCTGAACTGTAGCATTTCCTTTGTTTTACAAAAGAGAGCTCTTAATCTGTTTAGGCTTCCACTATAGGCTTTCTTCTATCCACAGAAATCCCTCCCATCTGCTCTAGTATCATTCTTTTACTTAATTGACTTGTTTTCTCTAGATACTGATGTGACTGAAATAGTTTGATCTGATTTTCCTTTGCTTCTGACCTCACTGTTACATTTATACCCATGTGAAGCTTGTAACTGTGATCGACAATGCCAGTTCTCTTTGCTATTAAAAATCATGATGCCTGCTGTAGTCAGGATGATCAATATTCTACTAGAAGAATCTGAGAGGTCTGTCAGAGGAGAAACACTCTTTTTCCCCAGTGGTCTTCTTTATACCAGAGTCTTATAAAGCATTCAGAAGAATGAAAAATATATGTACTTGTATTTCATTACTTTTTTTTTTTTTTTTCACTTGGGAAGCGATGGAAAAAAAGTGTAAGAGTAAAATTTTAAAAGTACTTCAGAGTATGTACATGCAGTAGAATATGATATTATTTGCTAAATCAACATCTACCTGCACTGACCCAGGGAGGTGGCTGTTAGTTTCAGGGTAGACTCAGTTTGCAGGATATCTGGCTGTCTACAAGGTTTTCTGTTGCATGGTATTGAAATGCTTTGAAAGGTGGAGATGTAAGTCTGAATTCTTAAATATTGTATTTAGGAGCCTGAGGACACATCTAAAATAGATTTAGAGTTTATTATTAGCATTTCATTTTTACAGATGACAAAGAAGCGGGAACAGGTTGCAAGAAAATTCTCTTCTGCAGGTTCAGTGATTGGATTTACAAAGGTAGTTAGGCACCTAAAGGTGCAGAGAGGTGTCTACGGGGACTTCCAAAAGCACCCCAGTGAGTGATGTGCCCAGTCTTACTGAACTCTGAAACAAGTGAAATTCCAGATCAGTTCAAGTGCTTTTACAACATCAGCAAAGAACTTCTTTGCACTGCCAGACATCTAATTATCTCTATAAGATGGCCCCCAATTAGTTGCAGATGGCCAGCAAAAGGAAAAGGTATGAAATGTTTTGCATTTTAATAAATATATTCTGTTTCTCAGCTAGGAAAGATTTTGTTTTTCTCTGTGGATTTTCTGGCTGTAGCTCTTGACTCAAGTTACTCTGGCTTGGTACTCTGCTGTCTCAGTATGGCACTACACAGCAATAGTAAATACGGCCTGGTGAGTGGCAGTCTCCGTGGAGGGATTATTTACCCAGCAACATGATGTGTGTCCTCCCGCGGTGATGCTACCACGTCATTTCCTTAACTCCTTCCCTGTCGCCGGCTTCTGCTAGGGAAGTTTTAATGAGGTAATGCCAGGTAAATGGGGCTGCTGCCTATCATACAAACTATCACTGCTGATATGTTTTCCTGTGAATCTTCTGTATTAGGGAGCATTGAGAAAATTATAGTTACTGAAAAAAATCAAAAGAGTCTAATTACAGTGATTTTTATAGAGAGAGTTAAAGGATGCATGTCAAAAGGGACTGATACATAATTATGATAATATCAGTTGAAACACCTGTGTTAATTACTTGAAATGGCTGGCATTGTGCAGTCTTTATGAAAGAGAGCTACTTTGATGACAAAATGATATAATCTTCATATGAAATAAAAATCAAAATCTAATTCTTCCATTCGTTAGAAATTAAAATCCTAGCATGTTCATGCGCAAGCCCATGGAACTGTTAATAGGTCCATGCTCCTAATTATGGTGTAGGCTAGAAAAATCAACTGTTATTTGAATAGTGACATCAACAGTTTGTCAGTTATTAGTGGTTTCCTGATTTTTGTGGCCACCCTGAGGAGATACCAAAACTTTAGTGGATACTGCATTATCATCAGTCTTGTAATGGAAAATAAGACTGAATAGAAGGTTTAATATTATTCTATTGACTACCTGCAGCTCATTTATTTCATGGACTGCAGTCTGGATCACTTCTTTAAGCTTCCATCATCTCATTTAATAGCAAAGACATAATTTAATTTATAAGATCAGTTTACATATCTTTTCTAAAGTTTTAAACTAAGAAAAGTAGAGTGGCAATTGGCTAGAATCCCTCATTTACTGCGTTGGGTAAACACATTTTTCTATGTACTGATTTCAAGGAGCTACTTTTTGTCTTATGCTCATTTAGGCAATCTGTTCCCATGAGATTATACAGAATGAAAGCATCTGATTTAACCGTCCATGTCTTTTCAAATTCATTACACTAATTCCTCATTTAATCCAATCCTGTCTCTTTTTGGTACAAGAACAAAAACATGAAATATTTTTCTAACATATGAGTGTTTTAATTGCTACAACTTTTTCTTAAAGAAAATTGAATGTTTGGAACTCTTCCTCTGAGCTGTAACCTCACAATCACCTGTTCTGCCCTCTGTAATAGCTGCATGCTGTTTATTCAATAGCATTTAATAGAGACTGTGACTTAGTCCTCTGAGCATGAGCTTCCAAACCAGTTCTGCTGAAGTTCTTCCCTATCAGAAAAGGTTCCTTCATACCTACATCCTAGCAGCGTCCCGGCCTCTGCAGCTGCGGTGACTCTGTTTTATGTTGTGTTGCTTGAAGTTTACTGACTTGTCCTTAATATCCAACTAAATTCCACAGAATTAGTATTTTAAATCTCTGCTGGAGATTGCCTTTTGCTTCTTTGTGTAGCATGTTGGTGTTGAATGTCAAGGAGACAAAAGGAAATCTAAGTTTTTGAAAGGATCATGGTTTTCACTGACAAATCTAATTACAATAGAAAGTGTCAGAAGAACTTGATAAATAAAAATAAAATACTATTTCAACTTTGCAAGCATTTTATATGTTATTGTTTATTTATATGATGATTCAATGTAGGGTCTATTAAAAATCTTATCTAGTTTGCAAGGACATTGGCTGAAACAATTAGTAGCATTTCCATGCAACACTGTAAAGGTTTTTTCCATCCAGAAATTTTACTTGATGAGATGAAGGTGTGAGAAATCATGTAAGGCTTACCATAAAACCTGTCATCTTCCAAAAAAAAGAAAAAAAAAAAGCAACATCGACCAAACAAGAAATAAGCCAACACAATATCCACTGACTGCACTGCTGCCCAGGCTGGCAGAGCAGTCTCAACCACATTTCTGGCATTAATCAGAAAACTTTCTTACCTTCACTGCAAACTCTGTTTCTGTAGCTTTATGAATGCATCTCTTGCACACTGAATAGGAGCCAATTCCTATGTCCTCCTTGATCTCATATCCATCTGTAAAATGAATGTTGTTCCCATGTAACTGCTATAGGGAAAGACAAAAGAAACAAGGTCATCAGGACATGGCTATGTAAAAGCAAGGACTAGCCTCTGAAGGAAGTGCTTGATCTCATCTCCTTCACAGAACTCTCTTGTCCTTAGGAGGTTTTCTATATCCAGTTTAAAAATCTGAAGTTCTACTTAAACAAGTGTGTCTCCTCCCTTTTTACCTTTTTTCAGTCTGTGAGATGGAGTTGTCCATGTAGAAGTAATGGCAAAAAAAGCAGTGATTTTCTAAACTATAGAATGTAGACCATCACCTCCTATTAGAAATTCACAGGAAATTGTGTGCCCAAATCCCTTGACAAAGTCACGTATCTTGACAACATAAACTTATTTCTAATTAATGAGGAGCCAGATAACTTATAAACTACTAATAGCTTCACAGTCTTCAGAACAGATACCCCACATATGGGGTGTACCTCCAGACCACTGGAGGTCTTGTCCAGGATATGCTTAATTATGACTTGTCTGTGAGAGAAAAGTTACTATTTTAAGCCAACCTAATTTAACAAAATATATTACTAGTGAAAATAGTAGGAAAGACTTCTAAATTTCTAATTTTATTTATGGAAGGGTACAAAATGAGCTACGGCATCATTAGTTCACATGCCTTTTGGAAAATGTCTGGGAAGGTGGATTGCTTAGATGGTGAAACCCAAATCTGAGGCCTTGCTGCAAATTCTATCCCAGGACTCAAGAAACAACCAGCAGCTCTTAAAAAACCCTCTAGGGTCCTCTGTCTAAAAATGTCACCTCACTAGCAAAGTCCACACAGAGCTTTCTAAATTATAAGACATGCATATGTAAACATTCAATACATTTTTTCCAAAGCAAACCACAGGAATATATATGAAATTTCTGGTATGTAATTGCTTGGGTAACATTTTACTTACTGTTGCATAAGAAAATCTTTAAGAATATGACATATTCCACTGTAAATTATTAAAATAGGGATGAAAACTATGAAAAGCACAGGCTGTGGCTCTCCCCTTGAGGCATGCATACCTCTGGTTGTGGGTAGAAGAGGAACTTTGTGGGAAAACTTACTGCATCTTTGAGCAGCCCAGTTCTTTCTCCCAATGCTCTATTCCTCTGATGTATTGAGCCATTTGTAGCTATTTATTTCTGGCTTAAACTACAGTAGCTGGAGCACATGTTGTAGGGGAATGGCAGCAAAGAACCAAGCATCTGGCAAATGTCCTTCCCCCATCAAGGGGCTCTGGGTTATGTGAGTACACTCAGGCTCTCGTGCAATAGCAGCAGGAGCATGGTGGCCTCTTACACCCAGGGGCTTGGGCTGTGGGAGCCTACAGCAGTAGTTCGTTAAGCCTCTTTGCCAACACAGACTGTATCATATAATCCAAGAAAAAACTGTTGATAATGACACGCATTCACTGAAAAAAGAGCACTTCATTACCTGCCCTGTATGCACAACTGGAATAATGTTTCAGGTATTCAGAAGTACTTTTCATTTCAGTTGTGATAAGGTGAGATTCCTGTTTCCTTTGTAAAGGCTGTGGAGCATGTGAACTTAAAGATAAAAGCCTTTGGGAAAAAAATACTCATTTTCCACCTCCTACATGATGCATGTAAACACCTCCTACCTACACTAGGTAGCTGTGAAATACCAGTGAGAATGCTGAAGCAGTTTGAATACACTATGCACATATGTATCTGCCTATCAAACGTGAAGTGTAATATCAGCATCAGTACCTGCACAATTGGATGGATGGTGATTTTGTGCACATCTTGCTGTGCAGGCTCCTGCACTAAGTTAGAGGCAACAAAGCTGAACCCTCTGAAAAGGTGATGAGCATTGGCACTTGGAGGAACACCCGGGGAATCTGTAGGAGAGAGAGAAAATGGCCTCATATGCTGCACAAAAGGTCAGAAAGTAATAGCACAGTACCTGCAACAGACAAAGTCACCCCTGCCAGTCCACAGCAGATCTTGCTAAACTGGCAGACACACATGAATATAATCCACCTCCATATCAAGACTTTGATGTGCCTTCTCCATCCCCTTCCTCTGGATCTGAACAGTGCAGGGGTACTGTTTGCAAGGATATCTCAGATACAGAGGGTTTTTTCACAGTGCGTGTTCATTCTTAATCAAAGCACTGCCTGTGCCAGCAGTCCACACAGAGAGAAGGCACAGGATGGTGAGGCTAGGAGAAAGATGGATGGCTCAAGGCAGGGCACCCCTCTGGCTCAGCAGAGGCTCTCTAGGGAGTGGAAAAAAGATGCAAAACTCTATATTTATCCTTCCTGGCACACCTTGACTACAGAAATTACAAAGGCTAAAGTGCTTTCTGGGTAATGTGGTATGCTGTCTGGGTCAGGAGAATGTAGAAGAGACAGGACCTGAGGCAGGTGTAAAAGCACGATGCCACAGTAGCAGCGGTTTTCAGTCTCATAAGGATCTTTCTGCAGTAGTTTTAGGAGCTGGGACCTATTCCTGGGAAGATGCTGGTTGACTTGTCCTCAGATGAACAAAATGGGTAGGACTGTTTTAACTAACCTTCATGGAGATTTTCTCCCCACTCCTTTCCCTGACGTGGCAAACCCAGGGAAGGAACAACTGGAGATAAAAGAATCCTGAATTATTCTACCTTTTGAATGAAATAACTAGAGATCAGTTCCTGGTACCTATGCCACTGCTCAGTGAGAGAAACAGCCTGCCAAACCAAGAAAAGTTGCACTTCACTTAAAATTCTGAAAAGCTTTAAAGAGATCTTTCTCTCCAGTTACGTTTTGTCCCAGGTATTTTCATAAACAAGTAAGAGTCACATTGCAAACCATTCCTGGGCAGCTGGGTAGCTGGCTGGGTATTATAGAACCTACAGTACCCAAATTTGCTCATTTGTTCTTTTTTCGTTCCTTCCCCCGCTGTCCCCCCTTCACATTTCTTGCAGTACAAGATGTGATTTACCTTGGCAAGGTTACAAAGCCAAAACTCCTTTAGAAAGCTATCTCCTTTTACAAGTGTTTAAGTACCCAGTTGCATTAAAGAAAATACATCCCCACTGGATCTTACATCTGACTCACCTAAATACACCATCAGCACCTCCCATTAGTGTAAAGGGCAATGGTATGAAAGACTGAATACTGCCTGAGGTCCTGAAAATATGTGAGGATGTATCACCTTGTGGGGACATTCCCTGTATAAATCTACCGGTCAACTGAACAGAAGATCTGAAGCCAGAATATGGTAAAAACAAATTATCTGCTCAGAAATAAACAAAATTGAGACTACAGTTAATTCTGTATCTCATTACAAAGCCACCTCATCTTTGCCAGGAGTCAGAAATAAGCACAGCAAGTCAGACCTCACTGCATGGTATGTGGAGAAGCTTGTCTTTTAGTAAAATGTCATAGGCTATTTGTTTATCTCAATGTACTGACGGGCACTCTCCTTGCAAATACATGGATGAATCACACCAGACCTTTTGCATCACTGGGTCCTTCCTACAATGGCATATATATAACAGTGATTTCTCAAGAGGGATTAATTAAGAGGAAAGAATGTTTTTCTTATAAAAAGGAATGACAATAACTCAAACCTGAACACTCCTGAACTTCAGAAAAGCTGTGATCCGGCTCTAAAACGTCAGTGCTAGGTCATCTATTTAAAAATATCTGTTCCTTCATAATTCATTGCCAATCTCTTTATGAAACACTGTAGAAGAACTACTAATTATTTGGTTTCAATATATTCATCATCACCAACTGATATGCCCATCATATGAATTAAATGTTAGAACACCTGTGTTAAATGCTAAATTATGTTTAAATCATGTTAATTAACTCATAGCTATGAAACCTAAATCAATTTTCTAGTCTTGATAAATCCAGAATTATTTAATATGTCTGAATTAGACCCACTTGCAAACACCTATCTTGTATAATGGTTATCTTTCTCCCTGTGAAAGTCATAATGCTTTATCCCACTAGAGGATCTAATTTCATAGGATTTTCAAAGGTTTCATAAATCTTAAGTAATTTACTTCAGTATGCTTCACTGGGGTTAGCAAATAATATTTTATTTGCAGAGGAGGAAATTTAGATACTTCAGGTGCAATTTTACATATTTTTTCTCAGCAGTAAAGCCAGTTTAAGATATCCCTGCTGGTTACAGCATGCTGTCCTATCACTTACAAAAGTACAAACATTTGTGAACTGAAATTTAAGTTGGATCACCAGGATGATCTTGGTCTTGTTCAAGTCACCATTTATAACCTGGATTGTTTCAGTCTCCTGCTCCCTGTGAGGAGCTGAGACAGCACAAACGAGATGTGGGTCCACAGTGGTGGACTTAGGAAACAAGTGGCCAGAAAAACTGACTCCAGCTCAGATGAATCCCTCAAAAAAAAATGATGGGAAACTATAGCCATAGGGATGAACAGTCAATGTCAGAAACCACATCTTTATTGCTCTCAGAGCTGAGGTTAGGAATTGACAGAAAGTGGTTTCAACGTTCAGGCTAAAGAAACTTTTTGAGATAGGGCAAATTACTGGACTGGCAAGTTACTGGATCCAAAACTTTGACATAAACCTGTTTCCAGGCAGGGGAACTCATTCATAAAGAGAGTGCAAGATGACTGTATGTATCTGTGTCCCCTCCTTGGTGATATCTTTCTGACAGATTCATTAAAACACAATGACTGCATTATCATCATGAAACAGGAATTATTACAGTGCTTTCTGTCTGAGTACACTCTCAGTAATGGGGTTAGTTTGCATGGGGCCTATGTCATTAAAGAAAACACGCGAAATAAAAAAGGTTCTTGTTTGATTCCACCAGCAATATGAGCCAGTATTAAATGATCTTGTGATGCTCTCCCCTTCTGGTTGACCCAGTGTCTGCAAATTATGCTGCCAGTTTGCAAAGGCTTTTCTATCACTCTGGAAAGGTAAAGGGATCCACACTTCCAATTACTATTTTGAAATGTCAGGGTTTGATTCTCAGGTCACTTTCCATGATAGTACGAAGCAGAACTGAGTCAGGCCATCTCCCCACCCCAGCCACTACCCCAAGACAAACCTTCCAAGTCAGTGTCTTTCACGAGATATCAAATTGAATTAAGCAACAGTAAAAACATGCATGTAGAGTGTAAAATATAACCCTGGGCATCAGCACATGCATGAAGTACAAGGGTTTTCAGGCCAGTACAACCAATGAAGTGTGAACTTCCAAAGCAATCTAAATTCTTAATGCTTCTCTTGAGACTTTCCAGGCCGTACAAGCCTGATCTTCTCTCAAGATCAGACTAATCTGATGTTTCCAATATTTCAGAGAAATTAGTTCCTCTGAAATCTGAATCAGAGCTAAAATCAAAGGTGTGAAATGTTGGGTATTCAAAGATCATTTGTTTCCTTGCAGTGGGATAGGAATATTGAAACATTACTAACATATACTGGAGACAGGTGAATGTTCCAGCTGGACTCAAATAACTGGAGTGCAATATTTTTATAGCTTGTGAAAGTTGGCACACCCTTGCCAAAAAAACCCAGGAACTAAGATTTTGAGTAGATACCACTATTTCATACCCATGAAAGGAGGTTTGAGCCAGACTTTGAAAAGACGTTTGGGCTAGTTTTAAGAAAAAGGCTGAAGGTCACAATGAACCTGAACAAAAACTACAGGGAATCTTAGCTCTGATTCAAGTGCTATAATGCAGAGGTTTTCGTAATGAAAGCTCAGATACCTTACTGCAACACTTCTGGGGTGATTTGAGAGTTGAAGTGTGAGACCTTATACTTGGTTATTACAACAATGCTATGTGATATTTACAGTACTTACTATCTTCATAGTCTTTTACAAACAACAGTTAATTAAATTTTTTCATTTTAGAACATATGAATAAGTACTTCTTTACACAGGAATATCACAAGCAGAAGTATAAAGTAGCTTATCCATGTCTAGCAAGAGGCAACATTACAACTGGGATTACCACTCTGAGGTTACTGATATTCTTGCTTTGAAGTAGAAGAGTGGAAAATGGTATTTTGTGTAACAATCACCTTCATACATGTAGTGCACAAAATGTGGTATTCCTGTTAGGAAGCAAATTATAGGAACAACATTCTCACTGTAAGGATTTTCTAAATATTGTGGGCCAAATTTCCTGTTAGCATAACTCCACTGATTTGAGAACTTGATGATTTTTCATTACTGTTAACCATGTGTTAACTTGCAACATTCCATAGTCTATGGGATTTCAGAATTAAAGAAAACATCTATGGAATATATAATTATACACTAACTTGCAGAGATGCAAAGTTCTCTGAAGCTGAGGTAATTTTAAATAGTTAAATTCAGCTAATATAAGCAACAATAATAAAATATCAAATCAATAGCTGTTTTTCCTATTAAAAATGTGAAATCTGTCCTTCCTGAAGACAAATTAATATAAAGTTGGTGAAATGCTTATGAGCTTCTTTTCCTGGAAATGCTAAACAGTCTTTGCTTCCTGCTGGATATTGCAAAACCCAGTAATCCCACAGGTGATCAGACCCCGCTGGAATGGGAGGGGAAGGAAAAATTAATTTGCCCACTGAAAAGATGCATTACCCATGTTCCACCTTACTAACCTGTGGGGGTCCGAGATGTGAACTCTGGATCAAAATGAAAGGTGTCTTCTGGCCGTCCCACTGCGGGCTTGAAAGGTGGCTTGATTTCTTTCCTGTATAGTTTCTACAAGGAGAAGAACAGATCACAATCAACAACAATCTGTTCGCCTTCAGCATCTGCAGATTGGCTCCTCGGCTTTGTTTTCCTCTGTGCCATCCTTGCAGAAGGCAAGGACAAAAAAAGGATGGTGTATCCATAGCTCTGGCTCCTGCTTGACTGGTGGGCTTAAAACAGTGCTCTGGATGGTCCCTGCACTTTCTAGTTACTGGAATCCAGGAATAAAACCACAGATGTTTCCGGTAAAAATTTAGTCCATAGACTGGCACAATATTCCAGCTGAGGCATCTGGAAATTCGCTCATCTTAAGGGCAGGACTGGAACGTGCAATGGTAACACCAGGAAACTGCATGGGTGAGTTCAGCAGCGCAGCAATGGCAATAAGCACAAAGAACCGCTAGGAAGCGGTGGCTGGTTTAGCATTTACTATTTGTCAAGAACTAGCAACATGTTTGACAGTCTGCCAGACTGAGCTGAGCAACAGGCCTGGCTGCCTTGGTGCTCACAACCTAAACAAGAAACTTGTTCTGCTGGCATATCTGGTAAAAGGGAAGGGACTCACATCTGAAGATCAGATTAAATTCCCATCAAAAGATGTTAGGAAGAAAGCACTGCAGATGGTTGGGAAATCATGTTGAAAGCCTAAAAGTGGCTTGAGCAAAGGAGTGAAACCAAGGAAAAACATAAGGAAGAGAGGAAGGTATATAACAGATAAGCACTGCTAGGTGTGTGAGTTTGTGCCGGTGGGTGATCATATAAGTAAGGGATCACATAAGTAACACTCACCATAAATGCATGCACTGCTTTTATTAGCAGGGATTTCGTGGCCTCTTTACTCATGCTTAGGGATCGTTAAGCAATGGCTTCACTGGCTCCTTTGCAAGCATTCATACACACACACACACACACACACACTCTGGGAGATGAACAAACTGACATGCAGCATGTCTGGATCTGATCCAAAGCCTACAGAGGTTAATGGAAAGAGTCCTATTGATTTCAGTGATCTTTGCATCATGTCTGCTTCAAATGGCAAAAACTGAGTATCATGCTGATGGCAGCATGGGAAACAGCTCCAGTTAGATTCCCTGCCCTATATTTCAGGCCCTAGACTTCATTCTCTTTCTAGTAACGCTTTTCTTATCAGGTTTCAAGGGGCTGAATTAGTTGCCACAAACAGTGCCCAATAATTAACGTGTCTCAGCATAAATATAATGTTTCATCCAAACTTTCAAATCATGAGCTGGAGAGCTCAATTTTATGACTGTTTGTAGCATGTATTTTCAGGCTAGCTCTTAAAACAACTTCATAATGAGCTGATTTTTCAAAATATTTAATGGAGATTAATACATGCTTGTTCAGCTCTTTGCATGCAGGAAGATTCTTTTTAACTGTGGGTTTTGTGGTGAAATTAACTTCTGTAATATAAAGCATGTGGTCAAACCTAAGATATATACACATCAACATAATTTGAACTAGATTTTGCAAAGATAAATAAAGGTTCTTGAGGCAGGGCATTTTGTGGTATAGTATTATCATTAGCATAAAGCATATGTTTGTGGCTGAACTATGATTCCCTGGAAAAGCAGAATGGTGAGGCTGGAAATGACTGCAATAATTAATAGCCATTTCACTATAAAAAGTTCCTGCTTGCATAAAACTGCTCTGTATCTTCTGTGAGAAAAAGAGATTAATAATTGCTGTGAGCCACAATGGAAAGCCAGTCTTCCAAATAATTAAAAGCCAATTGCAATTTTAAGCAGGAAGTGTCACTCATCAACAGAAAAATATCAACCTACTAATTAACATATATCTTTTTCTGTCCGCACAGAACTTTAGAAGAGAACTCGGCACTTACAGCAGGTTTTTCTGTTCCTAGGATTTCCCCTTGTGAAATCTATTTGCTTCCAGCTTCCCTTTATTTGTCTTAATTCACAACTGCAGTCCTTCTACTGCAGAAAGCAATATGGTCACACACACATGCTTCCTCCTTGAATTAAATTTACCCCTCATCCTGTGAGGTCCAAAAATTGGAAAATGTTTTAGAGTTGTACATAATTCAGGAACTGCACTCTCTTTTGATTATCGTAACCATATTCTCTCTGGCCTCTTAATTCCTCCCCCCATCTGTAGCTTCTTAAGTGCTCTTGGAGCTACATTTGTATTTTGAATCCCTAACCCACATCCTCCACCACCAGGGAGGGATTAATCATGAATCACATGCCACCTAAAGATGTGTAATCACAAATTTGCTTGCTAAGAGGGGATGGAAACAAAGAAGTTGTTTGTGTGAGTGAAGGGCACCTCCTCTGAGCACAACCCAAATGACTCCCTTTTCCACTTGTGATAAAAATTTTTTCTGGTGCTTCTGACTCGACAGCTAGAAACAGCAAAAGGTACACTGCCTTTTTCGCCCAAGCTCTTAAATTGGCTAACTAAATGAAATCTTGGAGGAACAACAACAAGCAAAGCACTGTCATCTCCGGGCTTTCCCATTTCACACTGGCTCCAGTTCTCTGAATGAGCCACTACAACCAAAGCCAATTCACTGAAGCACACTAAACCACAGGGCAGCCCAACACAGTCAAACATGAAGGCTTGCTGCAGGCAGAGCACTTTTTCCTTTAAAAACCCGCATCCTGTAGACTACAAAACACAATGTGACCCCAGCTGACCTAAGAAAACAGTAAGAATCACAGCTGTTGTTTTCTATAGACAGAGAGAACAAATCTCTTGGAGGATTTGAGAACCTTCTGGATTTTCCAAGAATATTTCTAAATTTAGGTGAAATATATCAATCTATTATTTCTTACCACGGTCCAAAAAATATTTGGGGCTGATGGATCACTTGATCTCTTCCAACAGAAACCAACCAGAGTGGAATAGCAAGCCAAGTTTCAAATCTTGTCTTTGACCATTTCTATCAGGCTGTCATGTAACTTCTGGTAAGTTAAACAGTTATCTACTTCCCAAGTCACAGTAATCCTCATTCCATAAGCAGAAGTCACTGGGAGTTCCACCATCTATTTTAATGGGAACAGGGTCCCAGCTGTCCCAGTTTAAATCCAAGTTTTCATATCCAAATTATTATTTTGGGGCATCTTATTAGGCATTCAAAAGAGACTTTTAATACGTTAATGTTAACTGGAGCATTTAAATTTCAGGTTGGGTACTTAAGATCATTATATGTGTATTATTTTTCATGAGTATAAGAAGTTGAAGATTTTTTTTTTTCTTCCACATTGCTTCCACATCTGTAAAGGAGAAATGTGTCCCTTAGCCCTTAATATTTTATTGAGAATGTAATTTCTCTCTCTTTCACAGTAAAGAATAATTCCCCACATCCTACTGCCATTTTTCTAAACTGGCCAGAGCATTGACTTATCACAGAAAATTCAACTGATTGGTATCAGGAACCACTGTGCATCATGCACGGCTGTTGGATCCAGAGGCTGTGCAGATAGAGTGCATAATTCACAGAATGAGAAGGATGAACTCCAAGTGTGAAAGTTCTGATTTAGATATTCAGACCTGGATACATATCCATGCTTCTGTCTACTTATCAACCTCTCACATCCTTCTGAGACTTCGATAATCAGTACCTTCAGACTAATAAGTACCTACAAATTAACTAGAACACAGTTCTATAGCAGTTTGAGAAACTATGAGCTTCTATCAGCTTCCTTTCTGATTTGGGACAACCCCCTTTATTTTTTTTCTAAATAACTAATTTTCCCCCAGGTCCCAATGACCTTTTCTTAATGTATGTTGCTAGATCCCTAATATGAGTTTCATCTGAACACCCCCTCACCTCTGTACATCACAGAGACTAGTAACAAAATGTTGCAATATGTGTCTATCTCTTCTCATTTATAAGCAGTTCATTTTCTGTCATCTTTTAAATGTACATCAAAAAAAAAAAACCCCTACCCAGATGTAAATGCCCCGTATATGTGCCTGGCAAATATCAAGCAAAAGAAAATGGTTTAATTTAATTAAAAACTATTTAGTCATTTCCTCAACTGAGTTTCTTTGATAAAGAATTGAATTATTCCTTAGACACCTTCTAGAAATAGAAAGATGTTACCCTCCAGAGTGACGCACTTGCAGTGTGAGAATAAACTCCCTTGATACATATACCTGTCATGGAAAATCCAATGAGGAGACAAAAGGATGAACTACCTTCTAAAATGCTTGCTCTCTCCTAGATTAATGACTCAATGTTATTGCCTGCAAAAGATAGAAAAGCTAGCTGAATTCAGATCTTGGGATCAATTTTTGCTGTTGGTAAAATCTGCCATTAAATAATTCATGTTTTCAGCTTAGTTGGATCTCTGATTAATATTGAAGGAAATAGAACTTGAGTCCACTTTCTTCCCACTCCTTCCCTCAACTGTATTTGACAGTTAATTTTCTAGCATGTCATTTGCTCTGGTTCCAATTTAGCCTGTCATCTAAATAAAAACTACTGTTTATAGCCCGCTCCTCCAACTGTAGTTTGTGAAAAGGGATTTCAGTTTTCATTTTCAATGAAAAGCCAGAAATTTTTTATGCATGACCTGGAAAGAAGAAACAGTTAAAAAATATCAGGAACCAGACTGTGCTTTCTCAGGGCCAATGACTGAAATTATCTGAGGTCAACTTGGTTTGGGTCTGCCTGTCTTGGGGAGAAAAGGGCGTGCAAGGGTAGTATGCAGGTAAAACTCAGAAAGAACTGGACATCTAACCTCCTTGTGAATCCCAGCCTTGATTATGAAAGACAGTCCATTCATTTAACAAAGGATCTATTGAATTTGCATCACAGTGCCTAGTAAATGCCTTAGAGCAGTAAGACTGATATTTGCAGAAACCTTAATCTATTTTTCACCCTGGGAAGTGGGAATTTAGGGTTTTGTTACTGGGTGACAATAGCTGTAAAAATGAGACTCTGACAGAGATTAGCTCATGCCACAATTTAAGTCTGAGCATAAAAACTCTGTGTCAGATTGTCCACAATTCATTTAGTGCTACTTATATACCAGAAGTTAAACCGAGGGTGACTGGAGATTTGTGCTGAAGAATGGCACCCTGCAACATGGAAATGGTATTTGGGAATGGGTGGGAGGAGGACAGTTGTTCTCTGGCCACACTCATGTTTTCCAGGATCACACTTATCGCCTCTGCATGCAGTGGTCATACGCTGTCAGCACTGCTGTGCTTGGCAGGAGCATCTGCAGCATCCTAACAGGGGGCTTTTTCACACTGAGTATGTTGTTTCCACTGTGTTTGTTGCCTTCATCCAAAACAGACACTATGTCTGGTTGTGTCTGAAGACAGTGAAAGATGGGAAACAAGTGGGAAAAGATACTCCAACAGGGAAACACTTCAGCATTAGAGACAATAACCAAGCCCCAATCCAAAACCCGAGCGAACAACTCTGACAGTATTTTGAAATGAAGGTCCAATTTATATATTTCTGTCTGCGATTCTAATGACTTAATCACTGCAGTATCTAGACTTCACACACAACTTGGAAGCAGGCATCCAACTCATTTCTGTTTTGAATCTCTTTTTAAAATTAGATGAAGCAGTTTGGTAATTAGTTTCTGGTTATCACGTTACTCTTGTAGGAAAATCTTGATTAAAAAAAGATCTGTTTTGCACTGAGTTTCTATAAGACACTAACTCATTCTGACCCTTTGTGATAAGGGGGCTCTTGATGGAGGATCATTTTACTACAGTTGCTGAAAGTTTCTGTGCTGTCAGTCGCAGCAGTCCTGTCTATCATACTGCCAAGGTAGTACAGAAGCTCTCCAAAAGAGCTTGCCTCTTGCTCTCTGAGGTCTTTATATTACCAAGGTATAAAATAAATCAACATTCATGTCCTGCCTCAACAATGTTGTTTGCTGGCTGCCTGCGAATTGATGTGAGAGATTCTGTATACGTGATGGGAGAACAAAATGAGGGCATCAGGGACTCTTTTCCTACAACCGTACAGAGATCAGCACTAAACATCTGTGCCTGATACATTTCTGTTCTCTGACCCTGCTCTGTTTCTATCCATGAAGAACATGTTAACAGTTGGTTGGATGATCATCATAAGGCAAAGACCAGGCTTCAGCTCAGGGCCAGGCTGGCTCACACCACTATGAAATGCGTACAATACTGCTGCTGTAACTAGATAAGCCTCCCAAGGTCTCCATGAGTAATAGTAAAAATAGGACTAAATGAGCGAATATATTACAAAGATGATAGCTGATCTGTGTAATAATAATCTGTTTGTCTCCAAAAGAGTGCAATAAGCAGTAATTATGTGGGATTAAAATGGATCTCTACATCTACATTTTACGGCAAAGTTAGAGGGCTAGATAAGACACCAAAGGGCAATTAAAGCCACCTTCTCCTCTAGCTCCAAGTCATGTTCAAGCATTCCTAGCTCCTAACCCATCCATAAGAGCTTTATCAAATGATGGATATCTGTACAGTTTCCTTAAGACAGGCATGAAATTGTTCCCAAAAGAACTGAGCTTGAGACAATCACCAATCATCACAAGAGAAGATGGTCTTGGGAAGTCTCACAGTCCAGAACTGACTTTGCTGAAAACCTTTCCAATATGCAGAGCCTCATTCCTCTGTGATGAGTTACTGAGCTCCTCCACTAGCAAACACAGAAGAAGTAGAAACCCTCTCACTGCTCCAGTGTTCGTTATTATGTGTTAAAATGCATGCACCCTGACCCGTATCTTGACTGCAAAGCTGAGGACTGTAGAGGTATCAGAGGAATACAGAAAATAGTAATAATAAAGAACCCAACTCTTCGGGATTCTCTTATGTTTTTCTTTTCACTTAATGTTTTCATAAATATAAAGTCTTTATACAGAATCTCATGATTAGTAAGAAGCTGAAGAGGAAAGAGAATCTAGACTGCAAAACATAGGTAACGGAACTAAAATTCAGCTGGACCATAAAGGAAAATCTCAAAGTTTCATTGATCATCTCTTAATATATTCATGAATCATGCCAACTCTTCAACATGCAATTCAAATGAGATTAATATGTTTTTCCAAAATAAATTATTCTGTGGGCTTTTCAAAGGCCATCGGGGCACCACAAAATGTGCTTTCACACAGGAATTAGCTTTATTGGAAAGCCCTGGGCAGCAGTTTGGAATGGCTCTGTCACATATATTCATGCTGTTTTACTAGTATAGTGAGAACTACACCAATATGACCTGTTACATTAGCATTCATGAGTGAGTTCAGATCAGATATTAAAGAAACATAACAATACCATAACACAGGTCAGATAAAATTAAACTAGAAAATTCTAGAGGTTGTGGCAAACCAGAGCTCTGATGCACTGGCAGATGTTCAGATCACGAATGAAAAGTGTTTGCCTCGAGGTTTGTCTAAAATAAGTCAGTTTGAACAAATATGATGCTGAAAATGTGAGGTTTAAACTGTTACAAGTCTAAATTGAATACTTTGCTAATCTCTACGGCCAGCTTTATGAGCTGTAGCTAATAGCAATAAAATAAATCCCTGTTGACCATTCTGTTAATCATGTCTGACATGTCTTATTTGAACCATGTTACATTTGATCAAATGTTTGCTGTTCCAATTTTGAGTGCTGATGTTAAATTAATGACTCACCTCAATAAAACATCCACCACTTATAAGAGGAGTTGCTGTTTCCTGTTCTGGCTGTTTGACTTGTGTACTCAGTGATGTAAAATCACTATTCTGAAAATCCATCTGTGTTGTGCTTTTCTATAGCCCCCACTGCAATACAGCAGAAGGGCCAGATCCTGTCCTATGGTCATTTAGGCCAAAAGTGACAAGAGGGGGTTAACAAAGCTATCCCGCTGAAAGATTTATGATTCCTCCAGCATAAAGTAGCTCAACCTGCTGTACAGCCTGCTGTACCAGCTCTACAGATACCCAGACAGTTCCACCAGCACCATGCTGTGTTTGGGAATAGGCACCTGGAGGTCTTGGAGCAATTGGAGCTACTGTCAGCAGATGTGTAAGAGCAGACATGGGGCTGCTCTGAACAGTTCCAAGAGAGAAAAGTATTCCTGGAGTTCCCTGATATCAGAAAGAATAAAACTAGCATTTAGTCCAGCTCGCCCAACCCAGTGAGAATGGACAAGTATTTCAATATGGAACATGAAAGCGGAAAGATGGAGGGACCTACAGCATCACACTGCTTCCCTCTGGCATATCGTTTTCAAGCTCAGTCCTTTGGCTTTCTTTTCTTTTGCGACTGAAATATTACAGGGATTTTTACATTTAAAGCTGCTCATTTTCATCCCAGCCCATCTCCCACAGTCAATGTGCCATGTTTATTAGAGCTGAATGTGGAAATTATTCTGCAGAACACTGCAAACAGCCTCAGGTTGTACTGCGATAAGCCAGACCATCAAACAAAACAGAGACAAAGAGAAAAAACTGGCAATGCTGAAAAAAGCTTTCTATTTCATTCATTTGTGGGTATGTGAACAAATTTATGTATAGAATTATAGAATCATTTAGGTTGGAAAAGACCTTTAAGATCATTAAGTCCAACTGTAAACCTAACACTGCCAAATTTGTATGCAATAGACATAGCTACCCACTTAAAATGCTCTAGCTCCTGGGTTCTCTATGTTATGTTGAGTTCACTTCAGCTTTTTTCTAAGTATGGCAGTTTGTCTTCAAAAATCTAGCTAAGAAAAAAAAATTATAAAACAATGTTGCTCCACTTACGTTCCAGTCTATAGTAACAAAGAAAGGGTGACGTTTAATTTCTTCCACTCCATCGAATCCAGCACCTGACAAGAGAATGAAAGACTCAAAATGAAGTCATGCTTAGAAGAGTGCTGCATGACACCTCTTCGCCAGCCTTCCTCCCCATCCCCTCTTTTCTTCTGACAAAGTCAGTGTCACCATCTAAACATTTCTTCCAGTCAAGAAACCCTGAACAGTGCAACTGCCATAACAGTATAAACTACTATAAATACAGACAAGAGCACTTCATTAATGAAAATCTGATGGCTGAGGGTTTTTTTCTTTTCTCTAATAGCGTCTGGTGCCGAGGCTGAATAGCTGCTCTCTTCAGGCTTCAGATGAGACTCAAGATTTCAGCCACAGCAGAGCACACGCACCAGCAAGGCCAGGAGAGGCCCCAAGATGTCCTGATGCTATGGCAAGGTTACTGCTGCTCCCTGCCACCAGCAGCAGCTCGTTTATCTGCACCAACTTTCAAACCCTGTCTAATTACTCATTCTCCACAGGCAGAGAAAGCTGCATTACAGATAAGTTCAGAATCAAAATACCAAAGGCTCCAAAGGTAGGTAGACCTTGAGGTAAGCCAGGGTTTTAGGTTCCCCCTTTTCAAATACCATCTTCAAATCTGCATGAGTCCCAAAATCAGCATTCTCACTGGTGTGTTTCCTTCACTGTTAAATTTCTGTTACATTACTATAGGAAATTTAGGGAAACTCTTCTGAGATCTGGTAATGAATTTAATTCCTTCATTACTTTTGCCTTATTTCTTCACTGAAGACTGATTTTTTAATTCCTTTAAAACAAAGTATTTGCTTCAGTGCCATTGCAAAAACCAACAGGTGCTCAGCAATAATTAAACAACTGTCAGGGATGATTTAGCATGCCATTTTGGGGGTTGATTTGACTTTATTAATAGCACCTTTCATTTTCCAGTAGGAAAAATAACATCTGGAAGCAAAGGCTTTGCATTGCAATTTTGGAACCAGTTCCTGAAAGGTACCCAGCATTTCTTTACAAGGATGCTGAGCATCCTTGATTCCCAAACTGATTTGGGAAGCACCTTGAAAAAGGCACTCAGCACCTCAGAGGAATCAGCTTTTTGTATATAGCATTTGTACTTTGTGAAGATCAACATTACAAGCTGCTTTAGAAAGGTCTTGTCAACTCAAGTTTTCGTAAAATGTGACATCTACTCTTCTTGTGTACAAGACATTATTGATGTTTGCCAAAATGCATTCATCAGGAATGGCTTCCTACGGCCTGCTTAACATTCACTGATGAATGGATACAAAAAGCAAAAACTTTGTGAACATAACATGCAGGATTGTCTGTCAGGCCTGCTGGATACTAACACAAGAGGAATGTTGTGATTACTTCCCCATCCTGGTAATCATACAGTATAGAGAAATGTTAAGTTATGCACATGAGGACAAACACTTCTAGCACACCATACAAAATTATGTGCTCAGACATGATCAGCCCCACTGAAAAGTGAGGTCTTTGGGTTATGACGAACAGACAGTTTTAGACAAACACAACATGAAATCAAAACTTAGAAAGCGAAAAGAGGACAAAAGGGAGAACATAATTTACATTGTCACTGTATAAGTCTTTTGTACACCTACAACTTGAGCACGGAATGTAGTTGACATCCTTGCCTATAAAATGGTGTACTGATCTAAGGTAGGAAAAATCAAAGGGCAACAAGGAATGGTATAGAATGACTGAGTAGGCCATGACTTTTCAACTTGGGAAAAGATGACTGAGGAGGTTTACGATAGATCATTAAATGACGCTAGCAGGAATCAGGTTCAGAACAACCTGGAGATGTTTCCTCAGGCAACAGATAGTTGTGTAATGTAGAATTCCTTGGAAAAGATGATGTGAATGCAAAATATCTATATGGGTTCAGGGGGAGGCCAGAAAAGTATGTTGAAAAGAATGTTGAAGATTACTCCACTGACAAACCACAAGAGGTTCAGGAAACCCCTTGCTTGACCTTAAAGCAGGTGTAGACTGGGAGAGAATTTGGGTGAAGTATCACATATGCTTACCCTATTCTTACTCTTCCCTAAGCAGTTATTTATGTCCCGTGGGTACTGAACAAGAAAATACTAAGACTTTAATAGTGAGAAGACTTGTTCTATGTCTTCCCTAGCATGTTGTTTCAATGCACAGTCTAAAGTCTGCACTAGATTCTTCTGGCAGATTCATTCTGATTTTAGCAATGCTAACAGAAACACGAAACCAACATAGTTACTCTGAAGAGAATTACATTAAGCAACTCTTCAGAGAAGAAGTATCTGTGAAAAATGTTTTGTGTTCAGTGGCAGGGACTGGAAACTTTGTAATGTGCAGTAGATGTTCTTTGCTACAGAAGGATGAAACCCAAGTGCCACACTGATTTTGAAGGACTGGGACAAATGCTACAGACACTAAGCTATTGGTAGCATTCATATGCTCATTGGTAGCATACTGGTAGCAATCTTCTGTGCTCTGTCCCTACTCCACTGCTTCCCTTTTCCCTCTCTTGCAGGCTTATGGATACCCCATTGTGTGATGGGAATGATCTACCTTTTTCAGATGATTGATTTGAAAGCCACACTTTTTTTGCTACTGTTGTTATTTTTTCCACAAAAACCATAGAAATCAGGATCAAGGAAAAAGCCCACCCATAGCTACTTCTCTTAGTGGGAGACTGCAGTGTGCAGTTAGGAATGCACCATGCAGTTGACACAGGCATTTGTTCTAAAAATTGGCATTTCTCACTTGGAGCCAATTCAGAGCTCTGGCACAGAAGGAATATGTTGTTAGGAGTCCCAGGTCTTGATTCCATCTCTGATTAGCTTAATGCACTGAAGAGATTTAGAATGGTAATAGCTTAGTTTTGCAAAGAGTGAAGGGCTTCTAATTCCCAGCAACCGATTTTACACCATGGAGAAGATTCAGCGCTTCCTGTAGTTTTTATTCCCTGATTTTCCCTGCCATAAGACCTGCTGGTGTAGCCCATGGCTCTCTCTTGGGCTGTGTGCTGTGGCCACAGGCAGCACCGTGTGGCTTGGTCCTCTCCTCTGCTGTAGGAGGGAGGTGGCCCAAGGGGTGTGTTCAGGGGCAGCTCTGAGAGCCTGGAGGGCCAACCCTGACCCTGCTGCAGGAGTCCATGGGAGAGGTTAGGCACCAGTGCTTATGGTGGAGTCTCTCCGGATTTGCTCAGCATGTTTCAGCCACTCATCTACCATCTGCAAATCTAAAGTGGTAATGGAAAGAGATGTATTTTCACAGAGAAAAGAGAAGCACTTGGAGAGGTCATAACTGGAGAGCCCTGATTCACGAGGATGTACATTTCATGGTACAGAGATGGGTATTTAGCAAACTGCTGAAGTGCAGCACACAATGGCACAGCACACGACTGCAAAACTTTCACCTCCCTCTAGGTTTCTAATTGCTTTTTTAACTTCACTTTAACTTCAATTTAGTAATCAAAGCTATCTGTAAAGAATAATCAGTACAATCAAACCTGCCTGCAAATATTCTTATGTATCATCCTGTCTCACAAGGGTCCGAGAAGATAAATAATGCTTTCAGATCAAATTGCCAGTTTAAACACATTACAGAGTGCAAGGATTTATATAAAAGCAGCCTCATGTTAACAAGCAAGAACCTGATTATCTAAGATTGCTTTATGCCTGTAATAAAAGTGTCTGTGAGCAGTAACAGCAGAATGTTTTATTTGTAATTGGTTTTGATTGTTGAATCATTATTGACAGTATAAGCCTTGAAATATATTAAGGGGAGAAAGCAAGATATATGAAATTTGAAAGTTGATTACTTGGATATTCAAAATGAGCAGAAAGAGTTTCCAGATTTTTAGTTTCAGATAATAAAATTTTAGTGTCTCCACAGCTTCAGAATCTTTTTAGTGGGCTGGATTATTTGAAATGCATTCCTGAAGTTTACAAGAAAGATGCATAGCCATTCTGACAAAGGTGAAACATGTTTTTTAAAACTCATCATCTTATTAAATTGAAAACCAAAGTTTGGTATGTGCCAAAGCAAAATGTATCTTCTCTGAGAACATGGGATTAAGGAAATAGTAACTATTCCTTTGGCTTTTACTCTGTGCTAGTGCATTCTTTTACTTTATACTTTCTTGGCCAAGCTTCTCGATTATAAGGACTCTGGAACCTTTAAACTGCTCAGCCAGTGTAGGGAGTTCCAGAAATGCTCTTTACATTCATTTACCTACCTGAACAGATCCAGGCCTTAGGACAAGTAAGAATTAGTCCCTCACCTAAGTTCCTGGCAATGTAATGAACCGACACTATCATCGTACAATTTCCTGAGATGCTTACTGCTTATTTGCCTGGATATTCCAGTTAGTTTCTTTTAAGAATTAAAAATTATGCTTGTCCATAATCTGAAATTTGTTGTACTTAATCAGAGCAATACTACCAAAGCAGTGCTATGCAGACTATTTGTACAGCAGAGTGTATAGGCTCAGGAAAGGACAGACAGCACCCATAACAAGGGATGCCAAAGGAAGGAAGACTTTCCATTCCTTAAAAATTTGTTCTAAAACATTAATATGGGCACCAGACTTAAAAATAAAATCCGGTAAACTGGATTACTAAATTCCTCTCTGCCGTGTCTCACTATCTTCCTTCAACTCTAACAATCTAAAGTTTCAAAACAAAGTTACAAAGCAAAATTTTAGAAAATGTGATCAATCTGTACTTCTATTTGTTAAGATATCACAATCAAATGGCAAAAAGGAAGATGGTATTCAGAATAAAATGATTTTCAAAGCTCAGCATGTTTCATCTTGCCAATAGTAAAAACACTTTGGAATGAAATATACTCTTCAGATTCACAAACTTCTGAAACAATGGTTGAAAATAAGCATTTGATCCATAATATGGTTCATTTATTTTAGCATGCTTCATTAATTTTCCAAAGATTTTTCAAAATGGGATGTCTAAGCCTACTTTTCTTTTAACTACAGACTATTATTCTTTTCCCAGAAAAAGCTAAAATCTACAAAGTTGAAGCAGTCCTTTTATCTGCTGACTTCAGTACAGTATTGAGGCCAACTATTTAAGTATTCCTTCTTTCATTACTAACAAGTCTGTTTACATTGTTGTTTGTGCTGAATCTCAATCAGTTAAAACAGAGTGTCTTCAGAGCTTTCCACTGCTATCCCTGAAATGTTAAGATCTAATTTTCTCTTACTCTTTTAGATTTTATTTCCTTGGATGTTTGTGTTATAAATAACCTCTTCCTTTCTCCCAGCCTTCCCAGTATTTCAATAAACCTCAGGTTTAAAATCTTGACCTTCAGCAACTCCCCATTATTAAAAGGGAGATGATATGGGGGCTAGAATTGTCATGGCTAAAACTAAGCAACTGTGCTTATTTTAGTGAGTAGCTTTTTATTTAAGGACTGGTATCTAGAATCCCCCACTGGCTTCACTGGAGCCCCATTTTGGATGGATAGCAGCTTGTGGGAAGCCACAAAACGAGCAGAGCAGAACAAAACCACGAGATGGAGACAGGGAGGAAACAGCAGAAAGGAACAGAGAGAACGAATGGGAAAAAGTTTATATTTGCTGCAGCATTTTTCTGAACATAGATTAAACCCAGAAATCCCAAGACTCTAATTTCATCTAATGTCAAGCAAATTGCTTGAGAGCAATTGAAATCTGCTGAGAAAATGTGTTTTCTCACTATCATCTCTACAGCATATCAGACTACAAGAGCTACCATTTATGTCAAGAGGTAAAAGCTGTGGGAGGGCATTCCCTCCGTGGGCTGTGTGGGCATCCCCCTGGGAGGAGAGGGGCCACAGCAGCATGCTGAGGGACTGGCTCCTGTTCTTGCCCAGACTTGTGGGAGGTCCGGTTGTCCCCTGGTCCCTGTGTAAAGTGAGGGCACTTGGCTCCTGCTCTCCCCAGCAGTCACAGTGAGAGGCAGCCTGCTCCATACTGTCCTTGTCCACAGGAGGAAAGGTCTCTCAGAAACAGCTGAGCCACCATGTCTGGCCTCTGCGTGAGGCAGGGGCTCTGGCTGAGTTTTTGCCGTCAGGCTGAAACCATCTGTTCACCTAAAATGTGACAGTCTGATGGCGCTCCGTATAAAGCAAAGGGCTGGAATAGCCCACATGCTGCCCCACCTGAAGCAAGGGACAGAGCTACCAGAGCATGAAAAGATCAAGCAGAAGTTCAAGGGCACAGAGCAGAGTGTCCATCTTCCACACGTGTACGTGCACACCCATGTGTGCCCATTAGAAACTGCAGGAGCCATTGCTCAGGCAGAGGGTGATGGAAGTGGGCGGTCAAACATTTTGTGCTCTGCCGTGTGTTTGGCCGCTACTGTGCTACACAGTGGACCAAAAGCACCATGCAGCAGACCTCCAGCAGCACCACCTCCAGCATTTGAAAAGTGAGTGTGTACTGCAAGAAGGAAAGAAAGAAACTTCTCTTACATCTCGTGCTCTTTCCACATCTCAGAAGAAGCTATTTCCTAATTTAGCTTTTTGCTTCTAACTTTACATCTCCAATCTGAAACAATCTTACAAGCATAAACAGCTGCAAGAGAGAACAGCAAATTGCTTATCACAAATCTCAATATTTAGCCACTCTATGCCATTCTCTAGTCATTTATTAGCTGCCAAAACTCCAAAGGATGGCAATAACAGTCAAGCACATATTTAAGTATGACCCATCAGCTCTCTTCTTGTGATACAGTTTACAGAAATGGAGAATTAAATTCCTGCTCCTAAGGTCAATTCCTGCTCCTAAGGTCACAAAAAACCCAACAGAGGTATGATGGAAAGATTTGCTCCTTTCCTTCAGAAGCAAATTTTTCCCTTGTTCATCCAAAATGCAGAATATGAGACTTCTGAGGAAAAAAGATAACCCCCAAAGTTTTCACAGAACTAGATACGATTTTAAAATTTTAAAAAATACAGTGTTATTATTTTCATATAATTCACGTGCTATGACTGTTTTTATTTTTCCACGTAAAAAATGAAGACCAAATTTACAATGAAAATCATGCACCAGGCATTGTCCATAACAATGGCACCAGGCATTGTCCATGACCTTGTCAAATGCAATGAGTTTCTTAATAAAATTCCCAAACAAAGGTACAGATGGCAAAAGATACATGATTCAATACATACTTCTTGTTTATCAAAATTTAAATAGGATTATTAACAAAGGGTGAAGACACATGAGTAAAAAAAGAGATAATACATTTAGGGCAGTAAAGAAGAAAGCTTACTGTGAAAATGTTCCTAGCACACAGAACGAGACAGCACTGAAATGTATTTGAGAATGGAAGAGACAAATTCTACTCCCTTTTGCTCCCCACCTCAGGTTTGCAGCTAAATTATACAGATTTTAGAAAGATATCTGTTCCTCAATTCCCTATGTTTTCATATGCAGCAGCTATCTTAAACCTTTCATAAATGTTGGGGGTTTATTCTCCATCTTCACCGAAAAAATAAATAGAAGCTAATAGCATGTTTTAGATTCCAGTGGTTTGCCTGTGCTCTTTGTAAATTTCTCTAGTAATGCCTAAGGTTCACTGTGCTCTGGGAAGGAATGCAAAATGCCACATAATGAGGAGGATAACTATCAGGGAAGATGCACTGAGAGAAACGATCGCCACCTGACAAGGCAGAGCGCACATAACAAATGCCCCAAACAAATGTGCACGCATACCCAATCTGTTGGAGGGGTTTCTTTTGAAGAGGGCTCGCAGCAGGCTCTGGGCTTCTATGCTCAGGAACTGCGGCATTCCCAGCTTGGCTCTGAAAGAACACAACACTTGAAAAGAAAATAGATTTTTCAAAAATTTCTCCATCCCACTGTGGTTTAAAAAGCGGAACTGTAGTAGTCATGACAGGCAAACACATGAATATGGTGAACAAAGGCTACCGAAGTATAATGCAACACAGAGCAAGGACCTGATCTTGTTCTTTTGAAGTTAAAGAAGGTTTTACCACTGGCTTCACTAGAGGTAGAGTAGATCTAATGAATCTCGCAACACCTTTTACAGCCTAAATAGGTCATTTTCCTACAGAAATTTTTTCTTTTTTTTAGATTGTTGGTATAAATTTGGGAATCAAGAGAAATTTAAACAAAGAAATAAAACTTCATGAAAATAATTACACTAAACCACATATTGATTAAAGAGAATAAAACTTATTCCTTGATGATTCACTGCTACAGAGAAAAAATGCAGTATTGAGCAAAGATAAGCTTAAAATACTTATGTCTGCACTTAACATTAAATGAACAGAAAATTTGCAAAGGAAAAGATTTTAAACTTGGTGACAATAAAACAGAAGTCATCCTGCAGAAATGTGACTGTTCCCACTTTTGTGCGGATAATGACATTATTAGAGAAAGTAAGATACTTTTCTTTTGCAAGGTCCTCTCAGTAATTCACTTTCTATTTATTCTGAAGGCAATTTTAGAGCCACATGCAGGCATCAGCTGTTACCAAATTCAGGCATTACCAAATTCATGCCTTACATAGCTTTGAAAAATGCATTATTCACATTATTATTCTCTATCCTTCATATACTTAGGACCTATAGGCTGTCCAGAGGATATAGTTAACTTATAGTTACAGGAACAAAAGCAGTTTCAGTACTCACTTGAGAATAAGTGCCATTGTCTCCTTTCTGTCTTTTCCCTGGAAGGGTAACGACCCTGTCAGCATCTCAAACTGTGGAGTAACAACAAAATGTTAAATCAAATGTGTTGAGACAGTCTGCATAGCTGATAGACACCACACCCACCTTCTATTTCTAACACAACTGAAAACTTGAGGAAAAGAAATGGTCCAACAAGCTGTACTTCAGAAAAAAATGACACAGCAAGTCCGAATTATGCCGAACATGAAGGACCAACCTGACTGTTTCATTCAAGAGTATTGTTACAAATTGTTTACACTGATACCTGGGGTCAAGTTTTGGTACATTTGAGAAGTATCACATATGCTGTTTCTTCTAGCACCCATTTTATGGCCAATGCTGGAGATGAGATGTTTGGCTGGAGGGACCCTTAGTCTGAATGGATATGGCTGCCCCTAAGTCTTTAGCATGAACTGTGGTGCGAGGTAAATGGGTTCAACATGCCACTGCCCATCTCCTTAGCTTGAGTCAAACCACCTTTTCAATTGTATATTTGCACTACTTGCTGTACCATTGCACCATTTGCACCCTGCTGTACTTTGCAGGAGAAATATGCACAAACAACATGTTCTCAAGGCATTTGAGTGTGTTTTTTTTTCTCCTACTTTGGTTCCCCTGGCTGTATTCAGTGATAAATTTTGCAAGTGTCACATTTAACTGAACCCAAATCTCAAAGCAAAACTGAGCAATCATCATCAATTATTTGCCTAACTCACACATGAAAACATCAATCAGTTATGGTTTGTTTGAAACATTTTAGTGCTTTCAGTAAATTTGACAGGAATTGCACGTTTGTAACATAAGAAATAAAAACCCAACCCAAGAAGCTTGCCTCATATGGATTCAACACCAGCTCTTGACACAGTGTTTCATGGGGGTTTGAGTGGCAGCTAGTTCCTCTGACCAAGGGATGATGAAGGTTATGCATCACCAAATACAAAAACATCAAGAACATAATTCAGCCTGGGCACAAAGGAGGACAGTGTCCATTGAGGGTGAGGAGAACTGTTACTTGCTTATGTCTGTGACTCAGGCTTTGGATCTCTTCTACTATAGTAAGTACCTATTAATTAATATTCATTGTTATAATTCAATACCTGTTAATGCAGGACAGACTCTGCAGTCCTTACATAGTTTTTGTACCTTATTACACAAGTAGCTTAACTGTTCTCAGGAAGCACATTTGTGCAAGAAAGGATCCTTTCATTACCAAAACCTGTGTCAGACTTCCCCACAGCCTGACTCTTCCGTTTTCCCAGATTAAATACAGCCATACCGTAAGAAAAATATAAGAAAACATACCAAAACTGTAACCATGAAACTGTTATGCTAGTTTTGGGAGGAGGACAGAGGAGAGGTTTAGAAGCCAGATAACTAATTGACTATAATTAATTGAAGGATAAATCTGCATTATTAACAAATTACCTCAAGGCAATAGACCACTTAGAAGCTAAAAATACTTTTTAAAAGTGTGTATGGCTGACAAATATAAACAAGATTTAGAAAACACAAATATGTTAACTCCTGCTTGGTCTAGGAGAATTAAGAGAAGAGCTGCCTGGTAGAGCTGGAGGAAAGCAGCTCATCTTCTACAGAGAAATGTGATGGGGGAGAAGTTTTAAAACTGTCTAAATCACACAGGAGCTCAAGCACCATTTTCAAAGTAATTCTGACCTATTAGAGCCTCAGTCCTCATAAAAGTGTTCAGATATACTGGGGATCAGGGACAGCAGAGAACACTGTTTCCCAGGACAGCAGCAGAAGTGGTACATATTGCACTAAACCCTCCTCACAATTTCTGAAGCATTTACGCTTGTGCTCACTACCTAATGTTCCCTTACACTTGGCTCATGTTATTTTATTATAATAAATCTAATTTAACAGAACTAACAATGACTGCTACAGCTCACTTATTTTGGCAGAAATGGGCTTGATACTGCTGATGCAGATGATACAGATATAAGCAACTGCTTGGTCAGTGACTAGTGGGAAGAAGATGACTGTAGTTCCCACCCACCAGAAGGATCTGCAAATGCATCGTGATTGTAAGGGGCCAAGAAACCTGAAGGCAAAAAATTCAGATGAAGTGTCCAAGAGGGAGGGAGGGAGGAATTTAAGTTACAGGAGGGAGCAGGGGCAATGACCATCCTGGAGGTTGCAGGGAATATTTACTGCACTGCTTTAATGGCTAGCACTTTGTTACCACATGTCTACAATTACGCAAGTATAATGTTGAGACTAATTCAGATTCAGAAAAAATGCACTTAACATCAATATTTAAAGTGAAAGGCAGCTACATGAGTTAAATGTACCAGAGCTTTTTACTTTAATGAACTCAACTAAGCAGCAGCTGGAAGAAAGCACTGGTTTATCAATTTCAGTCCAGGTTGAATCTGTTGAAGGTTAAAAATGAAATAATGAGACTCAAAAAGAAATATATATTGAAATAGTTCATCTCATCAATTAAAGCTACTGCTTTACTGCACAGCAACCTGTTTCTTGCTTATTTTTTCAAAAAATCAAAAATCTTGCTAAATGCAAACATGCAGACAGAAGTGAGCACTTGCTGCTAACACCCTTGCACATAAATACAGAGTTGTATGGGTCACAGCAGGTTCACAAGGAGCTGAGCCTAGGTGTGAAGAAACTGCAGTATTTTTGGCTATTAAAGCAGACCTTGTTTTTGCTGGGAGACTCAGTTTTCACTCTTCCCCCCTTCCCCATCTGTATAAACCATCTGTCTGCTCCTTGTCTCCCAATGATTTGCTTCCTGGGTATTCTGTAGGGCCACATTGTCTTTGCCAGAACTTCAGAAGGTTGTGCTTTCCTCCAACCTTGACTTTATTTCTGTACCAATATTCAGCAAGAAGGGCAAATATTCCCTGTTCCAGTTCAGCTATTAAGGGAACCACAGAATTAAAACCCGATGGGAAGAGGCCTCCTGGTGTCACCTGGAAGAGCCTGGTGTCACCTAAACCAGACCCTGCTTAGGTCTCAATGTACTCTGCAGTGCTTCCTTTCTTCCTTTAGTTTTCAGGGCAATTGCCAATTTCAGCAGGCAAAACACCAGCACTGGAGACCCCAGAAGACATACAAGTGTGAAGACCTTGGGAAAGAGGGCCACATTTCCTGAGGGAATGGGTTCAAGAAGCAACACTGGTAGGTCACTGAGGAAGATAACGAACAAGAAAAAATCCACAGCCTATGGTAACTGCCAAAATCAATTATCCTAGCAGATGGAAGGAGAGCAGACTGTGCAAATTACTTCAGCTCAAGTCTGTTGAAGTATTGTGAGCCTAGGATAAAATTCAGGCTTACAAAGAAACTTGATAGTTTTGGAGAGCAGAGACACTCTTGTCAGAATGGCCAGGTTCCCCTTTCAACACTTACAGTAATTTTCCCGGTAGCTGGGAGCTGGTCAGCCACTCAGTTTTTTCCATTTGTAAAATGCATTAAATATTTTTCATTATTAGCCAGGTGTTTGTAAAGGGTTTGAACACTTTCATATAGCAGCTAACATAAACATTCAAAATACTGTTCATGAAGACCATCTTTTGTACTGAGAATAAAACAAGTGTTACGATGGGATTTTATAAATAATCATATTGCTTTGATGTACTGATTTTTCCAATGCTACTGTACAGTTACTACAAAATTATTACAGAGCTGACTACTCTATCTGGATACCAAAAGGATATTTTATTTTCTTGTGAAGACTTCACTACCTAAATATTCACTACATTGCTGCCAAATATAAACACATTTCTTTTTATTTGGGATTGCCTACTGAGACATCACACCCCTTCTTTCTCTAATTATATTCCCCTCCCTGCTCACATGCCTCTCAAAGTTGTACAGTGTTTTTTCCTGAACTGAAAAGAGATACAATTTCCATGAGGTCTGTGGCCTTGTAAATAAGCTGGTATGATGAACTACAAAACCACTGCTCTGAGAGGCCTTCCAGGAGACTTGTGCATATTGTATCATGCAGACCTGTTTATCTGGGCTTCAGAGACAGCAGAGTGGGCATCAAGGCTCTTGCCATGCAGCTGAAAAGGTATTGGTCATATACACAACTTTTTAACAACTTAAGTCAATTGCTTATTAATGCAGATCTCTTGATGAAAAGCCTTTGTAGAATACATTCCATCCAAAATCTCCAATGCAATGAGTAAGATGCAGGAAGGCAGAAAACAAAATCTGTTTGGTCATGATAAACCACATAAACTCGCCAGCACAAAATTTTAATTGGGTCCCAGCAGTTGTCATCACATACTCATTGAGAGGCAGGAACTGTCCTCTGGAATGCTTGGAAACGGTTAATTTCAAGATGTCAAGATCTGTCCTACTCTAGGAGTTGACATATATTAAGTTACCATAAAACAATTCAAACAAACTGAGCAGCAAAGAGAGCAGGTAACATTTTTGGTTTTGTGGCCTGTGTCAAAGACTTACCTGGTGGTAAATGAAGTTTTACTGTTGTTGATAGTAAAACTCCCATCGAATAATAATTAATAAAATAATTAATAAGTCAAGACCAGAAGTTAGTCTTTTTCAGGTACGTTTGTTTTGCTATTAATAATCACAACATGACACATTTAATAAGGATCATTCAGTTTGATTCTAGCTTGTGCCAGGTTGGCAAGGAGCTGCTAGCACAACCTGACTCTTCATATTGTAGCATTAATCCGTCTTCACAGAACAGAACAGACAAGAAATTGATTGGTTGCTCTTCTGATGGCTAGGATACAGGCCATTTTACCACTATGCCTAATATGTTCCCTCTTTTGATCAAAATTTAGATATGAAAATTACACTATCACATTCACTTCCTTTCAATCTATGCATATTTCACCAACTGGTATATTTTCTTCATATATTTCACATCATACTGCAAATTATGTAGAGAGAAATGCTAATAAATCATTTGGATACCATTTAATTCTCTTCAGTTTTTCAGTGTGGCAGAAAAACAGCTTCCCTGATAGAACATACAAATAACAGACCAAGGAAAACAAGAGAAATGAGCAGAGTGAAAGACAGCACCAGAAAATCCTCCTGCACTTTTAGTGTATGGAAATACCTTTTTTCTGCCCCAAGCAGTTAATTGTTAAAGAGGAGAAAAGACTGAACTGATTAGAGCTATTTTTCTCTGTCTGGTAGCACTCAAAGGCATAAAGCATTAGCTTACAGTTAAAAAGATTTTACTCTCTTTATCTCATCTCCTTTTATATGGATTCTTATCTTTTCTAATTCTAATACACTGAATCCTCGGGGGAGGGGATGAAAAGAGAGATGGAGGGAAAAAAAACAAAAAAAGGAAAAAAAGAAAGCCTAGCAAAAAAAAGGGGGGAAGGAGCCAAGTTCATTAGCAGGTGAAATAAAAACAATCTATACACCAAATACAGCATCATTTAACTGCAGACAGATAGTGAGAAGGCAGAGCTATCCTCCAAAACTAAATATATAATAAAAAATTTAAAGGGTTGGGATATATTTATTATATGAGGCATAACCTATTGATTTTTCTGAATAAACATACATGGTTCAGAAATGCTGAGTATCCACAAATGGATTTGCAGCCATAGGAGATAAGGATGTTCCACTCCCTTTAAATTCAGGTAATAAATGACAATATTTAATTAGATTAATTCCTGTCAACCAGCTAGAACCATGTTGTAGGCCATTCCCACGCTAAATTTTCACTAGTTTTCACATTGCTTCCTATCCTTACTTCCTTCGGTGGCACCAGCTGTCTACTTAGAGTAAACAAAATTTAAACACAGTCTATGGATTGCAGCATGTAGTGTAATATATAGCTACCTCAGATAGCTTCCATATCACAGGAAATGGAGTTGTATTAGAAGAGCAGATTGCTATGTAAATTTAAGCTTCTGCCCTGGTTCTGCAGGAGAGCCGTAACAACCATGGTGAGGTGCAATGTGAAGTACAGCTGCAGTGCTGCGCTGTGTTGCGTTGCCTGCTGGTGGCCGTGCACAGAGCACCTGGGTGGACCTGCAGCCTGCACACTTCGGGAGACAGCAGCCTCATCCCTGTGAGTGTAATAAATGCATGGTGTCTGGGCTCAAGGGACAGCACTATGCCTGATAAAATGATGCTGGGAGTAACTGCTTCAAAAAACATATAGCTTTTAAAAAATCACAGTGTCACAGACCAACTTCTCCATAATCTCTTCATCTTCCTCAGCAGCAATGGCACCACAGACTGAAGCAAGCAGCTGGATGGGTGCAGGAGGGAGCAGGTTAGCACCTGAGCACCTAACTTTAGATGGCTGGCTTGAAGAGGCTTCAATACCTCTCTGAAAAACTTTCCTGACACTGCATCCCAGTGTCAAACACTGCAGCACTCAGGAGGATGTTACTGAGTCCTTCTCACAAGCCAAGCAGCTCCTCTGTTGTCAGAGATCTCTCACAGAGCTCTTCTTAGAAAGTGTTTTCCAGGGCCTCACTTCTTAAGCAGTCAGGAGCTTTCTTCTGCTTTCCAGGTTAACTACACTTCACGATGAGAGGTTAACTACACGATGAGTTTATTCCTACCTTTTCTTAAGGCAACGTTACTCTTTAGCTGAAACAGCTCCTTTTTTCTCTGTGGTATTTTTCCCTGTGATGTATTTAGTACCTATACCATCTTTGGACTATTACTGGACTAATAAGCATCTTCAATTAATGAATTTCCCATTCAACACTGTATCAATGACTTTATTATAATGGAGACACATGAGATCCACTTAATTTACTCTGTTTAGAAAAAGTTGACTACCTCATCAAGTAAAATATCATATTAATCTAGCATGACTGATTTATGGTAAACTCATGTTGCATTTTAACTAACTTTTAATCGATTTCCATGTATAAAAAAATGAATTAGCACAGTTTCTCATATTGATTCTATGTAAACTACCTCCAGAACAGCTTGCAGAACTCTTAAAGGTTGAGTAACAGTGGGGAAAAACTGCAACTTTTGTATAGTTAATCCAATGCAAAGACGTCTAAGAAAAAGATTAATTCCTAGCTATTTGTCTGTGCCAATTGGTATATTTGTGTCTGTTTCTGGTGATTTCCCTTCCCCTGTGAAGAGCAGTCATTTAAAAACTGTTTCACGTACATCATTTTGAAGCTAGCTTCATCACGCATTCAGGACAAAGAAAACATCCCAGACTAGTCATAATCAAGACACAGCAAAATGGTACAGAAGAAGAAAGGAGGATGACACGGTGCCCATCTGTTTTTGTTTTCTTTTTCCACCAGGAAAAAGAGAAGCTTATGAGTGACATTCTCCCACCAGCTAATAAGACTAAAGGAGATCCACTGCCAGTACAAAAACCACATGAATCTCATTAGTGGAACAACAGTCAGCAATGCTGATGTGAAGACAGACAAATGGCAAAAGAACCACTGAGGTCCTGTGAAACACTCAGAGTGCTCTGTCCTTTTCAATTTATATTTTTCAGAAAAAGAGTAAAATTCTGAGTTTCTCTAAGAGGATGTCCCTAGTATCTGAAAATTGCTGCTTAGGGAATTGTTTAATAACAGGAACCATGTTAGTAACTAGGCAGGTGTTTCTTCTGGAATGCTTCTGCTCTTCTGAGCTTGCCCTGCCCTGTTTCTGTGCAGTAGAAATATTCACAGCTCATGGTAACCAACCAAGATAGCAAAGGACTGTGGGAAGGAAGAGAGAATCTGGCGCCAAATGCTACCTCATACCCTGCCAGGAGCAGCTGGTTCGCTATCGCTGATGCAATGAAAATGACTAAGCAATCATTACACATCTCCTTTTCTATCAACTCTCAATTGCTGAAAACAGTACTTTTCATCCAACGGATCTGATCACTCCTACGGCCACCCCTCCAACAAACAAATACAACTTTTCCATTACCATGAGCACACCGAAAGACCACCAGTCGGCACTCTGTGTGTGTCCTCGTCGGTTGACCACCTCTGGAGCCATGTACTCTATTGTCCCACAGAATGAATATGCTCTCTTGTCATGGTCAATGGCTTCTTTACTCAGACCAAAGTCTAAATAAATTGAAATGAAAAAAACTTGTCAGATCTATAAAATTATTATTTTCACTTTTGCTCACTTAAACTGTTCAAACAAAACACACCAACCAGCTGATGAAGCACCCTTCTGTCTATGTGCAGAAAGGCCACAAGCACGTGTGCTGAAGCCCTGCCTACATGGACTGCCTAGTTGTCATTTGTAAATATGTCCTGAAAGTAGGTGTATCATTTTCTCTGTTGAGAATGAAGTTCTGTCCCAAAGCAGAAGAGAGTTTAAACAATCAGAAATGCACAGCTCAGGTTTGATTAAGACAATACTGGTAAGGATTCTTGCTCAGATAACCAAAACATTAGGAATAATAATCCTAGATGGACACCAGTTAAAAGGATGGCCAGACAGCCCCTTCAGGGTGGAAAAGGAATGTCTTTCTAGGTGTCCTCTGCACAGTTATAATTTAGAGAATTTAATCTGGAGTAAGCAGTCATATTGGAAGCATCCTTCCATCCACAGTGGTAGGCAGCCAAGCCTGCATGCTTCACATCAGTCAAGAGTGCAATTTTACTAAGAAAACGCTATGTTCTCCATGTGCTGTGCAGCACAGGCCCTTGACGAATTGCCAGAGAAGAAAAGTCTAACACTCAAACTCCTCTGGCTTGTGAGTTTTTGTAAGCAAACTCTTTCCAAGCAAAGACCAAGATGCATGGAACATACTGCAGAAAAACATCAGCTTGTAGACATTAAGTTTTCTGTTCCTCACATACCTGTTATCTTAATGTGGCCCTCTTCATCAAGAAGAATGCTGTAAAGCAAAAAAGCAAACAGTCATTCAGTAGGCAGGTGCAGAGTACAGTAACAAACATGAATAAAACATGTTTAAGACAGGTAAGGAGATATGCAAGACTCCAATACGTGTGCCAACAAACCCTCAGTGTATTATATGCCTCCAGAAAGAAGTGTGATCCTCAAAGGTCTGCCTAATCTTGTGTTTGAAGCATGCACGGCCTGTGGCAAGTTGCATGGGGAGCCTCCTTACTCCATAGCATGCTCAGGGTGGGCATGCAAACTGAGTTCAGAAAGAGAGAATCTGCTTCCAGCAGGAGAAGGAGCTACAGGTTTCTTCTCTTCTCATAATAATAAAGGCAAGCACACATATAATCAGGGCTTGAACTCACTGGACCTAAAATAAACTCCAAAGGTAGATACGTTCATGCTGAATAAAAGTGATTGTAGAGTACAATGTCTAGTCACAGCCTAACTGCCTCACTGGATCTCAGCCCCTGCTAATTTATTCTGTCCAGAAGCACAAATGAAAATTCAGCCTGGAAGCCAAGCTCAAGTGTTCTCATGTTTGCCACCTGCCAACATGTTTTATTCTCACACAGACACTCCAACATTTCTGTGAGAAAAATGACTGTAGGTCACAAAAAGCACTGCTAATTTTTATAGAAACAAGAAGGAACAATGAAACTGAAAAATAATGCTTTTGGTAACTTTTCTGCCTATAAATACCAACACAGTAATGAGGGTAGTGTTTCTTCAGTTCTAGTTACATTCAGGATTATTTCTCTTTTCAAAATGGTCTAGCAAGGTGTCAGCTATTTTTGTATTCCTCTTTTAGTCACTTTAATTATTCAGGAAGAAAATAAGACAGAAGTGAAACAAACACATTGGGCTATACTTTTGTGAAAGGTTGTCTTTGTACTGAAACATAACTGAAAAAGAAATGATCTTCTGTCATTAATTTGTGTGTTTAGAACAGACTGTTACTCTGCAATACATCAAACAAAGGCCAGCAGCTGAGTCACTACTATGTGTTCAATAATTAAAACTTTTTCTTCTTGATAAAAGCATCTTTATCTTTATTCTTTCTCCCCAGATTTCTTGAAGAGGCATAATTTTTAATTACTAGTCCATAACAGGCATGTTTAAATGTACTTTTGTGACTGCAATCCCTAAACAAGAGGCTTGTGCTTCAGAAAAGAACAGAATAAAACATCTGCCAGCGTGGAAGTGAGAGTGAATGTATGAACCCCATAGACCTGGCTCTGGAAGAATGGCAAGGGGGAGCAGAAATCACCCCAAATTTTGTCATACGCCCAGGAAGCCCCTGTGAATAACAATGCAATTCAAAGGTTGTGGGATTTTCTCCAGAAACGTTGATTTTATATTTCATAGATTTTCTACTGAAAATCCATGCTGCTTTTCTATGTACACAACACATTATTCATACCTTTGCTCTCATTAAAGGGATGGAGGCTATCAGACTGATAATACTGTCTTAGGTTAAGTGAGCCAGAAGCATACAACAGACTTTCGCACACTCAGTGTTCGCATGAGCAGCAAAATGAATGGGTCCTGGTTTCCTATGGGTGTGTATCCTATATCCCCTAAAACTTGATCTCCAGTCCCTCTTCTGTCTCGTGTTCCCTAATCACCCTTCTACAGTGCCCTCAGCCGCCTGCAGCTTCCCCTGTGGCCCCTGGCAGTATCCTTTGGACAGCTGGGTGTTTCCACATTTGCCATCTGCCAACATGTATGATACTATGGCTATGAATGGAAAATGACACTTGATGTAAAAAGGAAAGAATATGCTAACAGTGAGAAAAAAGATAACTTGCACTGAATCAGCCTAGAGTGACATTAAGAAGCAAAGAACAATGTACCTGCTTCTAAACATCCAAATCACGACAAATAGCACTCCTTTGGCTGTAAAAGCAAACATTATCTGATCATACTTTCTGTCTTCTCTTTTTATCTTTGTCGCTCTACAGTTCCTTTTAATTCCACACTGTCCATAATAGAAATTCTATTGTGACAATCACAATTATTTTAGCTATGGTTTGCAGCATCAGCTAATCTGAAATAAGATAGTATTATTTTGCAGAAGGGAAAAAAGAACTAGAAGCTGTTAATGTGAATCAGACTTGAGAAAAAATATTTCCTCTAAAAAAATGTTTGAAAATTATAAAAACATGAGAAGTAGACTACTTTTAAATGTTAAACTAGGCTATAATCGCATTGAGCGATTACCTTTCACTATGAGATTTTTCCATTTTATTTGTTCAGTTTAAGGTATTAGTGTGTTTACAGGATACTGTCAGTGTCAACCCATTCTTTATTTCAAAACAATAACAACATTTTAGCCTCAGGATCATCCCATGAACATTCAGACTGCTTTCACTGACTTCAGTTTAAAAGTACGCCTTGAGAAAGGCTGAAAATCTCCACGTTAGAGGCTGGGCAGCTAAATTAGCAGCAGGGGAATGACCGTCCAAGTTACAGGAAAAGCTCATAGTAGAGCTAGGCCTGCAAATTCTATAGTAGTTTTTTTGCTGCACCTTCAGCACAGAGGTAAAAAGCCTTTGTTATTAGTTACTGACTTTATTTTATAACATATCTGAAATCAAGGCCAAAGCCACTCTCTCTTTATTTCTGTCTTTGAGTAATGTCTTTTAGGCTTCACTCTGAACTCCAGCATACCCAAACCAATGTGAAGTTCTGTCAAATCTATTAAAACTAGAATGCTGGGGGATTTTTCAGATTATTTAAGTTTCTTTACAAGTCAGCTCAGTTTTGCAAAGAATTCAACCCATGCTTTATGTCTTTCAGAAATTGTAGCCAAATTTTCAGGTTGGAAAGAAAACCTGAAACTTCATAAAGTATGTTTAATTTGATTGCATGTTTTGTTATGAAAGTACTGGATAGAGTGAAATATTCAAATATCTCCCAAAGAGATGAAGGTTCTCAGAAACTGACCATGTTTTGTGATATTTCAGTGCTTGCATGACCCATACTATCTCACCATGCTGAAGAGTCCTAAGCCAAACTCATCTCTACTGTAGCTTTTTTGACACCATGAAGACCCAAAAAGGGACTGCTTACTTCGATGGAAGATAATGGCTATTTTCTACCATAAGTCTCTGTCCTTTACTGATTCTCAGATCTTTCCTCCCTACACAGGGCAGCTACATTCATGAATGAATTTCCACAGTTTACAACATGGTGCATTAAGCAGCAGTCGTCTGGGTTTTTTTAAATACAGTTCAGCAATTCAGGAGTTGTTATATGAGCAGTTATAGGAGCTGTCCCTTGTAAAGACACTGAGGTCTTTACAACATAAACCACTCCTTGGTAATCAAAGCCCCTACGACAGAACTGTATCTAGATGCATTTGGGTACCTGGAGATAGAAAAGGCGAAGGTAAATAAAAAAAGTCTGTGCATTTTCAGAAGGTTGAGTTACTTCTAAGTCACTCATACCCTTAAGCCACACGTAAGAAATACATATGCATCATATACTACTTTATAAGTTCTTATTTTTCTGTTTCATTATATTTACCATGTTTAATAGCTTGATCCTGCAGTTCTTAAACAGAAACATGCCTCACCATGTAAAGTAACTCCATGGGTTTCAGTGTGACTGAACAGTACCTTGTTCCACAAGGGATGCCACTGAAACCACCAAGACAACTCAAGGAGAAGAATTTGGCTGCAACAATTCAAGTAAAGCATGTGCTTGTTCGAAACAAGATGTTAACCAGAAAAGTCAATAGCTTGCCTTTTTGAGGTACAGCTAACTTTATAACAACTTCCAGAGTCTATATTCTGGTTGCACTTAAAATTAATTCACAGCTTTGAATTGTTAATATGGATTTTTGCTCAGGAAATCTTAAAAAAAAGTTGAAGCTTAAAATTTAAGGTTCTTTCAAGTGGTCTGAACAGTGTTATTTTCTATCTAGTCTTCTTTGATAATTCTGATGAACTTCATTTCAGGATACTTACAGAACCAACTGAAGAGAACTCAAATCTATTAGCATTTATGTTTGGGAGCTTCTGGAGGACAGCAAAAACACTGAACAATGAAAGAAGGTCAAATGCAGTCCCTATCTTTAACAAAAGGGGAGAGAGAGAATTGGGAAGTTACAAACTAATTCATTTCTCTCCAGTTCTGCAAATCTGATAGAGTAAGCCTTGTGCTCTAATTAGACTGGTAATGCTTCTCCTGAAGACATGGGTGTAATTCTGCACATTGCACTTCAAAGGAGATACGGATCAAGAGAAACCAAAGCAGAGGAATGAGAATGACTGAAGACCTAGAAAGACTGGCCAGTAAAGAAGAGTTCAGTAGCTCGATTGTTTAGGGTACAGAAGAGGGTCCAAGGACAAGGATGTGCTCCCAATCCCCTGAGGCTGCTGCTGAGAGCGGAATGAGCAGGCTGGGGAGTCCAGGAGGACAGGCCAAGGAGCAGTGGCCTGCAACTGCAGCAAAGAATTTTCAAATTAGCTACTAGGAGCAACTTGCTAGATGTACAGCTGGTGGAGCACTGCCAAGAGGCCTCCTATGGAGACCATGGGGTCTCCATCAGCTATTTTAAGACTAGGTTAGCAACACACCTGTAATGGTCTTGATATATTTGTCCCTGCCCAGAGGCAAGGGGAGCATGAGAACATGTTGGGATGACCCTAATTTTCTTTTATCATCTTATTTAGAAAGCTATCCTTTCCCAGAGGTAACTTAAAAATAGAGCATTTTTTTTCCCTTCAGAATAAATATTTTTTTTCTGCTGTATCTTGTTTTTTACTGTAAACCTAAAGTTCCAGTGAAATCATAGGCTGTCATGCTCTGCTGTCCTAGGCATGGCTACGCATAGGCTTTGCACTTATAAAGCTATTTTTGATGCATATGGTTTTCAGTCAAACAGATGCCTTGATTTATCCCCAAGTATGAACTTGAGTTATACCAGTCTGTGTCATTCCCTTTCCTGTACAAGAATAGTCATGTTCATGTAAACTAATTTTATACTATGACAATTGTATCCAGATTCAACTGTATCACTGGTATCTATTTAAATGTCCATCAAAGACCATAAACCATATATTCAAAAGTTAGGAAATACAAGCACGAGGACTGTCACGTTAACTTTACACAGTGATCTCACTGTATAAAGGTCTTTAGTTACATGATGATACTTTTTGTTTTCTTCCAGAGAAATCTTGCCTAAGGTGGCAGAACAGGTAATACTCAAGGATTCTAGCAGAGCAATGAAGGGGAATGGCTGGCTGGTCTCAGCTCAGATAAAAATGCACAAAGAACTGGATTTGACATGCTTCTATGTGACAATGATAAATCAATGACACCTTCTTTTCTTAGGTGAGCTTTAATTTTTCAGTTCACTGATCCCTGATTTGAGGCAGTGCAGTTTGGTCTGCAGAAATTTTAAGTGCTCTCACTTGCAACTGAAGTCAGTGAGAGATGTGCTTTGAAATGCACAGTGACACTCAATGCTGAGAACTCTGAAAAATGAGGTCCTCAGTCTCTCAAATACAATGAATAGTTTTGACACGAACTTAATTTTCTCCTCAGTTTTTAACTTCTCCTAAAGCAAAAAATTATGGCATGTACCTATAAATGTAACAGCACTGTGACTTATATTTGAATATACAGGCTCATATTTGCATACCTTCTAATAACAGCTTCATGTATCACGTGTTAGCTTGAAAGCCAGCTTCATTTAACACCAGAAAGTAGTGCGTGATTCATACTCACGCTCACTAGAAAAAAAGTTTAAAACTGAAACCTATAATTGGAGTTATTCTATTATGTACATGTTTGTTGATGCTGAATGAATAAAATAGCAATTCAGAACGAAGTTGAAACTGAAGAGCTGCTGGTAGACGGTGTAACAGCACATGGCAGTGGCAGCTATGGCGTGACTGCTGCCTACCTATGTTTCATAGTAGTAACAAACTGGTACCTTTCTCCCTCCAGTTGTTTAATATGGAGGATGGCTTCCTGTATTTGCCAAAGACTCTGGTTTTCAGTTTTGGTTGCATAAATGGTCAAGACTGGAAATTTCAGTCACCTGTGAAAGGGTCTCTAGCCCAAAGGACTGAGAGCTTGTTACATACATCTCTGTGAATTCATATACTACTACTACTACTACTACTACTACTATTTTTGTAACCAAAACATAGAACTGAATTTAAAGTTTAAATCACATAGCACTGTATTGTAGATAAACAGTGTTCTCTTCAACTGCTCACCTACAGAGTCCACCTTCCATAACTTTTAGTCTCTCTTAATTTGTCCATAAGTGTAAAAGCAGTAGCACTCCATTTTAAAGAAAGTGCTGTATACTTTTTAATTTCATGTCACAGAAGGAAAAGGCAGCTCTTCTGTTATACTTTGGAAGTGTAAGCAACAGCAGCCAAAGAGACTGCTCTTGGTGGTCATCTTTTTTAAATGACGGTGACCACGACATTAAGAAGGCTGGTACCTTTGAAACATTTCAGCCTGTTTTATTGGAGACTGGACAGAAGATGTAGGCAAAGCCCCAGGCATGTGACACAGAATGGAAACAGTATCACATCACTCCCAGTGATAGTGCTGAAGGTGTCATTTAATCTACTAATGTACCACAAAGAAAAAAGAGAAAGGAAAATTCTCCATAACACCACATTAGGAATAGAAAATAACTGCAAATATAAGTGGGAATAATTCTTGGAAAAATACTTCAGATTGTTAATAAAAGTGTTTTGAAAATCCTGATTATTGTGTCTCTTGTGAGCTAATATGCACACTAGTTTTCAGAGATGCTCATTTACTTTAAGCAACGACTACAATAAAACTGAACAGTGCCACATGTTTTCTATGAGCTGGAAGTGGACTTGCTTTGAGCAGTTCATACTGCACCAAAGGGAAGGCCAGATTAAATGCTTCAAATGGAGAACAGTGCTACTGAAGTCAAAGGCACAGAGATCTGAATCTCGTGCTGAGGTCATTCACTAAACTGAAGGCCAGGCACACAGAGACCCCATCATACTGGAGCTCAGTCAAAATATTTGGCCTCATGCTAAAATGATATGATAGGAAGACCCCACTGCTGATGGTGAGGGTCTCACGTCTACAGTCTCACATACAAGAAGGAAGGTAGAGCCTTTGACACCTTCGGACTTACTAGAGTGACAAGGAGCAGAAACACCCTAAAAGCTCATGTACTTATGTTTCAATTCACACTTTCTCATTAACTTACTTTTCTGGTTTTAGATCCCTGTAAATAATTCCAAGACCATGGAGGTGGTCTAATGCCAAGGCCAGCTCAGCTAAGTAGAACTTGACATCCTCTTCTGTAAACATCACCTAGAGAGAAGGAAGAGAAGAACACATCTCTTTACTGGACAGTAGTGGGCTGGCTTGCATTAAACGGACATGAGAAGGAATGGTCTAATTCAGGAATGCTGGAAGGACCATCATATCAGGTTCAATTTTCCATAAGTTGGCTGAGTTCACACTAACAATTCTTAAAAAACAAAGTTTGATCCATTGAGTACTCTGTTCCTTAAAACATGCTGCTCTCATCTGTTTGATCTGTTTAGATGACCCTATGTCACAATAAGATGAATAAGGTTCTAACCCCTTAGCCTTTGGCAACAAATGGTAAAATTCAATATGTTCAGTGCAGCCCTTATTACTTTCATATCTATTAATTTGCTAAACCCTTGGCATTTGGTTGCCAAATTCCCACAAAATAACATGGGGTAACCTCTTTGGGGCAGTGAAATGCTTCCAAATCTGAGAAGAATATGCAGCACGAGGAGACTCAGAGATGGATTTAAAATGCTGGGCATTGAGGGTTCAAAGAATTTCAGTGCAGGTACCCTAAGCAGTGACGTGCTGTCTAACATCCAGGGCCTGATAAAGTTTAAAGTGAGAGCAGTTATTTCCTTTCTGTAGCTGATATGGATACTGCTAACACTGAAAGCTCTGGTTTAGATGGGAAGAAACTTCTGTAGTTGAAAAACCACTAAGTTTGGAAAAACTCAGATGGCAAGAAACCCCTTTGGTTCAACTTTCATTATATCCCAGATGTTATTAAGTTCTCTTTAATTATATTTCAATGTGTACAGCAATAATAATGCAGAAAGAGAAGCTGATATATTGGATACACAGGTGTGAATACTATGTATGACAGAAGTAAAATGAGTAGGCCCAGTAGAAATCTACACATCACTTGTAAATGTAAATATCTACAGTAGAAGTTGCTAAGCTTATTTTTAAAATTAAGTCTTTGCTCTTGGAAAGGGGTAGCCACAATAATTGAGTGCTCTAAGAAGCCGCAGAGGGCTGAGAGCAAAAAGAGAGGATTCAGAGAACAAATGTCACATAATTAAGAATATCACTGCAAAGGCTAGAAAGGAAAAGGATACAAAAGCAAAAACTGACTAAAAATTTAATTGGTCTGAACATAAAAATTGTATTAATTATAAAAATAAATTTAAATTATTTATAAGGTTTAAAATAAATAATGTAGACAAGAGATAAAATCAGTAGAATCAGCAAAAATCTAATCTATACATATATATGTAGAGTCAGATGTCTAAGACAGAATAAGAGAGAGACAAGCTTTGCATGCATGCATTCTGTAGTTTATGGGATTTGACTGAAAGTCCACTGAAATCAATACCATTTGACCAAATCCAAAACTAACAAATTGCAAGCAGTAGACGTTTTCCCACAATTTCTTCCCTTGTGATACCTTGCCACTAAACAGCTGCAAAGTACAGGTAGACAAGATGAGCTACAAACATTGAAAAAAGAATCATTCAAAAGGACTGTCAAGTTAAGAAGAGGCATTCTTGATAGTATTGGAATTGCAATGGAAAAGCCTTGGGAAAAATGTGAAGTTTTAAAAGAGTACAAAATCTGAGCTGTTTTCTTCCACTTTTGAGTTCACTGACTGTGCAGAACGGGTAACTGCTCTAACTGCCCTCTGTAGGGAAAAATCACTTTTTCTCTCTTCTTCCATGAAATTGGAGAGGCCCTTGCTAAGACAGCATGCTGTCTCACTAACAAAGCCTGATTTCATGAACAAACAGCAGAAGAGTATTTTCTTTAATGTTTTTTATTCATATTAAAAATAACTGCTATGATGTCCTGAGTAGTTTTACAAGTATCATTACTCAGAGTGTAATTAACCTGTCACTAATGTCTTCTCACATTAGCAAACAAGTCTTGAAAGCAAATACTTGGTGTCTCAAGCTGTGGTGCACATAGCAGCCTGCAGCATGTCACCGAACCAGGAATCAGAAGGGGAAAAAAAAAGCCAGGGAACTTTTGAATAAAAGTACTGTTCTCACAGCTTTTTTAGTCCATCAATAACTCCACAAACCAAGAAGAGTGAACAGAGCTTCCCCTCAAGGTGGCATTTGAAATGTCTCTTTTGAAAAGAAAATTTGAAACCTCTTCAAGGTTGGGTGTTAAGTGGTTGTCTGCACCCCTGTGTCCACACACCCGAGAAAGTGACCAAGGTCTGGGGACATCCTGTTGGTGACAGAATGCCCTGAGGCTGGAGGGCTGCCTGGTGGGAGCCTCCTGTCCGCCTGCAGAGCCCTCTCTGAGGCTACATGCATGAGGATGCACTGCCACAAGCAACGCAGACAGTGGGCTCTAAGAGGCATTTGGAGATCACGCAAGTGCTAGATGAACCTCAAAAGCCTGCCACTGCCGCTCTCCACAGGCATTAGTGAGACTCAGGTTTGGACCAGTCCCTGGTTGCCATTTTCTCCAGCAGCAACACCTCTCCAGGGGCAGTGGCTGCAGAGGACAGGGAAGGGATGGGAGCCCAGGGAGGTGAGAGAAGCAGCAGCTGCCCCCAGGCAGGCAGGAGGAGAAAGAGGAGAGCAAGTAAGGGCTGTGACAGCAGACCTCCAAGCCCCAGGGTGGCGCATGGCCTCCAGACTGCTCCCAGCAGCTGCTGCAGGAGAAGGCCCTTGCCCTACTCGCTGGCTGATGCCTGGCTGTCTGCACACTCGCTGCAGGGGCTGGGGACACCTCTTCTTTCTGCTGGCAGTGACTGTGATTTTCCAGCAGTTTTCTGCCCGTGTCTTGGACAAAATGTATTGAGGATTGATTTCTCAGACTGTTTCTCATCACATCCAAGACATATTTTGCAAGCAATGAGTCTGGGGCTACTTTGCTATGGGAATGGCTTACTAGTGGTGCCATAACGTATAACTACGCCATAATTTGACTAAAATTATTAAGAATCAACTTAAAGATGCAAGATGATACAGCTCTATTACATATATATAGCAGGACTATTCCCAAGGCCATTTTTCATTCCCAGCTATTTAATCCAAGTTTTGAAAATCCAGGACAGTCTTTAATTTGTAAGTTAAAAATCTATCTGCTTACCTCTTTGGAGAGTCTTGTGAAAAGGTCCCCTCCCCGCAGGAAATCTAGTATTAGATACAACTTTCCCTCTGTTTGAAATGCTGCATTAGAAAAGGATGGAGATGTTGGAAGTTTGAATCAAGATAAATTCTCCAAAGAATGAATCTTGACTAGAAGTGTATCATTCATGCCATTAGCTTCCCTGTTGTTTCTGCACTTTGAGAACAGAAAAATTTAATTTCTGTATAGAACTAAGCAATCAAGCTTAGACTATGGGAAAAAATGGTATCAGCTGAGAGACAACAATGCATTACTAATATATTCTTTTCCATGCTAAGTACCTATGAATTAATATTGCCTTCCACTGCACAAGGTACCAGGAGTCACTGAGGACTAAGCATAGAGAGAAGCTCCCAGGTTTGTGTGGAAGGAGAGCTTTCACAATCCAAAATGTCCTCAGAAGACCCTTTACAGTAATAATGGGGCTCCTCGGGGAGCTGGTGAGGAAGAGGAAGGCAGCTCTAGCAAGACACCCCATTCATACACTCACATATACAAATCTGGAGTGAGGCTGATTATTAAAAACAGTTTTTATTTACATGCTCTGGTTTTCTAAATGATACCTGACAGCAGGTGAAGGAGTTGGCAGATGTATACTCACCAACTACACCATGAGCACTATCACATCAGACTTTAAGACAAATGGATTTTAATGGAGGAATGGCTAAAACCTACTTATAATGAAATTCTCCTTTAGCATAAATGAAGAATTGTACACAGGTAGCCTCTGTGATGTTGTTAGAGACAGAGTCAAAAGTAGGCAGAGGGTATCTGTATGAAATTATAACACATCTAGTTACAATTCCCCAACCAATCTAAGAACAAACACGGATTATATTTTATTATAGTTACCATAATGAAGCTTGACTATGAAAGGATGATTCACTTCTGCCAAAATATCTCTCTCCATTTTTGATCGCACCCGATCCCGAACTACAAAGAAAAAACAGTAAGAATAACGACATATTAAGAGGCAGCATGGTCACTGGATACGGTACTGGAATGAGGTTTAGGTAATTTAGATTCTGCTTCTCGCTCTGCTGATGGCTTGTGGTGTGACCTTTGGCAAACCATGTCACTCTCCAGTGTCCCCTTTTAATACCTGTCTTTTCTCTACTAAGAGTAAGCTATTCAGTAAGGCACCATGTCTTCCTCTGTAGAGAACAGCTCTAACTAAAAGGACTGTAGTATTACAAACAACAGAAAGGTGATTATGCTTTGCAGAAGAGAATGTTAATTTGAAAATTAAAATTATATCAGATTAATAACTCTATCTCAGATTAAACAGAATGTACTTGTCCCAGAGCTCATCAGGTTAACCTTGTGCAAATTAACTTTTTGTACTATGCTGATGCAGCGTTTATGAGATATTACTCAATAGCATTCTCTGGAAGAGATTTATATAAAATATTTTAAGCTTCCAATAAACCACCCAAACAATCAGTAATAAATAAAAAAGGCTGATTAAAAATATAAAAAAATATTTTAGAGATAAATTACTATGTGACAGCAGAAAGAAAAATACTCTTTGTGGTTGAGATGAATAGAGAGTAAGAGAAAAAATAGTTAAAGAGGTGAACTGGGTTCAAACTAATCAAAACTGATGCTGAAGATTTCATAGCAAACACATTTAGCAGAATGTTCAGACACTGAGAAGTGTCTGAAGTCAGTCCCCACATTATCAGCTCTTGATCTTATAGATTCATTTTTCAGTCAATCACAGTTTTAATAATTCTGAAAGTATTGACATTTTTTCTTACTCTGCATTACACTATGCCAATATACTTTTCAGCTGAAAGCATCTACAATGGATGTTATGAGACTATTTGAGGCAGTAAAGACTGAGATCTCAGTGAGATCCTGTCATTGCCTGTATATGCTGTGGAGCTGCTCAGAAGCTGAGCACTCTCAGCACCCAGGTAATGAACATGCCATAATGAAACCACATATTCTGTTGCTGTACATCAAAAATTGATACACAGAAATAGGTCCAAAACAGCTGATCTGAAAACCTGAAATAGGAGTGGAGGGACACTCAGATTTCTTGCTATTTTGATGCTTTACCTAGGTCAACAGCAATGCAAGCTTTACAATGCTCAACCTAAGCTACCTTGTGGCTAAAAATCAAAACAAAGGGAATCTCAGAATTTTAGTCTTAACTCACAGTAAAAAAATCACACACCATACATTCACAAAATGCTTAACCTATGTAAAAGTATAGAGCATTTCTCATGCTGTAGATCAGCAATGTTCCCAGGCAGGAATTCTTGTTGGACAGGTGGGCATTGCTGAACACTCTGTGTGGGACACTTCCCATTAATCCTGGTTGGAGAGGCTAACAAAGTGCCTCTCTGTGCTTGCACTGCACAGGTGTGTGAGGAGGCTGGCAGAACGGCAGTGCACCCTCCTGTCCTCAACATTTCAACCTCCAAACAGGTAAAGGCACAGCCGTGCAGCCAGGTGCTTTGCCAAAGCCCCCTGCGCTGTGCCCTGCTCACTTCTATGGTGGTTACAGTCTGTGGACCTGTCAGGCTGCCATTTCACCCCCCTCCCCACACGTATAGAGCAGCCACAGCAACATTAAGGAAAAGGTTATGTCAACACAGAAGACACCTCATTCTCTGGAGTCATGGCCCTGTAACCGCTCTGAACCTAGTCTGCTCCAAAGCTGCTCTAATCACCACCTTTCACAGTCGCTTCCAAAAAAAGTAACTGGAACCTGTTAGTAGGATTACAGTTTGGCACGTGAATTAGTGACCTGTCCTCCCCATCTTCCAGCATCAAATACTGTCTGATTTAAATGCTCTGAGTGCAGAAACTATACAGGCCCAGAGTTTTATACAACCCTACCCACCAAGAAGCGATTAATCATAGTATCTAAAAAGACAAGTCCACTTGCTTTCTCCCACTGTCCTGTTCTTACCCTATCACTTCCATATGCCTTGGTCCTGCCTGATCTTAACCTCAAAAGTAGCCTCCCTAGAGGTATCTACGTGCTTGCACCAGCTTATATACCACAGGGCACTGTCAGTTATTGTACTAAATGCTGCAAATCCACTGTCATGACATTTCATAAATGGGCAAGGTTAAATCTCTTCTCCTTTTACTATTAATTCTGTCAGAGCAGGAGGGAAGAATTATTTTCTCTTATTCCAGATACACCTGGAAATAGGAATTTCCCTACTCTTCCTCCCTCTTGTATTTTTGGGATTGGGGCAATGCGGGTCTTACAATCAATCAGGAAAGGTTTTAAGAAGAGATTACACTTTGACATAACATTTCAACAGCATGAGGCTCTGGCTTCATCCGACTCCTACGTCGTCTTCCAGGTACAGTGAGTGGGAAAGTGCCTCTCTTCTGCACTTTGGAATTTTTTTTCTAGTATTCAGCAGCCCCAGTCTGCTCTGCTGAGGGAGTCTCCCTTCTAGTTCTTACATCGTGGCAGTCAGATAATTAGATTGACTTGCTCAAGCATCATCTGAATTATTTCTGGCTGCCTATTGAGCTTGCTAGATCCTGGCTATGAAGGGGCTCCTCCAGCAGCGTGGGGAGAGATAGACAGGGTCTGAACAGCTGCTGGCAGTGCCAGGGATGATAAGGCCTGAACATTAAAGATACTTCTACACAGGTGGTGAGGCAAACATGTGTCTTTGCTTAGTCTCATCTGGGGATCAGTGAACATGTACCACCATGAATTTCTCCACTCATTTCCAAAATGACTGGATCTCTGACAAGGAGCCATTTCTATGGATTCCTTTCTGAGTGAATCTCTTTTCTCTGATGGTCTTACCAAAGAACTGCAAAACCAGCACAGTAGCCACAGGGAAGATGGCAGAGGGACTCATTTCAGCACTGCTCAGCACAGGGCCGAGCTCTCCCTGCACAGGGACCTGCCCGGTGCTGCAGAACAGCTTCCCCATCTGCCCACCTCTCTGTAATGTCAGGGGATGTGTGCCAAAGACACAGACAAAAGTACAAATAACCCAGCTTCCCTATCCTCACTTTGACCACTTGCAGGGGCCTCAATGCAGCACACAGTCAGCTTGGGCAGGTAATGCTTACACCAGATGTTTACCTCTATCATTAAAATATTCATTGGAAACAGTGTTTGACTGCTAAACCCTTGCGCTTTCTACCCACTATCAAATTTGGTTTGAAAGGGGAGTTTTGCCACTTATCTTTAAATTATATGTCAGACAGAAGCAGAGAACACAACCCGGCGCAATAAGTACAAAGTCATGCAGATTGTTTATATGCTCTTGGACAAATTAGCTCTCCCTGAAATAATGCCTGGTGTCATGAGACTGGTGGAGCCTGTAACAGCAGAGGAAGCACCTGCTACCTTGAAATAAAAACAGTTCCCATTTCCAGGTATTAATTGGTATGAAAGAGAAGTGGAGACAGCTGAGGATATGTGCAAATAAATAGAGCTTACCCACTTCTGTCTGTCTAGCTTTGAACATGAAAGAGGAGGATGTTACTGCTTACTTTATTTAACACTGAATGCTTAAGGAGATGGTTTTATTTAACATATGAACTTTTACTTCTTGGGCTGTTTTAATTTGAATAACCAAGAAACAGAGGGAATGGGGAAAAGGGAAAAGTATATTCAGAGCATCTTCCAAGATGAGAAAAAAAGTTTCTTCTCAATAAATGACTAGCTGTATATTTTCTGAATAAGAAAATAAAACTGTAATTCTGCTTCTCTCTCTGAAGCTCTCATGATTATCAACTTTGGTTGAGATTTAAATATGGAAATATAAATTAAATAAAGCCAATGAACTTCTCATCCATATGTTTCATTTAAAAACTAAGAGTCAGTGCATCTCTAAGCTATGTACACTGTCAAGTAATGATGATCTAGGGACATCCTTTGATGTATCAGTTCAGCAGGATGTGGAGCCAACCCATCGAGAACTTTAATTAGTAAATCATGGCCTACAGGAGTTGTAAAGGGGGTTTATACAAGATATACTAATTTATTCACTGTAATACTGATTAAAATTTATAAGTAATTCACCATAAGGGGAAAGTAACTTGTCATGTATCTAGTGACTGGCTAGCTGAGCTGAAGTCACAGCTCTGTGAAGTTAAACACTGTTCAGGCATCGGTTTCAGTGGCACCACAGTATTGCTTCTCAGATCATTTTGGCCAAAGAATAACTTCCAAACATTTTTACTTAATAGTACCCTTCTCACTGCTGTTCAGAGTAATTCTTAGTTCTACTAGAAGAAGATAATCCTGAAACTAGCGTGTAATACTTTGCTGATCTTTTCTCTGTCTTCAGAATTACCTGGAGTAAAAGTTGATGTTTCTACTTCATGAGAAGTAATTTTCAATTTAACTTGCAGTACAGTTTTGCTTTTTGCATATAGATTTGGTGTTACAAGGCATGAGGGTTTTACCTACAGCCTTGTAGAAGCTGAGCCATACATTAGATTTAAATTGGTATTAATTCAATTTTTAAATTTCAAATAAAAATGAAATAGCTTTTCCTTCTGCTCTCCTTCCTGGGCTACAACGCCCCTGGTGCTGTGCATGTGTCCCACACCATGCTTCCCCTGGTCCCAGCTGGATCCTGTCAGGACACGGATGCTTTAAGCTAGTGCTCCCATGACTGATACCATTTTCCACTTATGGCTTTCCTCTTTAAAAGGTTTTTGCAGGGCAAGATTCAGCAATGGTTATGTAAGACATCCTAATGCCTTAGCTAAAGGCACTGATCTGCAAATCAGACTTCCTAAGCAGCAAAATCCTCAATGCATCCGTCTCAGGTTCACCCACGGGAGGAATGGTGATGTGGTGCGTCAGGGCTAAGAGACAGGAGCCAAGATGTGTGTCCATGAGGAAAACCAGCATGGAGCAAAGGAGGATGTCTGCCTCCATCCTGCCCGTTCTGGGGATCAGCACAATGCAAGGAGCTGGGTTTTGGCTGCGCATACAGATGGTGTGGAGACTTATGCAGTATATTCCAACTTCCTCAATAGGTGCCAAACTTGGGTGTTGCTCTCACCTCTGTTGGTTGACTGCACAGAATCTCATGGATGAAATATTTTCTGTACACATTAGTTGAGGTCCACCACAATTTTGGTTTGCTCATGACTGCAGTCATTTGCCTGATCATGCCCTGTGAACATCTCTGACTTACGGATGCAGCCTCACAAATGCAAACAGAGCACTTGGATCCTCCAATACACTTCTAGAAATAACTAAATTACTTCTAGACTAAATCCTTTTTAAAAAGGGGATGGAGATAGGTTTTGTGGGCTCTGCAAGGCATCTAAAGCTGAAGACACATCTACCACTTTTCAATAGCACTGAAGTGAACTCTGATTTATTGTAAGTTGGTGTTAGGTGGATAGATCCTTTTTATAACTCTAATCCCAGTGTGAATTCTTGCTGTCTGCCTTGAGACACAGGAGCCTGGTTGCTTCCCAGAGTCCTCTGGAGGTGGCTCAGGGCAGGACCTGGTGCTCTGGATGCCTCTCTGAGTGGGCCAATCTCTCTCCACTGATTTTGGAGACAACCTTCTTGGTGTCACCAGGCTGAAATTGGCGTTTGAAAGCTTGATTATTTTTTTTTTTTTCAACTAGGAATGCATTATCAGACAGTGGATTTGGTGCTTCAGATACTTGTCCTTACAGCCTTTTGTCCTTTCTGACAACTTTACGCAGTGCTGTTGAATCCCCTGAGCTGCAACACCAGGGAAAGAACACCCCCTGCGTGTCTGACACCAGCAACTGTCCCTTACAGAAAGCTGTTCCTGCAGGAAGATACACAAAGAAATTACATGAATAGTGTCAAAAGTTTCACAGAGATGCTTGGAAAAAAGCGTTATTGGTTCGAAATTATTTGCCTGTCCCTACCTTTCAAAACAACCTTTTGATAAGACATGTCCCTTCTCAGCCAGGAGCAGAGCACTAATTAATTAACAGAGCAAGAACGGGGGGAGTTAGAAACTATGTTAACTTAATTAAATCACCATTGAAAAATACTGGTATCAGGAGAAATAAATTGTGAATAAAACGATGGATTTAAATTTCATCCATCATCTTCCTCACTTCCCTAAAACTCAGCACCATGCCTTGAGTGGAACAAAAGCAAAATATAACTCAGATTCAGGAGCACGCAACTCAGTTTCAAATTCTTCACATAGCACTGGTACATGCAGTGATATATAAAATGGAATATATGCACAAAACTATGTGCAACAGTCTTTTCAATTCTATTTCTGTTATTTTCATCTGTTTTTAATGCTGGCTGTTATAGACAAAGGCAAAGAACTGGATTCTAACTTCAAATCCACACTGTGTATGTCTGGAAGACAAAGTACTTGTGTGGTGACTAATTGCCGAAGATATGGAGAAATACAGGCTTTCCAAAAAAGATCATAATCTGGCTTCAGTGGTTCTGCTTGGAAATACTATTTGCATTACTGTGTTTCTGCTCCACACAGTATTACACTCAAATCTTCTAAAGAGCAGCCTTTCATGTCGTACCTTATAAGCAGAGCATTATTACAACACAAAGGAAAACAGAAGTGTCCTGTTGACACCTGAATGTAGAAATACACCAATAATGTCACGTAGGGATTTTATGTGCATTTCTTTTCTATAAATACATACAATATAAATATGTATGAATATATTTAAAATATATTTATATTATAATATATTTATAAATAGGATTTTGTGAAGGTTATTTTTCTGGAAGAAAGATACTTTCTGTCCCCAAATACAGAACCTTTTAGAGATGGGGAAAGAGCCATTAAAAACAGAGCTTTACCACTCAGCCCTAGTGCTGCTGCAGCAAAGGGAAAAAACCAGATTCATAGAGCAGGAGACACTCCTTTGTGGAAGGGCACTCTGCAAAATCAATACAAACTCAGACTGCTTTTTAGGAGTCCAGGGTCTGGAAGAGGTCATTTTATCTCCTCCTCCACTCCATTTTTTTCTCCTTTTACATGAAACAACACATTTTGCTTTAAAGAAATCAAAGAATTTCCTTTGTTTGTTTATTTGTTTCTATAATTTTTTTAAAGTAGCTCGGATGCTTCACTGTTCAGATTTGGAATTAAAGATGTCTCTATATTAATCCTAAATTTTAATATTGGTCTGCCATTTACATTATTTATCACCTATTTATTATTCTCTCTAAATATTTGGAAAAGTTAATTAAATCTTGCAATATCCCTCTGAAGTACCTCTGCCCAATTTTCTAACAAGGAGAACAGATTGATGAAGTCTAATGCTAGAAAAAAAAAAAATCATATGGGAGTTGTCAGGAGCAAACATGGGTTTCTAGGACATACTAACTCTGGTGAAAAAAAATTCTCACAGCAGAAACCTGAGCTCTCCCTGTGTTCTCCTGCCACCCTTGCCCAGGGAGGAGCAGCCTGCAGAGGCTGCAGCAGGTCTCAGCTCTGTGGGTGCTGCTCGGTGGGCTCCCTCCTGCCCACTGGAGCCTCTGGCAGCTGTGACCTCCTGCTGTTTCCCCACTGAGACACCAATTTGGATTTCTTTCCCCGGCCCAAAATACCACAGACGCTGCAGGAGCTTAAATGTGTTTTAGATTTTTGGTTGAAATTAGCCAGTGGGTTCAGCCCTGTCATTAGAGAAGTACTGACCAACAGACCAGCCAGATGATCGTATAAACCTCATGTCCTTATGCAGAGGTGAAATTTCAATTTTTGTGTATTTTTAAACAGGATTAGACGAACTGAATATACACAAATGTGCTTGTGCACAGCTCCCAGGTGAACCTATTCCCCCGCAAGGTCTGTAAGCTGCAGATGTGCAATGATATCCAATAAGCCAAATCCTATGGTGATGTACAACACCAATAAAGTCAGAATTACACCCCTTACAATTGCATACATCAGTTCTGGCTAACATCATTAAAAACAAACTGAATAAATGGCTCAATTAAGAGCAGAGAAAGCTGTCATTTACTAGTGTGGAACTTCCTCCAAAAAGCCAAAACCTACAGCTGGAAATACATCTGTCCATGACTCGTGCAAAACAGAAAGCCTTCAACACCTCTGCATAGCTGCACCTGGGTCATTTTTTTTTTTCTTTGGATGTAAAGCATATGTTTTTTTTAAATTTATTTACCTTAGTGGATGCTATATCCTGTCAAATGATCCAGGAAGTAATATATCTGTTTATTGAATACTACTGTAACATACTCTTATTTTTTATTAGATTTCTTCCAATTGAACAGATATATAATTATTATCATTATTACTACTGCAGTCAATAGCAACAATTTCAATATTAACTCTTACTGACAGACAATAATTACCTATGTTCTAGGAATAGGCATAATTTCAAAATGACAAACTAAGCACTAAGAGTGCTGACCCTGGAATTCAGACATCCCAGTAAACACCATGCATCAGTAGCTCTGGAAATTATGATGATGTGAAGGGAGAAACTGGTGGCTGTTTCATGTAGTTTTGCAATAAAGTTACTTAAAACAGTTATGAAACAGTTGGTCTTTTTTCACCTCACAAAATAGATACATACAATTTAGTTCCAGCCTACACAAATCCAACAGAGAAAAGATATACAGGTACATATAGTCCTCAGTCCTACTCTTAAATGCTGTCCAAAGAAGGATGAATTTGTTCCATCAAACTTCTCTCGTACCTCCTGTCAGACTCTAATTCCCCTGCAGCTACTGCTCTGCTGCAGCACTGGCTAACTCGCAGGCAGCTGCAAAGGAGAGGCAGCACTGAGCCTCAAGTTTCCTACCCGTGGGGCATTCCAGTATTAAATGAGCATTTGCCTTGTGTTTGCTATTGTGATGTTGCTACGTCAACAGAAGCAATGAAGAAATTGTTTTTCTCTTGTCCTGCTTAAGATGGAGAGGATGCAGATGTCCAGGAACTGCTGGGTCTCTCAGGGTAACGAGTTTCACTGCTTGCCTTCTAAACTTGAAGCCCAGCATGGTTTAACCCACCGTTGCTGCTCCTTGTTCTCAAAACACACCTGTTTTGTGGGTCTTACAGGCAGGACTGGATAAAGTTTGTGAATTACTTTACTCTGGAAGTGTGAAAACTGTCTGTGCTTCAGTATTCACCACAAATACGTTCTGCAGTGTATCATCAAAGGCAAAAATATAGCTTTTACAATTGAAAAGTATTGGGAGTGACCACTGGCTCAGCAGTGAATATGCAAAGACATTCACTATTATACCAGCCTTCAACAGAAAAAAAAAAAAAAAAAGTTCCCTTTATTTAGTCTCTCCAGATCTAAAAAGTCAGTTGTACTGAAAGGAAAGTTTCTTCTCCTTCAAGAACTTTGAGCAACTATTAATTCACATGCAAAGTCTGGCAGTGCTGGAAGGAGGTGAGGATGGTGCTGGAGCTCCTCAGGGAGCTCCTCAGGTCACTAACTCAGGGCAAAATACCCCCGTGGGAGAGTGATTTAAAGCCCACCCAAGTGCCTTCTATTTTGTTATATGAGCCCCTACTATTTAATTTAATGTCACAGTATAGAACCTTCTGCCTCATCCAGTTGGGATGTTTATGGACAAGACCAACAATATTTTATATAATATTGAGTAAGAATTCCTGGAAGAAGCAGAAATGTGGTATTATCCCTCTGTGGAAAATGTATGTATTGGGATGCTGTCATTTATCACCAGGCAGTCTAGCTCATAGGCTGAACTAATCCTGGTAAATGTTTTCTGTAGAACTGCTTGAAACTTGTAATTCTGAATATTTTCAAAGATGCTTATGCTTTTGTTCTGAATTGGAAAAAAAGCCAAAATTGAAAAAAAATTGTTTTGGGTGCATCAAAGTACTGTTTTGTTAAGGGCTTTAATTTATTATTGATCTACTATTAAACAGTAATTACAATGTATAACTATAAAAATTTCTAAAAAGAAATACAATCAAACCAGAGCATTCTGCTGAAATGCTTATTACCGATGTTTTTTCAAGCGAAATTTCACCCAACACTCCTGTTCCTGTGGATGGACACTACCAGAAACATTACACTGAATCTTTTTTTTAATCAATTGTAATATTCATTCAGAAGATGAAGTAATAAAAAAGAAGCTTTATGGGTGCTTCAGGAAAAATATGTTCACGGAGTCCACCAGGAATTTTTAAAACAGGACCCCCCATCTTACAACCGTAGCGTAAACATGCAATACTACGAAGTAATGTTTTTGTAACTGGCCTAATCGGAGAGCAGTTTGCCAGCTTAGTGCTGATACAGGTTAACATAAGGCAGTGGCTGGACGCTGAGAGGTGTATTTCTCAGAAGGGAGGGAGGGTATGGATGGATTGGTTGCAAAGCATGAGACAAATTATAACATTCACCCTGTGCTACGCAGCAGCCCTGGCCATGACTGCACTAGGCTGACTTCTCACTCTAAACACTGTCCATTAGGCTGCTTGGATGTGGCAAACACAGAACCAATCCAATCTGACTTGCTCTAACAAAATGTTTAGGACAAGCATTTTAGTTACTGAATTCCAAATATTTTGGTTTGTGAAATAAGTAACTAGTATATTTAAGGCATCACTGAGGAAACTGGGATAGTGGCTTATCATCCAACACTGAGGACAGTCAGATGATTTAGGAGATATGAAGCCCTGAGACAGGTTCTATTTGTAAACCATGCAGGATGAGGTTTATCAGGTTGCCTGCAATTTTGCCTTCTGAGCTACTTGTACACAAAATAGATCGTAATTTAGAACTCAAATATTTCAAGAAAATTGGGGCATTCAATGTCAACATTCCAGCAAACCAAATCTTTGCTTTGCCCAGGCCCTGATATGCTACGCAGACATGCTTAATATAGCTCCGTTGACATGTTTGCCTCATAAAAATAAATGAGCATCTGCGAGACGGCTGTCTGTCATCGAAGAAGCTTCCAGTCCCATCAGCAAGGAGGGTGTGAAGTCAAGGCAAGGTCATTTCCTAAATTAGAGCATAAGGAAAAGCCTGGTCTCGCATCATTACCAACACAATGACTAAAGCTTTGCAACCAGTAAGCCTTGGCCACACAAACAGCAAGAAAAAAAGGCTAATCTAGTGTTTTCTCCTGTGAGGAGAGAAACACAGTGCTCAAATAACCACAAATAATCTTTCAGCCTGGATTCCACTACTGTATAGGGAGCCTCATGGAAGATATGACTAAGTTCAGAGAGTTTCTGGGTGAAATCATGGCCCTAAACCAGTCAGTAGTAAAACTGCTGTTGACATTAATAGGATCTCACAATCTACATCTCAGTCCCTGTATACAGTTCTGAAAATATACATAGCTGCTTGAACTCTAAAAGAGTACCTAACTGAAAAGGAAATCTTTTTTCCTATGTCACTGGGTAACTGCCAAGAGCTAAACATAAACCGTATTAAGCAATGACTAAAGGGAGACAGGAGGAGAGTGGATAAATATTTAAAGGATATAAACATGAATGACAGAGAAGACTTATTTATCAAAATAAAAGGAAAGAAAGGAATATAAATAGAAGGAGTAAGTGAAACAGAAAAAAAAGGAAATGTATGCTGTGTCAGGCAAACTGTAACCGGATGAACCCCTGTGGAGCAGAGTGAAGGGTTGGGATTGAAGCCTCATCACTTGGCATATTTTAAAACAAAACTGAACAGAATGATGATTTAGTAAGATACCAGCTTGCTCTAGCTGCAGAGGAATGAGATTGCATCTTTCACTAGGTGCTACTTTTCTGCAGTGACTCCACCTCAATAAAGCATGCTTTAAATTTTTTTTTTTTCTAGATTTCACTACTATGTGCAAGTGTCTGGGAGATTGACCAAAACAGGGCATTTGTACCAGGATTAATACCTGCTACATTATGTTGGAATATTTCAGCAAAATGAAAAAAACAAAACAAAAACAAAAACAAGAGAAACTAAAAATTCATATTGGAAATGGACTTGAAAACCTTGTGAAGAGTTACCATAAGGAGTTTAGCTTCCACACAGTGCTTTTAATTCTGATATCTCAAATAGCGTTATCAAGAGCCAGGGATCACTATGCCTGTTACCCTGTAAGTGATAGTTTGGAGTAATGCAGAGGGGTAATGCAGCTCGTCCAAGGCCACCCAGCACAGCGGCCACCAGTCCTGTGACAGTCCTTCTACTGACAGCTCAGCAAACCATACTCCTCACATACAGAGTGCAAACTTTCAGGCTTCCTCAAGGCTTTGCTTTGGAAGTTGCTTGCTTTGTTCTGCTTGTGAAAAAGTGCTCTCAAACCCTCTCATGTGATAAACTCTCTATAGCAAACTAAAAACCAAGTGTGTCATAACATCACAGCAGGGGTTCTGAATATTTCTAATGAAGATGCATGTAAGCTGTCCTATGACACTGGAAAACAGCATGTAGCAAAGTCAAGTCTTACACCTCATGAGGACCTCCATTGTACTCCCTAGTCTCACCTATAGTCACTCTTCAAATCCCTTCCATCCCTGCCCTGATGCCAGGGCTGAACAGCCTCACTCCTGCTGTTTCCCTTCTCTGCCAAGGGAAGCCACCGAGCACCCGCTCTGCTGGCACTGAAGCTGAGGAGCCTTCTTCCCTTGCAGCCTCCCCTCAGGTACCAAACAGAAGGAGGCAGGAGGGGTGATGCTCTGGAGAAGCTGGCAGACAGCTATCACATGCTTCCCAAAGTTGCAGAGAAGACTATTTCTGTCTGTGTCTCACTCCCACCACAAAGCTTAGTCTTCTCCTTGAAATGACACCTGGAGCAAGTGCTGCCCATGATCCACAGCCCTCTATCTTCACAGCCCCCCACTTCTCAATTTGCAGTTTTGTCCTTCCTACTGCCTTTCCCTTGGCTCCACACAGTAGATCACAACTCCAAGCCCGCTGCTACACCTGACTGCTTGGCTCAGCAGATGGCAGCTTTCCCCTGCCCCAGAAAGCCACCCTCAGGAATCTGGAGGACACCAGCTCACCTGGGGTCAGCTGAGGGGCTTCTGGGAAATTATAATGTCTGGATTTAAGTAGGTTGGAAATTCAACTAAATGAAGGCTGTGAATTTAGTGGGGTGGCCTAGGAAGAGCCTCTTGGGTTCCTTGGTACCAAGGTCAAAATGTGCTGCTGAAGAAACCATCTTCTGTGTAAAAGTCTGCTCCTGAGTGCTTTCTGGATCTGCTGAGCAAAGCCACTGGCTATTTTCCTGAACAAAGCAAGAGAGAGGGGGCACAAGCTGGGGACCCATCCTTTTCCCTTTGTGGGCAAAGTTTTCTAGGAGACAGATAGGTGGCAAAGGTGACCCAAATATGGGAAACAAAATGTAAAAACAAAAATACAAAACAGTCCTTCTAAAGGTACATGTGAAAAGATTTCTTTCTTATGATAACATGTAAGGGTCAAGTTAGTACCTGCATCTATTTACATCCTACTTAGATGTATGACATTAATATTCTACATTGTATATCTTATTGTATCCATAATGAAAACAAAATTGAATTATCAGCATTGACAAAACCTATAGAGCAGTACAATCCCATAAACCTGAAACTCCCTCTGAACATGAAAGGCAGCTCTGAGTTAACAGTGTTGATGATGACAATTGCCCACTAAAAGGCAACTATGTCATACACCACAAAGTCTGAAAGATGACCAGAGACACAGCACAAATATCTGAGAAATTCAGGTTTTGCCCAAATTTACAAAAATAATCTACCGGTGTTGAAAAAAATGTCAGTTAAATTACTGTGCCTTGGAAACCTCTCAAGTGTGTCAATTACAGTCGCGTGCAGATAGAAAATGCTGTAGACAGAATAGAAAGGAGAGGCTGTCATTGACACTGATTGCTAGTCTCTCTTTGAACATCATCAAAACCTCCAACTTGGAGCAAATGCCACAGCCATGAGGAAGCCGTAACTGACATGTGTAACCCACATGAAGAGTATAAAAACACAGAGAATAATTTTGTTTCCGTTGAAACAAATCCCAGATGGTAGTCTCCCACACTGTGCCATGTAACTTTTATGGAGAGCCAGCTGAGTGCTAGCACGCCTCCAGCAGCAGCTGTGAACAGAACGCCTGGCCAGCTGTTTAGTGAAGGTTTACAAGCGATCCAACTGCAGTGCTGTGAGACAAAACGTCACCTGTGCAACTGACCCCCTACCCTCTGCCATCACTCTGACTTGAAATGGCATCGAGTGGCAGTGTTGACCTCTCTGTTAATCTGTCCTCATGCTTGAAAGGAAATAACATTTTTCTGTTGCATTATGGGAACCAGTAAAAGCAGTGGGATAAAACACCCAGAGGATGCATGTGAATTTGGTTTCCAACAAACTACAAATGCACTGCAGTTGCAGGCAGTTAAAAATGGTTAAATGGCAATTATGTTGGATGCTCCAACTGGTGCAACTTATTCAGTGAACAAAACAAACAAATGCTTTTCATATAGATAATGGATTTGTACCACGGCCAAAGACTTGCAGAGTCCATCAGGGAGGTTAAAATCCCAGGGATATTTAGTTATTGTGATTCCAGTTTCGCTTTCCACTACAGCAACAAAGTTGTGCAAAAGTACAGTTGATTCATAGCTCTGATTATTTCAAATAGTCAATGCATTATAAGAAGAGATACTTCCTAACAATTTCTTGGTTTGGATTCTTTAGCCATTAAATTCCATAATGCGGCAGATTGCACTTAAGTGAGGAGGAGTGTTAATAACATCTCCATTAATATCTGATTATTACTTTTCATAAGGACATCGAGCACTGTGAAGAGGAGGCTGGCATAATTAGGTTAATATTACACATAAGGAGATTGAGGAGTAGCAGTAATAGTTACTGGTTTATGCTCATGCATCAGGCTGGTGGCAGAGATGCAGGCAAAGCCAAAGTCTTGTAACTCCTAAACTAGGGTATCAGCTCCTATATTAAACAAAGCCTGCCATGAAAGAACTACATGACATAAATTCACAGGAGATGAAGACTAAAAGCATTTGTGCCTGTATTTGCCAAAAGAGCAATTTTTCTCTTCCTGTAATTCATGCAGCCTCGTGGTACCAACAGCAAGCTCTTGGGCGTCAGGCAGGATTAAAAGGCTCCCAGTGGTTCATTCACGTGCTGCGCAGCTGACTCAGTGGGTTGCCAGCAATAGCTTCTCTTTTTCAGCAGCGAGTTTCTTAAGGCATTAAAAGCAAACGAAGTTTACAAAGCTCCTTAAAGACAGCTCAAGATAAACAAGACATACAAAATTTCGAGACCCAAGACCAAAACAAAAGAAAATCAGAGAAGCAGACCTTTACATGAAGATTTCCATTTGGCCTACAGGACACCAGCCAGAAAGGCAGAAGGAAAAGGGCAGCAGGAAAGATAAACCAGTGACCAGTGTTATGTTATCACTGGTAAAGCCTGTCTGGTCTGGGTCCGTTCTGCCCACTGATGTTCTGCTTAATTCTGAAGCTAAGCATATGAGAGAAGGTGAATGGAGTTTGACAGCTGCAGGCAACCATGAGGAACTAGAACCACCCTCCAGAAATGCTGCTATCTTGAGCAGCAATGCAAAGAAGAATTGTATTACAAATCCTTCTACCCAAAGACTGTCTTTTCCTAGGAACTTTCTCTGAGTGGGAGTCCCTAAAGGAACAAACATTCAACGTTTTAACTATATGACCATTCTGCCATCTTTGCAGTAGAACATTTTACCCGTTCAATTAAAAATCCTGAATTTTCAACAGTCTGTTTGGTAGAACAGGGATACTGCTGCTACTTCTGTTAGAACAAAACATTCACAGAGAACCTGAGATCTGAACATGCAGGCAGAGGAGATCACATTTTGCTTAACAGTCACCTCTAACATTTAATATATAGCTAAACCTTTTTCTAACCCAGACATCTAGAAAAAATGAACCCTGAGGAAGGAAAGGAAGATACAAGATTCTCAGCCTACAGAAGATGGAAGCTAAACATGATAACAATCTTCAAGATGTGGAAGAAAACTGCAGAGAGGAAACTGTTCTCAGAGGGGCGGATGTGGACCAATGGTTTCAGCTGTGGCAAGGCAGATACAGGATCTTAGGAAGCATTTTATAACAGTAGGGATAGAGACAGTCTAAGACCGAGTTAGGCAAACATCTGTGAGGAAAACACAAAAGCATAGCTGTGCCACCCTAGGTCAGAGGTGGGCTGCAGGACTTCTTCAGGTGCCTTCCAGCCAATGCTTTAGTAGCAGTGCAAGACATGGGGTGCTCTCCAAGAGTCCCACACCAGTGGGTGTACCTGGTGCAGACCCAGGCAGGGACATGAGTTAGGCTTCCAAAGCAGAACCACTGAGCCTCTGTGGTTGTCCCTGGGGATCAGCCAGTCCTTACTCCCAAGTACTTGGCTGAGGCAGAGTACTGCACACAGCCAGCAGTCCCTCTCTCACTCCAGACTCATTAATTCACCTGGAGCTTCATGTCAGTCTTCATAGATCTGTTCCAGTTAAACTAAGCTGTGCTCTTCTCTCCTTTCTCTGTGATTTCCAGCTATTGCTGGTGAGGACTGACAAAGGCCATTGCACCTCCCAGTCCTTTCCTGGTAAAAGTGGGCTTTCTACAGATGAAATGGAATTGCACTGCATTTGTCAAACAGGATAAACATTTCACTCGTGTCTTCAGGGCAACTCTCCCTTAGTCTTTCCATTCCTGAAACTACACCAAAAGCAACTAACAGCAATCTGCTACTTGATAATAAAAAAATATCAAATGTGGTCTTTTCCATAAAGAGACAACCGATTTGGGAATAACTGCAAATATCTGTCATTAGATATACAGTGCAATGAATATGACAAAAAGAATAATTCAAGGGAAAGCAAGCAGTAGTGAAAGCCCTTGATCAAGTCTACTATGGGCACTTTAAAGAATGAGTTTGGTCTGAAAGGTTTTTACTGGTGGCACTTGCAGGAGCTGCAGTTTCAAGTGTCTCCATTGCTACTTATTCGCTGTGTCACGCACAGCAGAATCAGCTGAAACTTTAACGAGATAGATGACAAATTGACTGAAAATTACAAGGCAATTTGGAAAATTGCTTTTTACTATCAAAAGAAACGAGTATGATGGACTATTCATTCCTGAAAACAAGCAGCCACCATTCCTTGTCTGGCTGGAATAGCCAGGGGACACATTCAAACCTGCAAGAGATGCTGCTTTTCAGAACCTTCTTTAAAGAAGTCATTCTTTCCATATTTCATTGACAGAAGACTGTGACTCAACAAACATTTAAAACAAACTTGTATAATTTGATCACAGGTGAAGAACGTATCTTTTCTGCCAAAGAAATCAGCAGACTTTTTAGTGCTCTCTTCCTCTGACTTCAGATTTGAATCTCCTTTGTGCTCTCTAAGGAATCATCATATGACTACCCGAATAATGCAACACTTTCAGCTGCTGCTAAGAGGGCCCATGGAACTGCTCAAGGAATAGAAACTAAGGGCGTGGGCATGTTAACTTAGCAAAAAGATGGGAAAATTTAAGACAGCTTTGTGCTGTACCTAGTGAAAAACGCAAACAGAGGTGCACTCAATGTCTTCATAGCAAAGTCTAAAACTGGCTTAAATCTATGACTGCACTGTCAAACAGTGTGGTGCAGACAGCAATCTATGGAAAGTAACAGTGCGTGCTGGGACCTGAAGTTGCCCCACACTTGATGTCTCATTTTGGTCCCATGGTCTGAATGCCCATGAGAGGCTGGAGGGCACTGGTTGTGCTCCTGGTTTAGTTTCATCAGGAGGGAACCTAGCTTATGTGTTCCAAAACTTGCTTATGTCCTGGCAAACCAAGGCACAGCAAATGGAGATGGCTGGAAGAATTGCTTCAGAAGCCCAGTCCAAGCCAAATCACCAGTGCTGTTGGATGCTAGGACATCCATACAGTTTCGGCTACACCAGTGAATTTCTCATGCAGAAAGCTGGGGTTTGCTTATGAGTCCTGTCCTGTGCTTTCTTTGGGGAGAAGAAAAAACTATTTCAGGCAGCAACATACTAAGCTGCTGAAGCTGCGTTCCAAATGAACATCCAACGATGCAGTGAGCTATATTTTCATATTACTGTAATAGTAGAGTTGTACTGGACAGGAACGTGTGGACAGGAAAGGACTGAGTAATACTGCTGCATTTACCTACAGCATATATGACAAGTGTAGAAGTGTGTGCTCCCATGCAAATCAGTTTGGCAGGGAGAAAGATGGGAAAGTTGATTATAATTTTTAGTAATTCTGTCCTCCTTAGGACAACAGGAAGAACTTGCTATCTAGCATCATTTTAACAAAGTGACCCAATACAGAACTCAACAGTCAAAATTTTCATGAAGAGGAAGCTGAATTTTCTTTGGCCCTTAGGAGAAGAGGAACAAAAGGTTTTTGTATAAAAACAAACCAGCCCAAATGCTCCCACGCTACAAAGCAGAGAGCATTTTTATTATCCAGAGTTCATTTCATGAATGTCTTAACAGTGGGAACTTTTGCCTGATAACAGGATCTTCATGATGCACTCAGCATTGTGAAGAGGCTATAATTTAATCAGGACTTCATACAATGAGAAGTCCCACATGGCTTGAATAGAAACAGCTAATAAAATCTTTAAGTGATGCATATTCAGTTTATATTTATAGGCAAAACTTCTCCCTTCTCATCCAAACCTGAACCCAAACCCTGTACAGAATCACTAAAGAGTATTAAGTATCTAACCCAGATGCTACAATCTCGATGAACACAAGTCAATGCTCTTTAGTAAATGCTATGAAAATAAACTTCCAGCAATGCTTTTTGTCATTTTTGACCTGTCTAGTCTGCTGTATATTCAGGCTGGGACGGTCTATAATATATGCTGACACACAGTGAGCTAGTTGTCTAACCACAGTTAATTTCTCAAATGTACTGTACCCTTTTCCCCTTCAGAAAGCAAACCCTAGATAAGCTGACTTTTTAGGGAAGGAGGAAAGAGATGACCTGATCCAAGAAGCCTTGCAAAGGCATTATAAAGCCACAAGGCCAATAATGATCTCTAAGCACTAAGAGTTGAGGATCTTTTCGGTTTCATTTTCAAAATTCCCACGGGGGGAAAGAAAATTCTGCTTCCTCAGATGACAACTACTAATTCCAGCTTGCTCCCAAATTGTGATGGGCAACGTTGGCACATTCCGCAGCTCAGCACAAAGCTGGAGATCTTCTCCTTGACTCCCAGCCCACAAAACTTGCATGTGAATGGGCAAGGTCCAGATGGTAACCCAAGAGCATTGCTGTGTGGCTGAGCACATACCAACTAGGCTGATCTCTACATTTTAGAGCTACTTATGAAACATACAGAGGAATCAAATGTTATTGTGTTTGTGGACACAGAAATTGCTACTTCCTTCCCAGACTGAAAATTTAGTGTATGGCTGTTTGTGGAGAGGGATGACCCTGTGGCTCAGCTGGATCTTTAAAGGTACTTCAGGTCCAGCAATGTTTTTTTTGAGCTCAGAGCCCTGACATTTGAAGAGTTATAATTCTCAGGGTAAAGAAGCCATAGAAGGGCAATAGTTCCCAAGGATGCAGAGCATGCAGTCTTTCCTCCAAATAGCAGGGCAAGGGAACCTCTGCTGCGGGGTCTGGACTCAGAGTAAACTGGATGTGGGGTCAGAATTTTCCTGAATTGTTTAGAGAAGGGTGATAAAGAGGCCCAGGAGGATATAAAACATATGGAAGAACACTTTAAGAGAAGATAATAAACTAGAATTCAAAGGGTGAACCTGGGTAAATATCAGGTCCTCTCACAAAACACAGGGGCTGAACAAAATAGAACAAGACACCTTGAGAAGCTCAGCACCAAAGCGCTAGGTTTATTGGAAGTGAAGGCTCTGAGTTCTGCCTTAAAAGGTTAAATTGTCCTCAGTTTTTTGTTTTGCTGGATTTTCGATCCCTTCAAACCAGAAGGAAACCACTGGAGTTCAGTATCTTAGATCCAGGCGCCACAATCATGCCAGGGAAACTGAGCCACATACAGAGAAAAACTGAAGAAGGTACTTCAGTTGGTGTCCAAACTGGGAAGCCACTATTACAATTTTATCAATGGTTTAGATGGAAATCACAGTCCATCTGGTGACATCTAAGTTACTTGTTCAATTTAGTGTATAATTACTATCACCAATCCAACATCCCCGAGAACACCGCAAGTTCTCTGTGAGTCACTAAAGCTGCGCTCACCGCTTACTGCATCTATAACCACCACACGCACTCAGCACAACTGTAAACCCATAAGCCTGCTGGCTTAGACTGAGGGGATCATAAACCGCAAAGCGCTTCAGAGCTTTTGACAAAACAGATTATCATTTCTAAATCGCATAAGCAGAAACAGGTAGACTCTCTCAGTTCTCAGGGTCAAACAGCTTCCAGTGTCGAGATTTACACAGCCCATCACCAACAAGATGGGCAGCTGCAAATTACTTCCTTGTGACCCATCACATAACCTTCACCAGATCAGCACTGAAATATTCAAACTTCATAAGCATTATGTCAGTGAATTATGGCTTCATGCCTCTTTCTCTAAAATTGCATGTCTCCTGGAGGGACGAGTCTTTGATTTTCAAGCTCCAGAGGCAAGTCTTATATTCCAGCACAGCAACTTGTTGGGAATTTATGGGCACTTCACGGGTGGTTCATGAGGCTTATACTGTAAGTGATCCAAACAGCTATTGTTCACAGAATCCTGAAGCACATCCAGTAAAGCTGATGGAGCCTGAGACACCTTGAAAGAAATATTGAGTGAATCAAAATAATCAGCCTGCCCCTCCTCTCTGTTCCAGCTTTGCTGGTGAATACAAGGCACATGTACACAGAATAAACAGTCTCTGTTTTCTTTCTGTTTCCTCAGCCTCACAGTGCATTCAGACCACACAGTCAAGACTCACTGACATATATCTGCAAGTTTTTAAACATATAGACCAACTTTATTCTCTTTCAGTTTTTTAATCTAAAAATCTGATTTTCAAGGAAAAAAAAAAAGTAGGGTGTAATGAAGATGTGAAAGAAACATTTTAAGATGGTATTAATAGTATTCTCTAATGACATTCTGAAAGGCAAAAGTCTCACTCTCGGAAAGTATTTAAGTGCCTAAATGTCTTTGAGCAGCTAGACACCTCCCCCCCCCCCCCCCCCCAAAAAAAAAAAAAAGGGTTTATATTTGCAAAGGTAGCTATTAGGGTATCGTAATTCAATAAATAGTGTTTCAAAGTCAGATGAGTTAGAATTATACACGCATGTAGTCTCAAATCTGATGTATTCACCATCTGGCACCTAATATACATAACATTCTCAAACATTTTGGACAACGTTTTCCTAAAATTAATAATTAGAATGAAACGCTTATCTACTTTCTTCAGGAAGTTCTCTGCTTTAAAAAACAGATACCCACAAGCTCCTGCCAAAAGAAATGAGGCATGAAGGAAAGCAACTTGTGTGTGATGCTCTCATTTACAACTGAGAGGAGCAGTGGCTTTCTCACTTTCAAGGATCCATGCTGTTATAGGTGCTTATTCAGATATACTCTACATTTAATATAAACTTTCATGAGGTAAAGATTAAAAACATTTTCGCAAAATGTTTGTGTGCTCAGTTTACAATCTAAACTGGAATATTTTGGAATCTAGTTTTCCCTTCAAAGCAGGAGCGGTTCTGCTGTTTAGCAGATATCTTCCAAGCTTAAATCTACACATGTAATTGATCTACAAAGCCTCTTTTGTATCAAACAACTTTTTGGAGCTGTAAATGCTTGAAGAGCACCGCTGCTGATTGCTGTACCTTTCTTACACTATCCTTTGATGTGGGTGAAGTTGGGATCATGCTAACAAGAGACAACTACCCTGGAAAGAGGCAGGAGACAGCAGACTCACTGGAGGAAGCATAGTTTTGTACTTCTTCTTCTTCCTAACCATTACCAGCCAGCCATGGCCAGGGTCAGGTTCCTGAGATAGGGAACCCTTAGGCAGGACCCACTATGGTTGTTCTTCAGAGCAACGTACAAAGCTAGTTTTAACCCATCACTCCCGAAGGCATTTAACTTCCTCACATTATTTATTTAGGTTTTAATTCTTCATACTAATCCAGAAAAGAAAAAACAGTTTTGCTACCCACTCCTCTTTTCTTTCTCATTTCTCCATTTTATGTGTTTTACAAATATATTTCACTAAAGAAAATAACTGCTATGATATTTAGGGCTGTGTGGCCATGTCAGTGGCACTAGCACTGACAGCTGACTTTCCTGCTCCATGCTGTACTGTGCAGAGTACAGGTTGGGAAGCAAAATCATTGAGAAATTTGTCTCACAGCATGCCTTTTGTCAGTAAATACTGAATGCAGTGCTAACAAGTACTTATGGCTTTGCTCCCATTACTTGACATGGTAATAAATACTTCACGTTGGAGTGACTTCCAGACTGTTTGAGGGTAGGTAGGCAGCAACAATTCTCACTTAAAAGATGAAATTAAGCTGTCACAAATATTATCTCTGTGCCAAAAGTTCACAGGAAGCTCACTGACAGCAATCCTCCTTGTCGCTCATCTCACTTGCCCTGTGCCTATGGGGTTTTGCCTTATCTTTGTGCTTCGAGTTAAACAGCTGTCAAGTTTAACTTATTTGTAGGAACTAGTGTGGATAAATTAGTTCCTAACAATGTGCTAGTTATCTTGAGATTAGTGGGAAATACAGAGCCACCAGTCAGGGGGGTAAGTAGTCTCAATGGGAGAGAAATGCCATCCAGCAAAATCACAAAGCAGCCTCAACTTTTGTATCTTGTGATCCAGGCTTGAGAACACAATAAATAGCCTGCTGTAATGGCCAGGGGAGGAGAGAGGCAGTGGTTCAGTGGTATAACAAACTGAGGAACCGCAAACACAGAGGGCATCTAGAATTGCCTGTTCTTGATGGAACAGAGATTAAACCACTCTGAGTAGTTTAAAATCACCATGCAAGTTTTGAGAATTCCTAAAATATTGTCATAATACAGATTTCCCCCCCCCCCAGTGGAATCTAACACTACAGATTTAGCTATTAAATATTTGTGTGTGTTTGGGGATGCAGAAGAAATCCTGCTGCAAAGCTCTTTCTGATCCACACACCTCGGAGTTATACGTAAAAATAGATAATATCAATTTTTCATCTTAGGTGAAAAGTTGTGGGCTCTCAAAAGAAACTGAAACGAGTCTCTGTAGTACAGAGTTGACATCAGAGGGATCACACAGTTCTTCCTCAAACACTGTGCCCAGCAGGAGATGTCTTTCCCTGGTGAGGAAGGCTCTGAGAGTTGAGTTTGACTCAGTTTGGGCACTTCAGGGTTCTGCTCTTGGTTGAGAAGTCAGAGAATCACTCTATTATATATACTGTGTACACAGACCTGACCTTTTACTTTTTATGTATTACGCTCAGTACTATTTAAGTGGTTATTTACACCACGCTGTTCTGCCAGAACAAACTTTCCCATCTACATTCCAAACAAAAAGATCAGCACGCCAGCATTGCTTCAAACTAACATTTCTTTGAAAAGGCTTTCTTAGGGGAAAGGGCTGTATAAACACTTGGTTTGCCACTTCCCCATTTTGACTAGTACTCAGAAGAGGTGCTGTGTCTGCCTGCCACCGCTCACTGTAAGTTTACCTTGCAATTACTGGACCTTCATTCTTTCCTCAGTTCCCCAGATTGAGGGATGCTAAAGCGATTTGGGTTTTTAAGTCATCAGAACTATCTCAAAATGATCTTGCTTCATATTATGACTGAAATTTAGGCATTATATTGCATTGTGCAAACCTACACTGTCCAAGAAAAAGCAAAAGAGCTGCTCTGGGTAAAACAAATGCTATCCACCTTACCTTCAAAAAATGACAGGCTTTTGAGGGGAAAAATCAGAGTACAGTAATAGGTCTGGGAAACAAGAAGATGACTGGATCTTCCTAACTCTGTGGAGGAATGTAAGTACTTCAGCTCAGACCAAACTTACACTGTTTGCTTTTCAGTCTTGTGTTTTATTTGAAATTTCTTTTTGGTCTGAGTGAGGCTGTAGCAGCCAATGGCCCCAGAAGAGTATGACCAGATCCAAACATTAGTCATGTGGCCCCAGCCTACTGTATACCATGCGCTGACTTGTTCTGAGTTAGGAAACAGCATGTTCTCAACAATCTCAGAATTACTCGTTGCACCTGAAAATATGCTCCCATGAATTTTCAGGCCTATAGTGAGAAGCACCAGCTGGAAGGCCTTCCTGCCCAGTAGGAGTCATGTTTTACTTCAGCAGTATCCTTATTTAGAAATACTTATTTCAGTTTATTTCAGCAACAGACAGATATTGCCACTGCCATACAAATTAATGTATGCCCAATAGAAGTCATATAGCTGGAAGACTCCAAAGCCCTGTTTTCTTGCTCCCACACTGTATATAGGTAATGTTTTTGTGTACACTTTTTTATAACATTCACTACAGCAAGGCAGAATTTTGGTGGAAACATATTTGTGTGACTCTTACATACTGTAAGACAGCAGCAATGCAAAAGATGACAAGTAAATTACAAAGTAGCACAAAATAGAGACTGCAGCCACTGTCCTAATCCTTACCTTTCAGAGTTGCCTTCTTAAGTACCTTCATGGCATAAAGCTGACCCGCATCAGATCCTTTGATCTTCCTCACTAGAAATACCTGTAAAAAGCAGATGTCTTATGTAGATGAGTACTGAACTTCCAGTTACAAGCTTTGTGGCATTCGATAGAGGAATAGATTCAGGAATTCTAATGAAAACTATTAGCTGAAAGGACTCTGTATCTATTTCACCTGCAACTGGTTGAACTAGCTCTGAAAAGCTTCATTTTTAAACCTCTACTACCTCACAAAGAAAATATGTTCAACGTTACTGATTACCCTTACACATTCAATTAAAGATGGGTAAATAGTCATAATCAGCATGTGCACATCTCTTCATATTCTTCAGATTTATATGAAAAAATGTTATGTCTGATTTGTGCTTAGGAATGTGCAGTGTCTTAAGATTATTGCCATCAATTAAATTAAGGAGAAAAAACAATTTGGTTTAATTTATGTTGTAAGTCATGACTGGTGACTAGCCTAAGATATAAGTGAAGCAAAAAGTTCATACAGCTGAAAACCTGGTTGTGCACACTTAACAAAAAGTAGGACTATTTTGATTAATAGGTTATTATAATAAACACAGTTTTCCCTGTTATAGTTACCTATGTTACATCTTTTGACAGTGTAAATTTGTCATTGAAATAAGCTAAAACTGCCGCTAAAATTCTGATCTTTTTTGTTTTACTGCATGCAACTATTTCTTATCTGCCCTGAATGCATCTGAGCACTGGAGGGGTAGTGAACAAAGGAATCAGTTAGTTTGGTCTTTAGAAGACTTTCAGGGGTTTAATAATTGAAAATGAAATTAAGAAATCTTTTAGCTGATTCTCAAGACCCACTCTGTCTGCTGAGGTCAGACATACCAGACAACAGTGTCTCTTTTTTTTTATTTCAGCACTTGTGTTCCTGGACAGAAGCAGAAGTAAGGCCCAAGGCAGAAATAAATACAAGCCCACAGATATAGCATATACTTTTATAAATTAACAAAAAGATAGGTGAAATTATATAAATTATGAGTGCCTAGTTGGATTACAAAAATCTGTGGCAATTATTTTATTTACTGTCTGTTCAGGAGCCACACAGCTTTGTTAACTGTCTCCACTCAAAATATAAAAATCAAGTAAAGAAGGGAAGAAGTCTGCTTCTATCACATTATTTGCAAGTAGAAAGACAATTCCTCCTGAAAAAAAAATCTCTAAACAGACTATGATTTTCTCAAACACCCTTTGAGGAAAGGTTTGTGGGGAGGGAGAACAACCTTTAACAGGTAAAGAAGCTGAAAAAAAAAAAAAAAAGGTAAATTTTCCATGAACACCTTAACCAGAGCTCTTACACCTGACAGCATCACGGCAACAACACTTCTGCAATATGATCTGATATGTTTTTGGCGAGACTTTTCTTCTCAAGATGTTTCTTGTACATATGAGATATGCAGTTCTTCAGCCAAGCTGTGCTAACTAGCTGTACTTGGGCACATCTCCTGTTTCCCAGTTTGATGAACATACAAATACCTCGGTGCTCACAACTGCAGGAACAAATGATGAAATCTGGATGCCATGGGAACACATAAGACTTTCTGAAGTGGTTTTTGTTCATGATAAATTCATGATAAATTAAGCTCAGCTGCTCCAGCATTAACAGGAAGTCAATTCATTTAGAAGTTCAGTTCGACAGGGAAATGTTGGGATATTTTTCTATCCAGCCCAAGTAAGATTTAATTTTTGCATTACACTGAAAGGGAGGAAAAAGTCAAAAGTAAACCTGCCCAAACACTAGAGTTTCAGCTGTATTATTATTCTGCAAAAATGTTGCAGAGTAATAACCAAAAATGGTTATGGAATCTTTATCCAAAAACCAAAAACCCAAACCCTTAAGATAATGATTTTAAACTGTACTGCACACAGAACAGCACAGCATGCTGCATCTGCAGAAATACTAGGCTGCAGTTGTAGAAATGTCTTATCTGCCATGTAATCTTGCAAAGCCTGTAATACTCGTATTGCTGTAATAAGCAAAATTATCAATTTACGTTACTAGTCACTAGTCAGCTGTTCCCTGTAGCACGGGATAAGGCACTTGTCTACATTCCCTCCAAAACAGATGAGTCAAGAACACTGTGTACTGTTTCAGAGGACATCAGAATAATCATCAAACCAGAAAGGAAACAGAACAAATGAAAATGCATTGTATTGCAAAATGATGTAATCCTGATTATTCTTAAAGGTAAAGTTACATTGTTCTTGAAAGCAGCAAGTGGTCCTAGAGTTTACTTGACTGGTTATGTTAGCTACACTATATTAGTTTGCCAGAATAGCACAAACAAGTGGCTGAGCATGACTTTCAATTTTCTAGTTTGATATGCATGCAAACACCTCAGGTTATTAACACCTGAACTAGGAAAACTCCCCTAGCTGGAGCAATGGGCATATCACCTCAATCCTGACCTAGAAAGCTAAGCAAGTGCTGTGATTTACAAGAGTATTGAGAGCACTCCCTCTGACACCGAAGGTATCTTCTCTAATTCTGCAAGAAATTATTTAGACCTCAGGTGAGCAACTTGAAAACCAACTGGTTTGCATCCCCAGAGATTTATGGATTTGAACATTAACTCAAATATCAAGGTGATGAAAATTTAGGTGGTTGGAGCCTGCATAAGAAACACAGCGCAGACTTCCCTCCCCTGTGTCTTTGTTGCTCTGGGGAGTTTGCTGACTTGTTTCATGTAAGATAGAGAAAATGATTTGCAATCACACAGCTCCAAAAAGGTAAGATGTCAGCAAACTGGGTGGAGCATATTCCAGAAATCAGATCTCCTTTTTGGAAGCGATGGCAGAGATTAAGCATTTTGGTTACAAAATGCCTAAAGCTAGAAAGCCAGCTCAAACAGTTAATAATAAAATACATCAGTACAGTCTAAGACAGCCAGTGAACTATTTCTAAACTCTTTACTGCCTGAATCTGAAAACTGCCATTCTGCCTCTGCTACTTTTGCAAAACACTTGTTCTCCCTCTTGTATTGAGTCATACAGTAAAACTAATTTTGAGTTGTTTGATTTTTCACATTTCTTTAATATTTAAAGCTCAAATACCATTGCTGTGCTCCCAAAAAATTCTCTAGATCAAAACTTGCTAGTGAACGCTAACTTTCCTAATGTCTCTCATCTCAGAGAACTTCTAAACGACTTGCTTATCAATATAATTCAAGAATAGCCAGGAAGTTGTTAAATACTCTCAATATAGTTGCTTTCAGGAATAAAACTAAGGCCCTGATTTACCACCAGGGTGCCCAGCTTTGTGCTAGGTACCTCAGCAACTTTTAGGTATAAGTCAGTTTTTCAAGTTAGCCAGAATGATCCACCATTGAATTGGAGGCTGGAAAATATTTTTTTTAAATTCCACAAAATAATATACTTTAAATTATAGGGACTTCCACGCCTGGTTTAAATTAGGCTCACTGTTTCACAGGTTTCAAAGTCTTACTTATTTAAACCATGGAAAGAGTTTAAGACTGAACTGACTACTCCCTCTTTCTCTGTATCTTTCCTTCCTATTCTCATTCCTAACTGACACATCCTGCCAAAGAAGAATTGTCCTTGGCAGTAAGAAAAGTAAAAAAATGTTGTTTCTCCACAAATTAGCTTGTGGTCATACAGATAGGTTTTTTTTCCCTCATGCTCTCACCACAACAATTGCTCTCTTCAGCACTGGGGTATGACTCCAGGATTCTCTCAGCAAAGCATATGGGCCTCTGAGTGTGGGCTAAGAGCAGTCTGGAACTTTGAAATGTGCTTGAGATCCCATTTGCCCTCAGCGAGAATTGGGCAGCTAACTTTAAGCCTTTGAATGTTTGTATTCACATCCTCCAGCCAAGCAGCAGTGGCCACTCACCTCCCTGATGGGTAGGTCAGAAAGAGGTGGGGTGGGCTGATTTTATAAACAGCAATGCTCACTAATGCTCACTTCTGCTGATTAATCCACATCCAGAGCCATAAACACTATTTCCTAAACTGTTTTATATACAGGAATCATCTAAGAGACAAAAGTTAGAAGCTTTTTGGGCTTGCTTATCTGCCTTTACAATGTAATTTATAGATGGACGATGTTATCAATGTAAGTGAACTCAGAGAAAGGACATGACATTTTCAGTGTTGCTCTAGGTGATTAGATGGCATTAAAAATTACCTTTCCATATGAACCTTGTCCTAATACTTTCAGCAGCTCAAACTGAGAAGGATCTGCTTTTTCAAAACCTTCCTTCACATGATGACTGATGTCTATTTCCTTCACGATACCGTCTTCCTGCAAAGGAAACAACAAAATACAAAATCCCCACATCAGAGCTGTTATCCTAAGGAAACATATTGCTTAGTAAAATCTCATCTTCTGTGATGCTACAATCATGTATGAAATTTTGAAAACAGAAACAAATGCTTGCCCAAATATTCCACGTGCCCGCTACTGGCTGGGTAAGGTAATGTTGGGACATCCAGGCCTGCTACTTCTGTTTATTGAGCCTCAAGATATGACTAGGTAAAGATAAAACATGCAAGCTGAAACACACAAATATACTGCAGAGCTTGGTGTACCCATCACAGACCTTGCCAGCAGAGTGGCGTGTACTCAGATCTGTACTACAGAGGCTCCAGCACACTTCTCTCCATATATTATACTTTCTCATTCTTCCTCAAAGCATCATTTAAATCCATCTTTAAAAGCTTCCTGTTGTAAGCAGCAATTCCTCTTATGGGTAGGCAATAAAGAAAAGGCATTGCTAAAAGCATCTCTCCCGATTTACCTCAAAGAATTGAAAGTCACTACCAGTAAACTAAATAGAAAACAAGTTAATGATTTAGATGTGAAAACGGGGTGGTAGTGGGAGGAAGAATGACATGCTTTCTTGCTTGCAGGAATTAGCTTTAAACACTTTGCATTTTCCAGGTTCTTTTAAAAAAACATTTCCACTGTCAATAGATGCACACGTCTCAAAGACACCAGTTGAACTAGGACTTTTACCTTGCAAGTTATAACATATGGCATTTATTTTATGCTATTTTGTCATGTTCCTCTAAAAAGAGAGTGACCAGATCATGTGAGACGCAGAGGGACTACATAGTTTGCAGTAACCCAGAAAGTCACTGAGCTGAAAAGAAACCTGGAAGAAAGGACTCGCTTTTCAAGGACACACTGGTGAGGAAAGACAACATTTACACACCTTTTTATTTCTGTAGTGTTTTGTATGCCTACATTTGAGATTTTTTTCCTATTCAAACTACTCGTTCTAACTTCTCTACAACTAAAATGTGGTTTGTGAGTATGAAACTTTTTTGTTTAAACTCCCACATTGAAGGGAACTATTCATTTAGGAATAGGTTTGAATATTTCTGCACGCAGCAGAAATAACTGGAATCTCATAAACATGATTTTTACATGGAATTTTCCTCCAATTGTCTTCTTTCCCCAAGAAAATATTTTGATAAAACCTGGAAATATAACATTTGTTTCCCATTCTTAACAACTAATGTGCAGAAAATATAAATAACATCTTAAAATTCAAATACATTCACAAAAAATTCTGGCTAAAATACATTCATTTACTAAACAAGAATAAATTTGATTCCTTTCACCTCCAGAAAAATTGCTATCACTTTCTACCAGCTGTAATTCATCTGATGCATGGCTAGCATTGCCTGGATTGCTCTCTATACTGTATCTTCATTCCTCTTCTTCCCTACCCTGCCTGTTTATGCTCATGTCCTTTGGAACAGGGACTATATCGTCTTCTTGGTTTGAAAAGCTTCCTCTACTTCGTGCATGCTACCAGAATCATGGAAAATAATCATCATCTTACAGAAACTCATTTTTCTGAATCTTACAGAAACTAATTTTCCTGTAGTTTAAGGTTTGCCTGAAAGGAAAGGCTTAAAGCCAATGACGAGTTTTCACAGAAAGATTGAAAGGTTTTTAAGTATATAACTGCCAGGACTTCTCCTCTTGTTTTTCTGACTTTAATTGCTGTGGGAGACAAACTATCTTTCCAATATTAAAAATATTCAATTTTTCAATTTTTTCTTGATGAGAGAAACAATAGTAAATGGATACAAATTCGATATACTCTATTAGCTATTTCCTAAGGAAACCAGGAACTACCTACATGGTGTTATCAAAGGCTTCACCACGTTCTGAAATGATGAGCTTTCATACTGAGGGACACAAGTCTTTAAGTAAACTGCCTGCAGCTGAAAGACTTGGACACTGGTAAGAACATTATTGCGAATTTAGCTTGCCCTGCGACACTACAGTTTAGGTAAAGTATCTGGTCTGCAGGGCTCACCACCCATCTTGGTCAGCGGTTACTCGCTGAGGCTAAAAATTACTCCCCAGAGTCTGGCTTCTGAATCACGTCTACACTAGACCTCATACTCTTGGGAGTTTGCTCTCCATTGAGCAGAGGCAGAGTTTGGTAAGACTGGCTTCTGCAGGCCAGTCTCTGTGTGTGGACACCGCCCTTACAGCTATCATACAATGAAAAACTGCATGATCTTTTCTCAGGTCAGTGCAGCTTGAGGGCACCTTGCCACCATTTCATGATTTTGCCCACCTATGTTTTGCACAGAAGCACAGCAGAGCAAGGACCATCCACTGCAACCAGGTGAAGCAGGATGTGGATCCAAATTTTGAAATGTATTCAGGAGACAAAGCTCTCCAAATAAGAAACTAACCCCAATTTTATGTACACCAGATATTTTATGTACACTCAGATTTACTTCTCCTTTGAGCTGACACCTTGATTGCAGAAACTGTGGATGAGATCTACCACAAAAAGCAACATTTTAAAATTCAGTTAGATTGTATTTCAGCCTGAACCATGTAGTTGCTTCAGCTACATTTGCAAGTTTAAATGATGAATGAGTTTCAATTTGTTCATTCATATTAGTCATCAAAGTCACAGGCCTACAACCTTAAGCATATTTCTCATGGTATTATTAAATTTAATATAGCTTCTTTAGGTTCATGAAATGTGTTCAGTTATAGGAATATATTGGAAGTATTGAAGTGAAGATAATTCAGTTTACTGGAAGAATGCTTAAAAAATTCTAGTGTTCCCAGAGAACAGCATAATTAATTCATAACTTGCAATAAAAACAACACTTTGATTACATGTATCTTTAATTAAAATCTCAGAAATAAATTACTTAAAAACAATGGGACCAAATACAAGGCCTAGGAGTGTTTATCAGAGAAGCACAGATTTTGAAGATGGAAAAAGCCTGTTAGATTATGTGACTTCAAAGAAATACAAAAATGTTGGTTAGAAGGGGATTCTGAGGGTCATCTAGCCCAACACTCCTGCCCAATATATCACCGACATTTGATCAGACCATCTGGTTTTCGTCCACTGTGTTCTCAGTGTCTCAAACAATGAGACTTGAGACACTTCCTATGAAAGACTATTCTCTTTCGATTTGCCTAGCTCAGAAATGTCTGCAGTCATATCAAGCTGCCTGCTCCACAGGTCCTTAGGAGGAAGCAGGGTATTTTTCTAGGGTTTCCTGTGGATTTCCTGTGGTCTTCTCACTAGAAAGAGGCAGCAAAGCAGCACTGAAGAAAAGCATGCCAGACAGCTCCTCTTTCACTGATCAACACTACAGTAGCGTTACTTGTGAGCTGTCCAAGAGGTAGATATATTTTAGCTGGTATGACAAATCAACTTCCCAGCGGAGCAAAAAGTCAAACTGTCAGTACTTGAGACTAAAGATGGACACAGCCCCTTAAAGGAAATATACGCTGATGTGTTTGCACACTTGCAACCACTTGCCTTACATGTATTTCTATATTCTTATTATTTATTTTGCCACATGAATTCTGAAGTGACTTCTGTCATTCTGGAATGACTACTAGAAAAAAAACCCACAAACCAACAGTTTTACAATTCCCTTTTAATATTCTTACTTGGGATTTTCCCTTATCATTTATGTCTTTTGAAGTCTCCCTGTATTAAACTAATATGGAATGTGGCATACTGTTTCTCAGGTACTGATGATCAGAGTGAAACCCAAACTATCAGTGCACAAGCATTGTGGGTAGACTTCTCAACTATTTTTGCTCTGAGTTGCACCTTAGGGACTTCTCTAACATGGATTCCTTTCACTGGTCCAGCAAGTGCAGCATATCTGCATTAGTAATTTGCCTCACAACAATAAAACTGAGGCAAGAGATTCACAATGTGGACAAGGCCTGCACGCTAAAGAAGCTGTTTTGATGGAGAGGATTTCTCTCTGGAAAAAACCATGAGCCAAATTCCTAAATGGTTTTGATCAGTGAAATCGGCGGAGACAAAAATTCCACAGTTTGGTCTTGCAACAGCTGTGCACAGCAGCCCAGGCTCTTGCTCCCTGCTGACTTGTCCCGACACTGGATTAGCAGGAATAATCTTTTGTAAACTTCTCTAAATATTTATCTTTGCATAAAAAGCATCATCCCGTGACAAAAGTGAGATGGATGTTCTCAGCGGCTTGAAGAAAGCACATGGTCAAGAAGCACAGACGAGGGGAGGGAGGGCAATGAACTGGAATACATGAAAAAAGAGGAATGGAGAGTGCTTCTCTACATTAATACAAGAAAGACTTATTCAGGGTCTGATTCTATATTGCATTGTTCACTTAAAGGCTTCCCCTCAAACCCCTCAAATTGGCAGAGGTTTTGGACACACAAGTAACCCAGTATTTGAATGGAAAGGCCATTTTGATTTCCTTTCCTTTGGGACGTAGGAGAAGTTAGCCCCTGTTCTTGCCCTGTGACTGTGTAAGGCACAGGCATGTCTGTTTTGACGCACCCTGGAGGCAGCTGTCCCCTGTAGCACTAATCTCAGCTCACTTTCAAGATGTCCTCATGCAGACCTTGGAGAAAGGGAGGCACTAATCCTTGATGACTGCTGGAGACCAACCACAGAAAACTCTTCCGACTGCAGCAATACTTCCCAAATCACTGTCAATGTGTCTGAGTATGATCAGGAAGTGTAGGGGTATAGACCTGAGAAAGGGGTACAAAAAGTCATGCAAAAGGGCAGGCCTTCCTAGAGTGTAGCAATTTGCTCTTCAGCTGTACAGCCTCTTATGTTCACTGCTCCACAGCCTCTCAGCAAACATTATAGAAAGAATGCCTCCTAGAAAACAGAGCAATTAAGCCCCTTTTGGAGTCTTATCTGGCTCCTTCCCAACACATTTTTGAAGGAGCAGAGCTAAAGTCATCCTCAGATCCAGAGACCACCTTAATTGTGCCCAATATATTTCAACCACATGCAAAACTTTCCTCACCAAGACTTCCTGAAATGATCTGAAACATCTGGAGAGGGGGTCATTCCAGAATCATCTGCTTTTAGTGATAGACAATTTTATGCAACCATATCACATAGGAAAAAGCTATGGTGCTAATGTAAGATTATTGTTTTGGCAAAATCAGTAAGATAGGATTCTTATTTTTATTCCTTGCCTGGCCATCTCCCCAGTTGCACAGGATCAAGACTGCCGTGCAGGTTTGACCATAAATGGTAAGCTTAATTTTCCAATAAAAATATGTGCAGTTTTGATGTGTCAGTTCTACATCCTTCAGATCTGTTGGGCTTGAATGCTTTAAGGAACCTGAGGCCAGTGAAGAAATGAATGAAAATGTGGCAAGAGGAAATAAGAAATAATTGTAACTCTAAAGAGAATGTATTGTTCTTTGAGATAACTGTTATTTGTCTAAAGCATATGATCAAGATACAGACTTTATTTTGTTACTAGTCTTGCCATTTGGCAGGTTACCACCTATATTGGGTTTGCAAGGCAAGGTTTTGATAGCAGGAGGGCCACAGAGGTGACTCCTGGGAGAAGCTGCTAGAAGGTTCCCACATGTCCGATAGAGCCAATGTCAGCTGGCTCCAAGACACAGTCGTCACTGCCCAAGTCTGAGTCCATCAGCGACAGTGGTAGCACCTCTGTGAGAACATATTTAAGAAGGGAAAGAGTTACTGCTCAAGAGCAACTGCAGGCAGAGAGAGGAGAGAGAATATGTGAGAGAAACGACTCTGCAGGCACCAAGGTCAGTGAAGAAGAAGAAAGGGGAGGAGATGCTCCAGGTGCCAGAGCAGAGACTCCCCTGCAGCCCGTGGTGTAGCCCGTGGTGCAGCCCATGGGGGGGCAGGCTGTGCCCCTGCACCCATGGAGGTCCATGGTGGAGCAGATCCACCTGCAGCCCAGGGCAGACGCCACGCCAGAGCAGGTGGATGCCCCTGAAGGAGGCTGTGGCCCCATGGGAAGCCCACGCTGGAGCAGGCCCCTGGCAGGACCTGTCGCCCCATGAAGAGAGGAGCCCACACTGGAGCAGATTTTCCATCAGGACTTGTGACCCCGCGGGGGACCCACACTGGGGCAGCCTGTGCCTGAAGGACTGAGCCCCATGGGAGGGACCCACACTGGAGCAGTTCATGAAGAACTGAAGCCCATGGGAAGGACTGACGTTGGAGAAGTTCATGGAGGACTGTCTCCCATGGGAGGAACCCCATGCTGAAGCTGGGAGAGAATGTGAGGAGTCCTCCCCCTGAGGAGGAAGGAAAAGCAGAGACAGCTGCAGTGTGATGAACTGACTGCCCATCCCCTGCCCCTTTGCACTGCTGGAGGGGAGAAGGGTAGAGAAAATTGGGAGTAAAATTAAACCTGGGAAGAAGGGAGGGGTGGGCGAAAGATGTTTTTAAGATTTGGGTTTATTTCTCACTATCCTCTGATTTGATTGGTAATAAATTAATTTTCCCCAAGTTGAGCCTGTTTTGCTCATGACTGCAATTGCTGAGTGATCCCTCCCTGTCCTTATCTCAACCCACGAGCGTTTTGTTGTATTTTCTCTCCCCTGTCCAGTTGAGGAGGAGGAGTGATAGAGCAGCTTTGGTGAGCATGTGGTGTTCAGCCAGGGTCAACCCACCACACGACCTAATATAAGCCCAAACCACAACTATTTAACTTCCAAGTATCACAGGCAATAGAGCATTCCAAAATAATATGGTTCATTAGGAAAGCATATTTAAAACTCTGATATGGGAATAGTTAGGAAGGATATGTCTGATAAAGATGAAGCCAGGTTTCCACCTCTGTTTCACAGGTTCCAATCTGGCTCAGCCCATAAGAGAGTAGTTTTTGTCCAGACATAATAGGCTATTCAAATGCTGCCTAGTGCAGGAAATGAATTGCTGGCCTGTGTTCAGTTCTTTGAGGACAAGTATCCACATTAAAAAAAAAAAAAGTATAGGAGAATTCTCATTAGCCTCTTCCCAAGTCAGTCTCCAGCAGCTGGAGTAAAATTTGAAAAAGAAATCTTCCATTTTAAATGGTTTTTAATCCAAATTCTGACTTTTATTTTTGTCTGGAAAGATGTAAACTGAGCAATAATACCGTAAATGGGTCTGGTTGTTGTGTCCTCTACTGTCAAACTAACATTTGCTTTAGCAACAATGAATTGGACTTACCGAGCCCTTAGAGTAGCATGTGGAACTCACAGTGAATTCACTGGACATTGTGCCAGGTCTGTGCTGGCTTTCAAGCATAGGGTCACCTACCTTCTCAAAAGGTCATATAGAGTTAAAATAATACACAATAAATTTTAGAGAGGTTGGGATTTCTTTCCCAGATCTTTGACAAATGGGAACAGAAAGTGTTATCTTGCATATGGAATTCAACCAAGCAGGCCAAAACTCAGTGGAAAACAAAAACCTTAGAACAGTTTCTGTGGAGCGCAACACTCTCAGTCCCTGTTAAATTCAGCAAACTTTCTTCAAAAAGAACACTTATTACACTCTTTAGTACTTCTCTCTAAAGTTTTATCCTACATTTTTTCTTTCTTCTCCCTAATGCATATCTCTACAGTGGAGGTTCAGCTAAAATCAAACAAACTAAATGTAAAGAGAGAAATCACAGAGAGCAAAGGGAGTGAATACAATCTGATGGATAGATTGGTGAAGTCCACGAGTTGGAGGTTAATATTTGGGAGATTTGGGTTCAATCTTTTGTGCTACCAGGCTTCCTATGTAAATCTGAGGAATCACTTTAAGGTTGGATTCAGCTCAATGAATGCAAGAATTTATAGTGCAGGAATATAGTGCAGGAAACAAATGTTTTGAACTAATTGTCTAGTCTTACTTTACAGTCAATAGAGAGAAGCAGGCACTTCATGATTAAAAGAGATCAGATGAAGTCACACCCTAAAAGTGCACATTTCTCTCTGCTGACTATGAAGAAAGACTGAGATCACTTGCTGAGATTAAGGCTTCTGCAGTTGCATGAGATGATTTCATGTTTACTGTAAAATTCTGAAATACACTTAAATAGAGTAATATTGTGGCCAGATTTTTAATGGCATTACAAGAAAGATGTTTGCAGATACATGCCATGGAAATTTTAACAGAACTTCTATTGAAATTAAATATTTTTCAAACGAACTGAAATACTTGAAACATTCAAGGACTTAAAAAGTACTCTAAGCTGTTGGAAGTAATCCAATTATCAGGATTTTGCAAGTCTGGTAAATTAGGCATTATTTCTACTTCCTCCCCAACCTGAAAAACAGGGATAGTTGTTTTTTTCTTTCTCACAGGAATACTGTGAGAATTAGCACAGAAAAAAAGTGAAATTATCTCATACTTCAGTAAGGGATAGACAAATCATCTGAAATGTATCCAGTAATAAATAGTATCAGGTGGCCTCCAACTGGGTTCTCCTTTAGCTCAGATTGAGACATCATGGTCTTCAAGGTTGGTGCTCCTTATCTGATGACTGTAGTGTCTTTAGAAACTCAGTTCCTGAGTAGAACAAAGATACAGAACACAATGACTGTTGAAGATGCATGAAAAGAAATCGTCCTATTCGAAGTGCAGATATACATGAAGTAGAGGAGACTCCAATTCTTGACCTAACTTTCAGCTTTGGACTCAAATCATTAGCCAGAGTAACTCTAATTTTTATGTTAATTCTGGTGTAAACTGCAATAGTTTATGTGAAGTGGTGAGTAGAAAGAGCTCATTAAAAAAAAATATTGAAGCAAGGGTTAGAAAAGGCAGAACAAAAGCAGAACCATCTGGTCACAAAAAATGAAAACAGTTGGCCAGCCTTACTCATACAGCAGCACTCTACAAATACTCAAATACCTTTGTGAACTTTAACAGAAACAGTCTCAAAATGAGTCACACCATTAAAGGACAAATAACTCAGTTGTATTGCTCTAAGCTACAGTAAATAAGAGCAAGAATATTTTCATCAACATCCTACTTGGCATGGTTTACAGGTGTGCCTTTGGCCTTTACATCTCAGAAGGGCTGTAAGGTCCACTACTGATTGTTTCTGTTGGTGATTAGGCAAAAGAAGAACATTTGATGCTCATTCACCAAGGAACTAACTGCAAGGAAGTCTGGATCCAGTGCCTAGAAGAAACTGTTGTTACACCAGCAGTATTCTTGTTTCCTTAGGATGATGTTGTATCACCGCCAAACAGGGTTATGAAGAATACAGGCATAGTAGGGGACAGTATACATCACTGCAATTAAAAAAAAAACAACCAACAAAACAACTTTATAGAGTAGCCTTTCATATTTTACCCTCCACTACAGATGAAGTCCTGCTCCCCGGTCAGTAACATGCCCCACGTGTTCTTGTCTGAGCCACTTGCAGACTTTCTGTGAAGGAAAGCCTCCTTCCCAGGGGTGCCACTGCTTCCCACCACTGATGCCTGCTCATACGGGCTGCCTGGCAGCTGCTGCAACATACCAGCCCTCACAGGGAAGCCCTGATGCGACAGTCCTATTGTGGTGGCAACCTATTGTTTATCCACTTTCATGACAGGGTACAGGCAGCCCCCACATCCCCATCCCAGCTTTACATCTGTGAAATGCAGGTAAGGCCATCTTCCTGTTTCATGGGGTTACTATAAGGGCACTGGGAAGACTATGAAATGTTCAGGTACTAGGTTATTAAGCTCAGATAAGAAGGCAGGCAGACAAAAAGGTCTATCTGTTTAGGATACTATTCAAGAAATATAAATACTTACTCAATGGCTCCAGTTCCCTTATTGCTGTACTCAGAAAAAAAAGTGCCTGATGTTTCACTAGTGCATATGAGTGTGAAATAAAAACTCCAACTGCACTAGGAAGATAAACTGCTTAAGCAAAACATATTTGCAATAATTTCCTCACCGTTTCTCAAGTGATCCAAATAAAATACTGCTCACCACAGCAGTGTAAATAGCACCACAGCCCAGTAAGTGGAAAATAATGTAACAAAGCCCTGGTGCATTTGCATGGTGATTTTAAAGAACTGAATAATCTTTAATATGTGTATTAAAGGAAAAATACCAGATTTCATCTGGAACTGTGAGGCAGAGTGGACAAAAGGCTGTAATGAGAGATAATCACGTTACTGAAATGTTGGATTAGTCAGTTTAGGAAAAATACTAGTCTGTTGTTCAAAAAAATCACTTGTAGGGTTTGGTAATTACAATTTTCTCTCTGAGAGGACTACTAGCCTGATAGCACATTTTGTGTCCTCTCATTAATTAAATTAAGCATCAGCTAAGGGTTCAACCAGCTTGTACTTCACAAACAGGAATACTGTCGCTATTGTGTTAGGAAAAAATATGTTGTAATGAGGTTTGTTATCTCAGTGGCATTTTACAGGCAGAGTATTAATAGGGAAATGGACTAATGGGAGGTCATTACTGAATCAAGGCAAATACAGATTGGTTTTACTGCTACTGTTCACAGCTTGGAGCTTCAGTGAAGGCACTGAAGGAGAGAGGGTGATGGAAGTGAGTTAGGCAGAGAGAAGATTGCAGAAGGGAAGTGCCACAGAGAAATGACAAGATTTAGCAACATGGACAGAGGAATAAGACATGGAGGTCAGTCAGAAAAGGGGATATCAAAAAAGATACCGGATTTACAGGACAAAGGCAACTGTGGTTTGTGTCTATGCCAACAGAGAAATAAACTGAGAGAAGACTGGGAGAAAATTGTTTTAACTTTGCAAGCTATCATAACTGTAATATTAAACAACTTGAAATGCCACTTTTGTCCCTTTTATGCAGCAGCTTAATCCTATTTAAATACTTAGCCATCTACCTGGGCTGAGGCCAGATAGTGCAGGCATGCATGTATGTAAGTGGAACAATCCGCTGGGGAAGCTGGTGAGCAGCCCTTGTATGCTCAGAACTGCTCCCAAAATAAAGGGTGAGAGCCCGACAGGCTTTGCTGCACAGCTACAGCTAAGAGCCCTGGGGTTACGCAGTAACTCAGCTGGGCTGCCAAAACACAAACGAATGCTGTGGATCCAGGCTCTCCTTATTTATGTAGACTCTGGCTTTAATTCTTTAACTGATACAAAAAGCGCACAGATGAAATGAAAAAAAGTCACACAACATACATGACAATATCTCATCTCATGCTGGGCTTCAGTTTCTCGGACAAATATTTAACAAGGGATACTAGAATGGCATATTTATCTCTTCAGCTGTGTACTTTTATCACATCCATGGCTGAGACCCAGGTCATTATTTGCAGAAGTATGTATTTCAGTGCCTAAGGACTGTTACCACGCAAGTACCTGTCTAAACAGATTTTCAGCAGTCTGCTGGCAATCTGGCCCAGGAAAAAGCCCATTACATTTTGCGGTTTTGTGAACTACTAAGAAGCCTCTCGTTTAGTTCATGTCCCTCGAAGATTAATACAGTGGAACTCAAAGGAACAAGCTGCTAGCTGATTATCACACATCCTCTTTTTTGCGATGGCAAAAATTGTTTACAAATTATACAGTACTAAAGAGAAGCTTATATTACGTATATACACTGCACTGAAAAGATGTGTAGTTTAGGAATGAGAATAAACATAATGCAGAAAATCCTGCACACAAAGAAACACCTTTGCAACATTGTTTGGAAAACTCTCTCATTTCAAAGGGGTCAAACTGCCGCACCAGGCTTGCCCTTTTGTAGAGATTTTCAACGTATAATGTGTTTTTGTGTAACAAAAGTGCATGTGTGCTAAGTTTCATGGTTCTCAGCTGATAGGGATCTTGATGAGCTTATCATTACAGCTTCACAGCTACAAAAATCAAAAGATTTGCGTATAACATTGTAACGCCAAATTCCTAAATACAATCAGACTTTTTTTTTTTAGATTTTAATTATTATTTATATAACAACTATATATATAAGTGTGGAAAAGAGCCATTAAATTAATATGCTCAAATACAGAAATGAACCAACAACAGTTCAGCCAAAACTGATCTACAGTCTAATGAAGTCTGGAAGGATTTCTGGAGCAGGATTCAACCAAACATATGTCTCTGTCAGAGGTAGCTGTCTAAACTTCTGTACAGCTGACAAAGAAATAGGAGCTTTTAGGCTTTAATTTTTATCAGGCAAAAGCAGGCCTCTGAAACAGGACTTAGCAAATATGTCCCTTTCTCTCTGCTGACTGTAAAGAAGTCTATGCTGAGGAGTTCAGATACAGATTAATACTCCCTTCCCGTGTGCCTCAATGAATCCTTTAGCATCAGATAGAGTATATGTGCTTTTCAAAAGATGTATGTTGCACTATACCAGATATTTCCAGGTCAGTCTTTGATCAACCCACCTTTTTCACTATGGATTTTCTACAGTCTCCAACAGACAATGTGAGATGCTCCCATCATTTAATCTTTCTGGCCTGATGTATACTTATACCAACTATTGCAACATACTTTTGCAGGGACATTCTTACCCCGCCTGGCTACTGCCACGACCTGCCACCATGAATCAGAGAAATCTTGGACATGAAACTGGAAGCAAAACCACAACACTATGTCAGACATCATGCCAAGCTTTCACACTGGTGGAAGATTCAACAAATATGAGAAAATACCAGTTTCTTCAGTCTCTTAATGGAAAATACCTTTTTCTCTTTAGCACAATCCTTGCAGTATTTGGCCCACTAGATCCCCTGACATCAGTTAGAAGACAGACAACTTATAACTGAGCTCAGTTGCAGTGCTTATCACCACTTGCCTGTGAAATATGGCTTTCAGCTGCCCTGCTGTCACAGTCACCTAAAGCCACATTTACATCAAATGTTCTTGGTTCTCATCTTCAACCACTTTATTCACAAAAGCCCTATTGAAAGCAAAGGTACATGATGACAAAGGAAAGCAGTGGAAAGGAGCTCTTTTTGTTTAATACATTTCTATGCAGAAGCCTCCAGGGTTTTAAAGTATTGAGGATGCCAGTTTTAGAGCAAATTCACTGTTCTAACCTACATTCTATAAGCATTTTTTTTTTTAATGTATATGCAAACATGCAGAAGGTCAAACTGAGATTATCAAGTTCCTGCCAGATACTTTTCATTGACCTGTGCCTATTTCAACATTTTCCCATTCTGGCTGAAAACTGTTAGAACAAATCCACATGGCATCTACCTGTTGAGGGTTTTTTTAAAAAAAAAAAAAAAATTATCCAAATGGCTTTACTGAAAATTATGATTGGCCTAGACTGATACACATTTTCCTGACAACATACGGCACATCTTCAGGGTGAAATCACGACACAAAGGGATTTACTGTGAAACTCAATGTTTTTGTGTTGTAAGCAGCAAACCCAGAACCCAGATCTTTTCATGCCTGCCAGCCTCGGCAAGTATGTGGGACAGTCTCCTTCTGGCCCCATAGGCAATTCAATCCCAAAGGATACTAGACTCTGCAGTTCCCTTTGCTGCACACTGTAAGTGGACAAGGTGGAGAGAGAAGACAAACCCATACCTCCTGTCCTACTGAACAGACAGATTTGCTCATAAGTGATTACAGAACTACACCTACAAAAAGACCAGAGCACAGATAGAGAACTTTATTATTTTTGAACCACCAACAAAAAGTGCATAGTGCAACTTCATGACCTTTCCCATAAGTGGAAGTGGAGGAGTTAAAGGCTGCTGTACAGTAAACTGCAAGACTGTCAGGATTGTTCCTATAGTCAGATCAGCCACAAAGCTGTTTAGAACTCCTATTCAGAGAAAATGGAATGAATACAGACTAAAGGAATTCTTCATATTCTACTTTTAACATTAATTTAAAATATAGATTCAGTTAGTAAACTAAATAAAGACAAATGAACAGCAAAATACAATGCCACACTTCACACATGCAGAAGCCGATGTTTTAATATAAAGCTAATAAAAGAAAAATGGTTATTGATGGTCTGTATGGTGGACATGATCACACTGATAGTCAAAATCACCAGCTGGCTCCACTGGGCTGCGATGCCAGTGAAATGTTTAATGCAGCTAGGAGACAAAATTCTGAAGAAACTGATGCAACCGCATCATCACTTGCTTTTTTTTTCTGCATAAAAAATTGGAAGCCCACTTGAACTGAGTAATCCTGTATGAAACACAGGACACCAAGCAACAGCTACTCCTGTTTCTTTACAGATAAGGCACTTATTGTGCTACTCTGTGAATCCTAGGCATTTACGTCTGCAGTAGATTTTACACAGCCTTTATATTGAATCTTATTTTATAACCCTAGCCAACTAAACATATCTGCACCACTTGTTACTATATTAATGTTTTATAAACAATAGCATAAAGACAACTGAATGGCAAGAGAAGTAATTCATTCAATCAGCAACAACAGGAAGCTAAAATTAATATTATGGACAAAGAAAAACTAGACAATACAATCAGAAGATGACAAGTGAAAGCCAAAGAGGAAAGCTGAAACCACACAAAAGTCGTACTTCAAAGAAGTGTTTAATCAAACACACAAGTCCAGTGCTCATTTGTTTTCTCCATTTGCCCTGTCATAAACAATGAGCAATGCCACAGTTTTTCCAAGAAGCCATAGGAGGTAAAGTTTCTGTAATTTAAGCCAATACTGGAAGCAAAAAAATCTGTAATGTAAAACACGGTGAAAAGCTGATTACGAATTTGCCACAAATTTTGCATTGTTTGTATTCTTAAAACTTATTTACGTTTAAAACTGTTCTTCTTCATTGCTGACTACACAGAAGGGTCCCGCTGTGCCAAAGCAGAGTTACAGTTTGCTTGGTTAAATGCTCAGTTTTCTCAAAAACATTATTTTTGGACTGTGTTTTTTCTGATTGATTTTCAATGTTTGAAATGTTTCTTTACCCACAAAGGCTGAGCAAATTGACATCTGCTATCCTTGAACTTTATCCAGACCTTATAACTGAAACTTTTTGTACAGGGCAATATCAAAATCTTTAGTCCTCATAAAACACCTTATGCTTGTGAAGATACACATGGATGTCATCAGTGAGTCTGCGTTAAGCTATGTTGCTGGATCCATCTGAAAAGTAAAGTAACATAATTACAGCCCTGAACATCTGCAGTATCTAAACTTCCAGTCATATGCAGAAGTAAGTAAAGCTGGGTGACACACAACACTGCTGTGTAAATAGTCTTCATTTGGAGGTAAAAGAGAAGGAAAAATTCACATCAGCTTCTCATTTCTGTAACTACTTTTATGCCAATAAGCTGTAACTGTATGTTTTAAGGACACTGAAGGTTGATTAGGTGCATTTATAACTAAGATTCCTGGAACTGCAGAGAGCAGAACAATCTAAGCCATTTTTCTTACAGTTAAGGGTACTGAAAATAGAGCTAGCCTTTTGTACACGGGCTGCAAGCTGACCCAGAGTGACCCATACCATACATGATAAGTATTAGAGGAAATACACACTATTTCCAATTATTAAAAAGAAAAAAATGTGTATGCATACATATATATACTGGATTTTATCTGGAGCAAAATCAGAAGAAAATTATTTTTTTATACAAGTTCATCTAAAGACCTAAGGAGTCCACCACATACTAAACAGTGACTATCAGTCAAATTAGCTACTGAGCACCTCTCCCTCAGTAGTCACCAACGAACAGCACATAATCCCTTGCAGTATTTTCTTTACCAACAAGAAAGCAAACCCGGTTCCTTCTCACCATGCCTGAAAACCTCCTGCCTTCCTTCCAGTCATCCCATCGCAAAAATTTGGGTCATAAGCTGAGTCTGGGAGAATGCTGAGAGGAGCAGCAGGTCTGGGCTGGGCAGGAGTCGGGGTGGGGTGCAGCCGCACGTCCCCAGAAGCCCTGCCAGCATCACAAAGGGCACAATGGGGAGATAAGCAGAGCAGCCACCCCTTGGTCCATCACCAGCTCCCCGACCCTGCCTCAAATAGGTCTTCAGCTGCTCTGCGCTTGGGAAGTTGTAACCAGACTCTTAAATCCCAAGTTGAAACTGAGCTGTGGGCAAGTGAGGTTGAAGCTCACATAGTGTATAACACCCTGGAGAAGCAGCCTTAATGAAAGGAGCCAGGACATGTGGCAATTGCGGTCAGCTCTGGGAGAGATGTAAGGCAAAACACACAGGGCACGTTCCAGCAGCACGGCCTCATATTGATGATGGAAGGGTTAAGGTTGTGAGAGACATGCTGAAGGAATCTGACATAATCTCCCAGCCGCCACAGCCACACAACTATTCAACAGTGCAGAGCAATCCCTTGGCTACTATAAATGCCACAGAAATCCTGAGCAAAGGCAACAAACAGGTTTGTAACCTGTGCAAACACGGCAGACAGGTACCAGGGGAGCTCTCAGACTTGATCTTGCAACCACCTCCCAGGCTCACTCTGGAACTTGGGGAAAACCAGTAACACTGCTGGTCTAAACTGGAGCCATTCCCCACCTTCTAATCTGCTCATGGAAACTGCAAGTCCTTAACCAAGCCTGATAATGGCTACCTACTCTAATTAGCCAGTTATGCAAGAGCGGAGACATGAATCAAATCTAAATTATATTATGGATAAAGTTAGGAGCCATAAACCTAATCACAGCATGAAAGATTCAGGTTAGACATCAGAAAAATCCTCACCCTGGCAAAAGCAGAGAAACACCAGAACAGATGCCACTTAACGCGTAACCAACTTGTATCCTACCTCCCTTCAACTGCCTCTTTTTTGTTTTATACTATCCGATATTACACTCTTTTTTTGTGTTTTTCAGGTGCCCACAGTGTATGCACATGGTTGTAAATACAATAAATACTATTAAGAAATGGTGGATATTTCAAGATTTATAGCAGATATTGAGGATCCACTTTACAAATACAGGGTCCAGATCTAAAAAAAACCTGACTTTACCAATAGGCATAATTATGATTTATGGTTTTACTCCATTACTAGCAATGTAAGTAGATGTTTGAGAAGAAACAGCTCTTGTAATAGTTTTAAGGATCAGGCCCTGAAAATGGAGGATACAGATGGTGAACACAAGATGCACGCTGAGTGAAAACAACTCTTGCTTTCCATGGTGGCAGAATGCCAGTTAGTTAGAGCCTGCTGATGACGGTACAAGAAGAGGAGGAACTGTCATGCATATGTGCCAAATTTACTCATTTAAAAAGTGAATTGGGCATCACCGTCTGTTGCAGCTAACCAACAAAATGAGATAAGTGGGGCAACAAATTAGTCCCCTTTGAATCAACTAGCACTGTCATCTCCTTTGTAAACAGGGAGAGTTTCTAAATTTGTTTTCAGTAAGTTTGAATCAGTAAAAGAAGATGGAAACATCCTGTTAACAAATTACTGTCTCAATTCAAAGACCATCAAAGGACTTTCTACAGACTTTAGATCAGGATCAAAATATATACATAGCATCACTCCATGAAGCAAAGTCAAGGATTCATTACTTTGGTTTTTAAACATTATTTGAGAAAAGAATAAATTATTAGGATCCTGATTGTGGATTTCCAACAGTGTGACTACACTATATTGATGAAGTCATAAAGGTTTGAAGAATTAGGCCTTTATTTTGCTTGCTACTTGGCTGCATCAGTCTAGACAACTACCAGATAATGTATTATTCCACTTCTTGTTGTAAAGGACAGTAGAAGGAAAATCCAGAATTCCACCATCTTATCTCCCTTTAGAATGCAAGTCTTCTCTGGAAAAGATAAATGCCACCTACTCTTTGTATGCAGAAGGTGGCACCTGGACCACTTACTCCTGATGTGGATGTTTGCAGGGGGCAATTCCCAGTGCTCCTGATACACCATCCCAGTCAGAAGAGTTCCAGCTCCATAGCCATTTATATTTTAGCACTCCTCAGTGCAAAAGAGCTCAGTTCCAGAATATAATGCTACACAAAAAGCAACCATAAACAAAGTGGATTAAAAATAATCTTGTAAGTGGCATAGGTATTTAAAGAAATATTTCCTAAAGTGACACAAGTCTGAGTACATGATCAATTAACAAAAAAACCCCCAGATATATAGAAAATGGATATGAAAATCTAGGTTTTCATCCAAATTTGAAAGCTACTTGCACAGGATGCCAGCAAACGTTGCAGTCTTTACAAAAATCTTTCTGTAATATAGATCTTCATCAAATCCAGTAATTCAAAACTAATTCAACTGAAAGCTAAGTGAGAAGCTGCATGGTTCATCTGGTTTATGAAAGATTCAGAACCTTTACTAATCCAGTTAAAATAATTTGCCAAACAAAACTACATGACTACAGGAGGTGAATACACAGCCTTTGCTTCTAAGCACATAAAGTAACTGCCTGAGGAACACTGCAGCATTGCATTAGTACTGCAACATCCCTTCATTTTTGCTTTCCCTCTCTGTGAGGGGGAAATTAAATTCTCTTCAGAGTTTCCGCTGCCATTGAAAAACATTTCAACAATCCAAACACAGGATTTACTCCACTGACCACTAATGCCAAAGGCCCTCAAACCACTTACTCTGAAAGAAGATGAGTTTTGCAATTTGTAGCTGCATCTATAAAGCAATGAAAAATTGATGGTTTCTTTTTGACTGCTATAGAAAGGGTTGTTTTGTACATTTCTTTCCTCGGGGAATCCACTGCTACAATTTTCCATTGAAGAGTTTCTGTACTCCTGCACTGCTAAAGTGGCTGCAGTGCTGACCTAATTTGGGTCATCAAAAACCTAGGATTAATCACATGTCTAAAAACAAACAAAAAATGAATTGTTACCAAAAGTTCCTCGCTTGATTATATGTAACTGTTTCTATCAAATACTATGCAGCATTCTTCAAAATGTTAACACCCATAGGCTGTAATTTCTGTATTTTTTCATCTGTAACAAATAATGAAGAGTAATCTACATTTCATTTTTCCATATTATTATTACCAACAGCACATGCACTGTAAACATCATCTACTGCAGGATGTCAAAGTAACAACAGAAACACTAATCTACTCTCAAAAACCCCTGTAAGTTGGGTATGTATTAACCTCAGACACTGTGAGGTTAAGCTGCCTGTCTATGGTCAAACAGTGAATTTGACAGGACGAGGAATAAATCCCAAATTCACTGATTCTCCAGCCTTATCACAAGACAACACTGATGTATTTACTAAATTTTAATTTAACCATCTGTATAATTTGTATGTCTAAATCTCCAGAGTTTGTAAACAGCAGGTATTAATGTTTCACTTCAGATTCAAAAGAATTAAGTACACTAAAAGCTTGTTTTAGTTTAATGGAAATGAAATGGCCCATATCAAAACACTGTGCTGCTTAGAACATGCTAATGCTTAGAGAACTGTATGCAGCTCTTGGGTTTGATTACTCATGTCATCAGAGCTGGCAATCAGCTTGCAGAGGGCTGCCTGGGACGTTTCCATACAGCTCCTCTTTATGTAAGGCAGGCACAGCCTTGACCCTGCCCTTGCAAGCACAGCTCCCTTGAAATGCCACAATGAGAAGTCAGTCCCATTAGATTTTACAGATATTCATCATATGCCCACTAGTTGGGATAAGTACCCACTGTGTGTTGGCGGCGGGTTACCTACCCTGCACTCAAAGGATATTTGGGTTTCCAAGAGATCAAACAAGCAGTTTGTTAAGAGAAACCACTATAGGATTCTACTGCCTGTTCCCCAGTCCTGCTTCTGCTGATACAAATGTGCCCAACACATCTCTCTGCAGGAAACCCAAACTGACTTTTTCCAGAGGTCCTAAGAGCCCCCAAATGTGGAGAGCCAAGATGAGCTGCATGTACCCAGTCTTCAGAAACTCATCATTTGCACAGGTCACAGAAGAAGCAGAGAAGCACGCACGCTTCAGATCACCATACAGGTGGACAAGCCTTTCTGTGTTCTGAAACTACCACCAGTACTTGCCTAAAACCAAAGTCTACCATTCCAGAAAGTTTTGCACGTGCAAAATACAATTTCAAATTTTATTTTTAGCTTCATTGTCTTCATTGTGCCTTCACCTCTCTTGCCAACTGACTGTCTCTTCGCCACCTTTTTATTAAAAGTTCCCCTGACTTGCACGCTTTATTGGTCTTTCAGATCTTACTAGTCCTAACCGTTTCATAGGTTAAGCAACATCTGCTCTGATAAGTCGAAGAGATTAACAAGTCAGAGAACAGTCATTACCTGCAAACATTCTGAAAATAGCCATCTCCACAAATACAACAGAGCCATCAATTACAGTAATCCTAGAGGCAGACAGTATTTGCACAGAAAGAGTATTTTAATCTTATAAGTAGCAAACACAATGAAATAGGTTTCTCAGTTTCCAAAAATGTCAACTCCAGTATTTCAGGAAATAAACAATTAAACTGGTGCTTGCAGTGTCACTAAATGTAGATTGTGTCATACTTCTAGTGATTAACCAATTCCAGAATAAGGGACTAAGCATGAGGGAAAGAAAACCAAAACCATTTAATCCGTAACAGCTTCAGCTCTCACTGACAATCACCTCTTCATGAACCTCTGGGACAACCTGCATGTACAGCAGCATACATGTGTTCAATAGCGGAACCGGAGGCATCCAGTTACCCCAGTTACTTGGATAATACTAAAATAAAGACATGCATTCTTGAAGAACTCCAACTCACCTGTAATGTAAGAACACTTTTCAACCTCTAATAGACTTCATCTTGTTTTGTTTTTAATTTGAGAAATCTATTACTAGAAAGAATATTGTACTCAACTAAGGATCTGTTGGAAATTTTATTTTGGATTTTTTTGGATTTTGGATTTTGTAACAAAGTTCATTTTTACATATATAAAAACTAGAACTAGATTTTTTCTTTAATCAAGCATGTTTTGAAAACAGTTTCTGAGCTGGGGTTTTATAATAGATCTTTAAAAGATGTTGTAAAAAGCGATTTTCCCTCATTTTAAAAAATTCCGGTTTCATCTTAGCTTGAAGGTAAATTTAAAAAAAATAAGATGCTGCTTTTCAAGAACATCGCAAGACAAAAACTGAAAAACTATATACCAAAAGCATGACAGTTTTCAAGCAAAAATTCTGGGGAAGTGTTTATAAAATTAAAGCAACTTTTGAAAACTGTTATAAACATTATGACTTGGTGACTTAAACCACCCCCCCCCCCCAGTTAAATAAAAAATGTCTGCATGGAAAATCATGTTGGCTAGGTATCTGCAATTTAAATTAGTTATTGTGGAAGTAAACATACTAGAGTAACAGGAGGAGGCGTGGGTAAGGCTGAGATGGAAGGCACACACACACACATAGGCACAAAATCTTCCAGGCCTGTTGTTACCTCAAATGACAGTATTTCATAGCACCTCTCTCTACGCGGGGAACAGCACAGGACTAACCAATTCATTCCAAAATTAGAAAAATAAACCCGGACAGAACCATTTGCCCTGCCAGAGACCAGACTGGTCATGATGCTGGAGACTTCTGAGGTCTCCTGGTGTCACCTGGATTGTGCCGGTGACTGAATGCTTGTCCTGGAAAAGAGGGAGTTCACTGTGCAACCCTGTATGCAGCCACAGGTACCTGGTATGGACTTTAAAAGCAGAAATCTTAAAGACCTCAGTAAACTTCAAATTATTGGAAAATTTTGTGACAGCAGCCTGGACATGCCACCGTACCTATTTAAAATAAATGAAATACACTGACCACTGTGTGACACAGTTCTTTCAGAAGTTCTTTCACCTTCATTCATAAAGTTGCATACAGGGGTCTTCCCACAGAACTGATGTGGGGTCGACAGCCACTGCAGAAAGTACAGGTGCTCCTCTCTCCCCAGGGCTGAACGTGAGACCACGGAGCAGATTCAGAGCCACCTTGTCGCCAGATGAATGAGCCAGTTGGAGCTATGGAATGGCTGTTGGGAACGGTGGGACCATGCTCTGCTCCCTTGTCCTTGGTCAAGCACAACGTCCCTTTCCGAGCTGTCTGCTCCCTCTTGGGCAGAGAGGCAGAGCACTGGTCAAGAAAAGCTAAGTGAGCCGTAAAGGGCAAACACGTACAAGGGGTGCCATTTGGCAACAATATAAGGAAAAAAAAGATTTAAGTGGCTTATATAAACCAGGGCCATAAAACCTCTGTATAAAGGCAGTTAAGGACACCATCTCTCCCAGCCTGAGGTGCTGCTGGCTAAACACTCCGAAAAGAACAAAATTAAGGTTATGCAATGCCTTGCATTAGATCCAAAGTAAATAAATTCAGAACTAGCATTTTGACAGCAACATGAACCAAACGAAGCTTGTGCTGCTGGGTAAAACCCCTGAACTCCTCATCGTTGTTGTGGTGACTGGGGTGGGTGGGAGATGAGCAGGGGCTGCCTTGGCCACAGGAGCCCCAGGAGGTGCAGGCCCCTGTCCCTTCTAGCCAGGCCTCAAGAGGCTGGTCCTCTATGGTCCAGCTTATGGCATAGGCTCACCACAATAAGAGAAGCTCAGCACTGTTGGGAATTAAGGCTTGAACTGAAGCCAGCTAAAGTCAATCAATGACTTCAATTCATTTTCAGTCAGACCATTGTAGCACTCTGTGCCTCTGATCACCACCAGCTCCTTCTTCTGGTTCCTCAGCTGGAGGTAGACCTGCACTGTCACTGACTTTTAAGGACTACAGAAACCAAAGATGAACACATTCATTCATTTCACACATCCAAACAATCCTGAAGATTGAGGAGATGGCAAATGGAAGTTGTGCTGCTTATGCTTACCACAAAACCCACTGACTGCAGCCATCCTGTTGACTTTGAGTGTGGAGTTGCTCAGCTTCATTAACAGTGACACTTACTGCCTCCCTGAGGGTTGCGTGCTTTCCTCTGGCCATGGAGGAAAGTACCGAAGAAGCTCACAGATATGAAAGTGCTTTGAAAAAAAGGTTTATGCAAAAAGTAATTCACAGAATTCACCGACCCTTGAAATCCACTGAACCAAGTTACTTGTAAACATACTTATTTCATCTTTTTTTGCTTATTCTTGTTTAATTTTCCCCTTCAAATAAGTCAGCTAGCCATGTGCAGGCTCTGTTACTGTTACAGCAGTCTGTGCCGGGGAGCTTGTGGTCCAGCCTAGTTTAGCAGGTGCTGTTACCTTGGTACTACAGCACCTTCCACATCAGCAACCAAACCTCCCCTCCTGCTACAGTTTGCCATGAAGAAGAGTTTTCAGCTCCCAAAGTGCTGTCATTCCCCCTATCCCTTGACCCAGGATAACTCCAGCTCCAGGCAGTTAACCTGACAATCAGCAGAGCTGTGGGAATACTGCCGTTTTCAGAGCACCCACAATGGCTTTCCCAGGGAAAACTCCATCTTCTAAAACTGATGTCAAGGCCAGCACCAAGCGTACCTATGGTACATTCCATTCCCCAGTAGAAGTTTTCAACTCCCAGTCATAGTCAACATGTAGTTCAGATCCCTCTAAGAAAAGGCTAAAGTTAGGCAACTTTGTTAGAGAAAGGAAGTTGGTGCAACACTGGTTTCTATGCAGTAGAGCTTCTGAAGTATTAATTGAGCTTTTAATTTTTCCTATGAGTAATATAACGTACAGAAAATAATATATAAGCAGATAGCAAGACATAGAGTTGCATACACACATCTGAAGAATATTATTCTCTACATTTTACTACAAGTATAGTCATACAAAGTTCACAATGCTGTAATACTTTTGTTTTACCTGTTGTAGTAAACCACTACCAAACTGATCCATCTTTATTCCTAGCAGAATTAAAGATTTTGGTCACTTTTCAGTAAAGTAACGTTTAAATAACACAGAAATGCCAATTTCATATTAGCTTTCTCTATAGGGAATTGAATTTTAAGACCAAAAGAAAAAAAAAAAAAAGGCTAATTAAAAAACTGCTACTGAGTTTTAAAAGCTCTATGCAGTTACTTCAGATGATTGCTCATCAATTCAATAAAACCCTAAAGATTACTCACATCTAGCAGCATTATCATCAAGGGCAAAGTAACTGTCTTTTTTGTCTTACAGAAAAAATGGACTTTTCATATGCTGCTAATTACACCTACACATTGAGTACCCATCAGTGTTAGAAGCTAAAAGCTATGAGCATGTTTTATTTCTCTTTTTAGAAGATGATAATCTTTTTGGATCACTCCATCAGACTTTAGAACTGGTGCTATGATTTTCCTAGTGGCATCTATTAGTTCAATATCAAGTGCCCTAAGGATCTTGTAAAGTATCTTTTTATTTAAAATTACACCCAATCTCAAATATGTATTGAGTAAGAATTTCTAATTGCAACTGAAATGTCAAAAATGAAATCTGACATATAAAATCCACAGTGTTATATTTGGGGATCAGTCATATGGGTCACTGTCATTTCTAACATGAAATTATCTGCTGAAAATTTCTACTGCATATTCCAGACATATATTCAAGAAATTAGAAGATCTATGAGATTTGTCATAGAATAAGAATGAAAAAATTAACATTTGACTCTTTAATTTCCATCATGGATAAAATTAAGAGGAAAGGAACTCTGCTTTTTATACCTGCATGATGCCTCTTAACCATTTACAACCCTTGGGCTCACGTTTCACCCACAAATATTGGCATAAACCATTCCATAGCAGGCAGTTACCCTTCCCAGAGGAAATTACTCAAATATTCCCAGAATTTGTTCTTAATATTTACTACTGACATTCCTTACATGCTGTCATAAATGCTGCGTGACTTTCAAAAATTGCCAAGACTGAAAGAACATCATTTGCAAAGCAGAACAGTCCTCAAAGCCCTTCTGCAACTGTGGCGGCCCTCAACAGCATCACACGCAGCCCTAATATGTCAAGCAATATTCAACCAAGCCACTGATGAGAACAATGTTAAGATTCAGAGGGTGCAAATGAAAACATTTGTTTCACTATTCTTGACCATCTACCCTTTCCTGAGAAAACTACCCAAACATGACAGATGTCCCTTTTTACTGAGGTTTTCATCTTCTTACTCATTCTCTTAAGGTCAAGTATGCAAGTCTTCCCCACATCCGGTGTAACATTTTCATTTTTGTGTCATGTGCATTGTGTTCTGGAAATGTCAGGATTTAGTTAGCAGGAACTGATGTGGACAATGAATTACTGACAGGATTAACATCTCACTAGTAAAAAATAAGGAGTATATCAAACATCTACTTTATGGGGAAAAAAAAGAAAAAACAAAACTGTCTGTCATTAGGGTTAGCGGTTGCTGAGCATTTTGCTTTTTAGTTTGCCCAGTTCTAGTGTTTCTTCGTACTCCCTTGTCTGCCATTGTGTCTGTCTGTCTTGTCTTATTTTCCACCATCTTGCATGTGCCTGGCAAGATCCCTGGGCAAGACTGTCTTCTGTCCCCTGTGGAGTGCCAGAGTGGAGGACCATGGCTCCTGGCCAGGGATGCTGCTCATTTCAGCAATACATACAATAAGCAATAACAATGGTGAAAATTCCATTTGCATTTGATGCAACTAGCGACTATTAGTCTCCTGCATTTATATTTGTCTTCTTTCCCTAGGCAAAATCCTGCCCAAACTTCACAGTTCCGCTGAGGGGAGCGGGAAGGGAGGAGTTCCTTACAAGAAACCTGAGAGGTTGGAGAACTTCTTCCTTATTCCTATCAAATGTTCTGGGCAACCTGTTGGTGTTTTGCCAGGCCCCTGATCATAGGATTTTGACCCCATCACTGTGGTGAATGATTTAGCTTGCTTAGGAGTTCAGTGGGAGCTGATAATCTGCCTATCATGACTGATCTAAAACTGAAAAACGGTCATGCGCATTTTAAAAACAGTTTATCACACCACATGTATTGATTATTTTTTGGAAACACTCCAAGACACATCATTCTGGGAGTCAATCTAAGATAAATATGACCTGAATTTATCCAAAACAGGTTGGTTGAAACATTGTTACTAGGCTCTCAGACTTTTTCTATACCAAATTGCGCACATCTAAACAATATATAACTGTCTACATACTAATATCACAGCCTCCTGGCAATTATGAATCATTACATAGAATTCTGATGTGGCTTATTTCACATATGCCCTGATATTTGAAAAAGCTGAGTTCCCATTCTCAGAGTACTGAAATGCCTTCCAAAATCCTTAAGTTGTATCATTAAAATGGTTTGGAATATGCACCGAACTAACCCCAGTCATCTACCTGGGACCCGACAGAAAGACAAACAAATGCTGTCAGGCAGTAATAGACAGACTGCAGGAAGCTGAACCATAAAAGTATGACTGAAAACACTGTGAAAGAGAAGATGCAGATCTGCAGCCCTGCTGCTAATAAAGATCTGTCACTCAACCTTAGTGTCTGGCAGCAAACCCACTACAGCAAATTCTACACCACTGAAGCTGGGACATGGAAGACCAGCTGGCTTTGGAACCAAGTTTCAGATCATTCAGTGCTTGAGAAAAGCTGTCAACCTTTGATTTACATATAAAAGCAACTGATTACTAATTATTGTGTAAATTAATTGCTTTTCAGGGTTGATTGCTGCCACTATTTACTGCTACAACCTGAAGAAGTCAGGGTCTTCTGTTTAGTATTTGAACATATTTACAGCTTTCAGAAGCAGAGAGAACAGCTTTCATTTTCAGCAGCCTACCTCAATGCCTCTTCCTCACTGGAATGAACTGTGGATACTATAGTCAGGTATTTCTTGTGCAAAAAAAATTACATTATACACCTGCTTCAATAATGCTGCTCATGAATAAGAATGAAATGTCAGGCAGAGAAGGGTGGATACTTTCTGAAAGGGAAAGGGAATATAACTTTGGAATAACTGATTTCTGCAATAAATAATTTATAACAAATTATTATTGGACATACATTTTATGGAACATAAAACTAGTAGATAACGTAAAAATACTTTAAGATCAAAAAGCTGTTCTAAATTCCCTCTTTCCTGCCTGGAGCTCAAACTCCATGCACAACCCAGCTCTTTGGACCTCCCCCTAATGGACATGTGAAGTGTGGGGCATTGTGCTGAGAAAGAGGTATGGCTCTCAGTTCTGCTTTGACTTCCCTCTTACCCACCAAAGTGACAAATATAAAGTGTGTCATCTGTTTTAGATCCAGGTAGCAATACTATGCTGCCAGGAGAGCAAGAGGACATTACTGTGATATGAGAAGCCCTAATGCAGCTGTGTTGCCAGGTGCAGCTCCATCATCTCTGCATGGTGCCTTACAGCTAGAAAACATTCAACCCTTTAAAAATATCTCATAGGTAACAACGTGCTTAGTTCTCCTTTACCTAAGCTGTACTCTGACATGGCAAGCATCAGACTCAGAAGCAAAAAGGTTCGTTTGCAGCTTCTGGAGCTGTAAGTACCTTTTTTGGCAAAAATGAGAGAGCAGCACCAGCAGAGGAGCAATATCCTCCCCTTCCACCACATGTTCTGCCTCATCTCTTCTATTCCAGGAGGAGAAGAGAAGGAGGCATTCCGTAGAAGAGACCAATATGTAGACGGAAATGACCCTAATTAGGAAGAGTTTTATGTGAGGATTTCCACTTGTCTTCCACATTCACTGCATACCATGTTGTATCAATCAAAGAAACTTGCTGGAGTGGAGTATCCAGCCTACTATATTTAAAAATGTTGGAAAATTTAAAATGGAACATGCCACTTCACTCCTTCCTCCTCCTGTCCCCCCACACACCATGAATATATTCTGGAAGAAAAGAACACATCCACTACTTGTGCAGATTGTAAGTATTTCACAGATTATACATGTAAGGAGGAAATAACTATATATTGTTTCAGCAAATCTGCAGTGCTCCACACCTATAGAAAATCTGCAGGAATTTTAGCAATACAAACACTTAGACAGGAGGTAACCTTCCCCTGTGAAGCAGGGACCAACTGTCAATGGCTGAGACCTGCTGTGAATAATGAATGACATTTTTTCAGGCAGTGACTTACGCCTGAATTCCTAAAGGAGATAGTCTACTTAAAATGGTTTATTAAAACTATATCCCAAGGAAAAGCCAAACTCTGTTTAATGAAGGAATCTGAGCAATCTGTGATGCATTTTCCCTCTCTAGTTCTTCATGTGCTATTCAAACCCATACAGAACATAGTTAAATCAAGGATGTCTAAAATATCTCACTTGCTAAATTACTATAATTTGCCTAATTAGCAATTACAACCCACTGTTGCCACAGACATTTGCTGAGTAATACCTCTGTTTCACTGTAGGCTTGAGTACAACAGAAAATAATAACACATAAAACCCACTAGAGTTAGATGCTTAACAAGCACTATGGATAAATCGAAAAGAGGGTCACAACTTCAAAGGAACTGGAGCTTTAGTTTACAGTTCAGAGATTAGCAATATAATTAACGAGAATTATAACAAAACAAAGGAGAGAAATCACTGAAATCCTCTAATCATTCAGCTTTGGGAAAAGCAAACAAATAAACACCAAACCAAAGCCAAATGTTGTCTAAAACACTTTATTGGTGCACTGTGTTTCTGATCTTTGATCCACTCCCTTCCCTCCCTGCCAGCCTCCTGTTAAAAAGAAAGATTTCACACCAATTCCACACTTCAGAACAAGATTTCAGGGAGCTTAGCTTTTCCTACAATGTCGGGAACAAGCAATGATAGGATCGGATAAAAGCACATAATGAGATTGTGTCTCATTAAAAAACTCCACTTGTGCTTCAAAGGCACTTAACTCCATTAGAGGCAAGACTGAGAACAGTACATACACCTACAAACACAACACAGCCATGAGTGCAGAAGAGACCCTATGCTGCAGAAACTTCATTTCTTGCTGCAAAGCAATCACATTAAATGGCAAAACATTTTTTCTGAAATGCATGGATTTTATGTGATGAGACAAGACAATATTAAACAGGGTACTTGATGTGCCTTGCACTAAAAGGGTCTCCAAACAGCTAAGTGTGAAACATCTCCACGTTCAAAGGATGCACAGTGGAAGTAACTGCGTTTTTGCAAAGAGCACCTGGTATGGCAGCAGCTCAGGGCACTCACTTGCCACAAACTGCTTCTCTAACAACTTGTCTCCCGGTGTAGCCAGATGCTGCAGATGCCAGACTTCAGTCTCAGAGGCATAAGAGGGAAGGCTGCAGACCCACCGCTGCCCAGGAGAGCAGGTGCAATGATCACTGCCACTTCTGACATCCCACCCCTCTGCTGAGACTCATGCACCTGACTCTGTGGCAGACAAGTCTCAAGTGACAGGGAAAACCACCTGCAAAACTTTTGCAGAAAAACCGAATTCAATTCTATCAAATTTAACTTCTACAAAGAAAGACAAATTTAAATGTAAATTGAGATTATTACAGGAACTACCATGAATTCAAAGATTAAATAATTGCATTGAAATAAATCAGGCAACTATTATTGAAAGATAGATGCAAGCCTGAATAAAATTATATTAATACACCCTTAACAGTAGCACTGAAAATTAAGAAACAAATTCAACCAATTTAGTGATGTATAGAATGCCCGAATGAATTATATGCACCTTTTCTCAACAAAAACGTTCTTATTCATTTGCTAAATCTATTACATTAGTCATACCTTTTAAAATATCCTCATTTCTAGGTATGCAAAGCTATAAAAATTATCACACCTCATATCAACTTATCAATAAAAAAATAATCTTTTTTCTCTTTGTGAATAATTACTGGTTTTATCAGGAAAATTCTTAAATTTCTGTATAAATAGATGATGTATAAAACATACTTTAATTTTTGTTTCAAAGTTTGTATTACAAAATTCTTGAGCTAAAATTATAAATTAATACTCTAATGAACTCTGTGAAGATGATTGATAAAATTATTTATTAGCAGTGAATCCTTCACTGTTCAGTGCCATCCAGGTCAGATTTAGCCAGAGATTGACCCTAATCCTAAATCAGATTTTCTACCTAGCCTCTATTCTGCAAGCACAGAAAAGCTACAGATGGCAGAACGGAAGAGCACAACAATACCAAATAGGAACATTCATTTTTAAAGACAATTTAAAAATAATTTTCTCATACAGATTTATCACTAAATTTGCTGTTCGGCAGAAGAAATATAAAATAAGTCAAAACAAAAAGCTGCCTAGTGAGGAATATTGCTGAAAATACAGTGCTACCACTGAAGCCAGCTCTGAGGCCAGACAGGGTCGCAGAGTGGAAAGGAGATAATTTGAGGGCAGTACTGTAGGCAAGGGGACTTTTTAAATAAGTTCTGCTCTCCCCCTCCCAGTGTCAGCTTCTCAAATGCTCTATTACATTCAATGCTATTTTTCATAAGACTTTGGTTTTTTTACTTGGCAATCTGAGTACTAATGTAAATCAATGTCTACAAGGATGTTTCTACTTTGCAGTTAAAACTATTCCACAGTTTCCTTCATGTCACTCAGGAAATGTAAAAAGGCCTTCTCCAGGAATATATTACATATATTCTCAATACAGGTCCCTTCAAACTGTAACAGCAACAAACACAGGAGTCAAGACCCACCATCTAAACTACACCGATTTCCATACACTAACCTCTTACCTGTTGGTAAGAGTGTTTTGTTCTTAACATCTATCTTCACGATTTTATACATTATTTACAGGGTACAGGAGCACAGCATAAAAAACATCACCTCTCATCCTACAATTAACACAATGTTCCCATGGATTATGCTTAAGTACTTAAATCCAGGCAGATTTTCTTAAGAGTTGTGTTTGCAAACAGCAATCCATGGATTTACCAACGCCATTAATTTGTTTAATTCACAGTCAATACTTATTTCATGATTCATTTTTATACAGTTAGACTTTTATATTTTTATTTCAGCTACGTGTAAAGGTCTGCCACCAAAACTTTCTATAATGACAGAGAAATAGTCTATATAGAAATGCTGTTGTCACCAGGTCTCACAAGAAGATGCAGACATGCTGTATAGGCAGAGTCCAAAAAGGTCCCCTGAACCTTTTTCTACCAAGCCCTGGGGCACCACTTACCATCCAACACAGCAAGAAAGCTAAATCCTTCTGGCAACAGATCAAAACACAAAGCCAGTTTGAGTGTCACCTTTCTCCAAAATATTCACCCTATCACCCACTTACCCCACAAACAACATGTTGGGGAAACCTGAACCTTTACTGAAGGTCTGCTCCCTTTTGAGGTCATGACACCAGCCACACAGAACACAGAAGTCTGACCAAAGAGCTGTAATTAGTGAATCTCACCACAGTGAAGTGCCACTGTCTGGATGTAAAAGTCTTAATTACAGAAAATATTTTCAACATATTTGTGAAGATTGGTACCAAGACTTTTACAGCATGACTTGGCCATCAGAATTTATAACCAGGAAAGTATTTGATGCAACTTCATACAATGGCCATTTAATTTAACGGCATAGCATGTAGAAAATATACAACCAGTACTAATATACTTGCAATTATACTAAATTAGCTGCCTCTCAGATTATAATTCACAATACAACAGAATTAAAATCTGTTCAGATATAAAAATGAGGCAGTAACACATCTCTTATCAGGAACTCTCTTTTCACCCACTTAGAAAATCCGCTTTCCCTGACAAGACTTCCATGAATGGTTTTCCAGTTTCTCTGCCTTGAGGGCTGGAAAGTCAGTCAGATCACCAAAATTACCCTCTGAACTATACATATAAATACGCACAGACAGAACTATTATGATTTTTGTGAGCCTAGCAGCCTGACACCAGAGACACAATGCAGTCCATTCCTATGCACTGGTAAAGCAAATTTGTTCAGCCGGTGTTGGAGGACAGGAACTGCTTGCAGTGGAGCAGTATTTTTTGCCACACACAGGGGAACTTTCTGCTAAAACCAGCTGAGCGGTAAAGCCCAGAAAATTATGGCATTTACAGTCATACTCAGACAAGGAAAACCCTTCTGTGTCTGTGCTCCAGTGCTGAACAACTACTGTCTTTACTATTGGTGTGAATTGAACTGGTAGGCAAAGGTTGCTCCAAGAGGCCTTTTCTCAAGGGAAAGAAAAAGCCCTTCAGTTAGGAAGATTCCCTTCCCTTTGAGACAAGAGGACTGTGTGGCTCTTACCCTGTCCCAGGGGTGGCATTGCCAGACTAAGGCTGAAGTAGAGGAGTTCAGGCTGTAAAGAACATCCACTAAGTGGAGAGCCCTACGAGAGACAATGGTGAGCAACCTACATAACAAGTGAACTAAGATGAGACATTGTGTCATGAGGACTGGCAGCTTAGGTGCAGGGCCCAGTATCCAGCAGCAAAATAGAGACAAACTAAACCTGGTGTAGCTGTAGAGCCTCAAGAATTGAACCACTTGTTCCAGGGTGACAAGTGGCCCACTGGACAAGCTTCTCTGAGATGGACAACAAACAGGGAGCTGAGCAAACAGAAGCAAACCTCTGAGTCTTCTGCCTTCTATTTTGTGTAATTTTGGTGGATGCAGTTCATACTTGAGCTTTTTACAGCCCTACACCAGGAGACAAGGGTTTTCTTCTGAAAGGGGAGCCCAGAATGGAGGTGCCTCAAGAGAGCTCACAGTGGGGTCAGGTCTGACATACAGGGAAGCAGCAGTGGCCACCAAGAAGTCAGTAGCGGCAACAAAGAAGCAGAGGGTAAGATGGGAGTAGGACCCTAGGGACCTAGAGGTGAGGTTGGAGAGGAATGCCAAGAGGAAACTTGACATTGGGAAAATGGTGCAGGTGGGAAGGGAATTGGGACTGGGAGAGTAAACAGGGAGTAGTTGGGAAAGATCTACAGCAGATGATGTTGTCTCTGTGTGTGGCTCAAGTTAAAGAGTATTTGGGGCAGAATAAGGACTATGAATAGGTTTGTGCTAGGATCAGTGGGGAACTCCAGAGTGGGTGGAAGTGTTGGGAGGCTCTGGGGCTGGTGTGGGGACCTCTGGACTGTGTATGGAGTCTGGGCGGTGGAGGGACAGAAGAGGACAGTTTGGGAACCTCATCTGAGATTAACTGCAGCCCGTAGCTCCTTCTGATACTCCAGCTTGGGTGCAAGGGTGCACCCAGGACAGCTTTACTTCTCTGCAGAACTGCCCTGTTCGTGTGTTGGTTTTGTGGAGGGCTGATGCAATGGGCTCTGGGTCTGTGACTGAGGCTGTCTGGCAGAAGTGACGATTTTTTTTTATTGCAGAAGTCCAGACAGGTGATTCAGGCACCACTGTCATGCCCACATCAACACACCCTTCAGCATTACCCTGTAATATATATAATGCAACTGAGCTGGGGATTGTATGAAGTAAAATTGCAGGCCTTAAGAAGATTTTATTGAAGAGTCTACAGTCTCTCATTTACCTACCCTTACTCCACGGCAGCACAAGTAATGAATAATACTAGGTGTCCACAACAGAACACCTGGGCTTGACTTTCTGTGATGCTGAATACTTATGGATCTTGTTCATTCTGAGTTGTGACTGATTGCCTGCTCTGAAAACTGACACCCCTCCTCTAGAGGGGTGCCTCATCAGGGCCTTCCGAAAACATTTACTCCACATCAACCTTCCAAAACTGACAGAGGGACTGGGGCCAGAGGATATCAATCAACCTGAGATAAAATTGCAATTAGGACTATTGTATGATAGAGTAAGATTTAGAGGGAGAAAGCTCATTCCTCAGGCATTGGTTAAAAAAACTCCCACTTCAATAATGTTCTTTTCGCTGCATGCAAAAAACCATAATTCATCCTGCAACCTTAGCAGCTTCTGTTAAACTGAAGCGGTCACAGCTGACCTTCCTCAGTCACTCTGACAAGTCTATATTAGTTATCCTAATTACATAAAGATAATCAATCAGAAATTGGAGAACAATGGCTTTATAAGGGTTCATAAAAATTGAATGCAAATCCTCTATGCCACTCAGTCAGGGACAAGTTACTCCCAGAGCTACAGACATATGTCTGTGCCAAAGTCAACGTAATTTTTTTTTTTTTTTTTTTCTGAATAGGGTCTGTGCCCAAGAAGGGAGCTTGCTAATTGCCTCAGGAGGGACAACCACTGGAAAGCTACTCACATTTCCCTATTCAGTGCAACTCCTTCATCCTCTCTCATTAGTGTAACACAGAACAGGAAAGGTTTTTATTCAAGTAGCTTCTGTAAATTACTTTTTTTTTGGTATTCCGATATTACTCTGATGTACATGCTCTATACCCCCAAAAAATCTAATTTATACACAAATTCCATTTCAGCAAGTTCTTCATTACTGATCGGGATTATCAGGGAGGGACTCGGAGCAAGGACCCCTCCACTTTCCATCCTCCAGAACCTCATCCTGTATGACAAGCCAGGCTAGCTCCACATCACTGATTTCTAATGCAGAGCTTAGAGAGTACCCGTGTCACACATGATTGAAACAAGCTAATACCTTCAATTTTCAAGGGAGATATGGAGGAGAAAAACAATTATCAAGGAAGAAATGAGATCCTGGGTGCTTAAGTCATACAGGTCTCCTAGAGGTCACCAGAACTGCAGTTTCTCATATATCTTCAGAAAAAGAAATATGAGGTCTCGTTCAAAATAGTAATGGGCTGCTGTGTATCACATTTGGAATTCCAGATGCTGGTTAGAAAAGTTGATAGCTGATAGTCAGGGATCCTGTTTAGTATACATGAAAAGCAGCTGTTCTTAATGTACTTAGTTAACCTGACACCATCAAGCTTATATTCGGTCGTTGCTGGGTCAACTACCATTTCTTCCTCCTCCCTCAACTATACACATCCTCTTCCACAAATAAAAACCTCATGGTCCAAAACCCAAATGGCCTTCATCAAACTTTACATTAATTAAACATAATTTTATTGTTTTTTTTTTGTTTTCTCCCAATCCCATGTATAGACTTAAATCACAAACCAAGCATTGCTTTTGATCCTGGCTTAATGGGATAAAACCTCAATATATTAATACAAGAATAGTGTCATCCTGCATCCGCTTTAATGGAATTTTCACCTCTAGCTATATTTTAAAGGTGAAAGTAGTTTTCAGAGGCTAAAACACTACAAATAAAAATTTTCTAGCAATTAACAAAACTTAGAATAGTCCTTAATCTTCTACTGCTTTTTCTGTTGACCTGATCACCTGAAGGCAGACTGTATTTGACTATTTTGTCTGGCCATACAGCTCAACCAAGGTACTTCACTAGGTACTCCTGGAATCCATCTAAGCAATTAATTTACCACATGCACAATACTCCCAAACTTTTGACATTGCACACTCTATCTGTTAGCTTTTAAATTTTCCTCCTCAATCACAGATAAATACACTTACACACCAATGCTTTACATTTCTCCAAGGTAATCCAGGAGCAAGTACAAACAGTTGACAAAACACTAGTATTATTTTCACTCCCAAATGATGATAAAGAAGTTAATACAGAAACTATTTTGCATATATAAAAGGTACCAATATAATTTGGATCTGAAAGCCAAACAAACCCTATGAAGTTTAAGAACTAGCACCCAAGTAAAGCACTGTATTTCACAGTAAGAAAAAAATCCCTCAGAACCTTGAAGACACTGGAAGTCTCTCCAGTGTGTGTTCCTTCCAGCTTCCATGGAAGACACATGCTGCTCACCTGTTAAATTCTGTCTGAGTCCTCTGTGTAAAGCAATCCCAAAGTATGCAAACAAAACCTCATCTGTATCGGGGCGTCATAGAGAGGTCCTGAATTCGTGAGCTCCAAGTGTTAACACCAACTTGGACCCAGGACTCCACCTTGGACTAGGAAATTATGCTTCATACAATGCTGTCAGGCAACTTTCCTTTATGCATTGTAGCTACAAACATAGTATTTAGAGTGAATAAACCACATAGGTGTATACTGTCCACAGACACATTTCTAGAGAGTTAAAGTCAATAACATCATCCAGACCTAAGAGATCCTTGGTAGGGATATGTATATACTTTCCTGCTCTGTGCACTTGGAAGCAAAGGCAAGTATGATAACGTCAGCAAACTAGCTTGAATTACTAGTGCGAGGTATACATACTCGTAAACGCATTTGGCAAATCAATCCATAAAATGACCCAGTGTTTTGATGATAAAGATCTCAAACACTTAATTTTGTGAAGTAGCCGCTTCATTCTCTAAAGCAAAATCTTTTCACAGAAATGTCATACGGGTTCACAGTCTCATAGATAATTTAGCTCACCACTTTTCATGAAGGTGGGGAGGTGGGGAAAGAGGAAGGGATATATTGTGCAATTCAGTACTTGTAGCCAAGCAAATATAAAATACATATGACAACTAACTAAATGGAGATGCTGCTGCTACTGTCAAATCTATCTTTAAACATGTGCCTAAATAAGGGATTTAGAGTCTGTTTCAAATGGTCATTGAAGGCCATAAGACTCTATTATTACTTGCTAGGAGCACTCAAGCTCATACACAAGAAATACAGGCAGGTAGATTACAATGAATTGCAACACACCACTGTAAACTGGTCCTTAACACATATCTGCTCACTGCCCAAGCATTGTTCTCAGGAGAAATGTAACTCACAGCAAAGCCTCACTGGATGATACACAACCGCATTCTCATAGTCTTTTTCAACAGGTCCAACAGTGTAGACTAGGGCACAGTTTAAGCCTTGAATCCTTGAATTTCATGATTTCCAGAGTTCAACTGTTTTTAAATAATATACCTTCTGTTATGTTGAAATTACTCAGTGTATCTCAAAAATGTGGCCAGGTGGAAATCTGGAGCTGGAAAGGTTAAAAAAAAAAAAGAAAAAGGGGGGGGTGGGGGGGGTGGGGGTGTTGGGGTGAGGCTTTGGAATTGTGGCTTCAGAGGTGATGTTGAAACTGACTGACCAATATCTAGATTTCTGCTGCACTGAAGATTTTCAGAAGGCTGTACATACTTTAATCCAGCATAAATAATGCTGTTTAAAAAAACCATAGTTAAGTATAGCGCATACTTTAAATATAGCCATGCATTTGAGTTCAAAGCAGAGATTTTTTGACAGATTCTACATCTGAAAGAATAGCAGTTACGAGATTTGATATATTTTAAGACTTTTGGTCTTAAAGACTGTAGCCATTTTAATTCAATGTTGGAACGATAGCCTTTGAAAGTAGTTTCACAGCAGGAATAGAAATATTTTAAGTAACACTAGGTAACATTAAACTCCACTCAAGCTTTTAAACTTGAAGACAAACAGAAGGCCAATGCCCCAACTCCAAGTCTGCACACTAGGTAGTTTTCTCTAAGCTTTATGCAGCAGCTGGCCATCTGCTTAACTCTCCTCATTTAGCTGATGCTAATTTCTGATCTGGGTTTTCCTTCTCCACAAAGATTTCATTAAAAAGAATTCCTGAAAGTACTTCGAAGTAAATTCAGAATGTGAAAATAAAACATAAAAATTATACGCACTAGTAGACATATGTGTTACATTGCATGCTTTAAAACCTCCACGATTTGAACAGAGTTAAAGCCTATAGCAATTTTTACCCACACCTCCCCTGTCCCAGCCCCAGCTGAAGGATGACAGTTTTCCTCCATTCCAATTTGAGCAACTGCATCATTAACTGCATTAGCCAAAGGGATGTGAGAACGCATGGCATGTAATTTGGATGGATTTTGAAGAAACAGTACTTTGGTTGCAAGGATAATTCCACTCTGTCTGATCACATACCCTCTGCAACCCACGCTTTGTGCCTCCAGAGGGACAAATCTGATTCTTTTACCTCCTTGGACACCATCTGGACTGTATGCTCTTCTGCACCTGTGGGCTGCAGCAGCAGGTACACCTGGGTCATCAGCTCTTTCCTTTGAGAGAGTGTGATCAGTATGGAAAGGAGTGGAGAGACAGCCTTCCTGAAACTGAGCTGTTGTTTCATCTTAACAGCAGGAATACAAACCAAAAAGCAGCTTATACATATGCCTCTCTCATCCTGAAGTGTAACACTGGATACATGAACCTGGTAAATATACGATATGAATATATGGTGACAGATGAACAGGTGATCAGTCATGTGAAGAACTTGAAGCCCTTAGAGAAGAATCATAGGTATGTTACAATCGAAACTGACATTTTTTGTTAAAAGGTTGTGCTCCCAAGAGCTTTTTAAGAAAACACAGGAAGAGATCAGAAAATGAGGTGGGACAGGAAGAGTTAGACAAAAAATTTTTTTGAAAACTGATAGGTCTGAAAAACTCTTGAAAGATGTAGGGAAGAGGGAGGGATCTGCATGCAATTTTTGTTACTTTTTCCATCCATGTCCTTTCATGGCTCTTTCTGACTGCACAACACACTACACGCTCAGTGTCCCCCATGGCTGAGCTCCCCTCCAATAGCATAAGGACAGGTGTCCTGACAATGACACCTACAAAGCAGTATCTGTAGTTGCAGCCCTCCTCAGGAAGGCCGGACCATTTTTAGTTGTTTTACCACAATGCTAATTTTGCTGGCCTATGTTCTGCTACAGCCATCACCAACAGTCTACTAAAAAAAGAAAAAAAAAATTAAAAATCCTACATCATCTACTCTGACAATTATTGAAAATACTTATTCCTATCTAAGAAGAGCAAAGGGTGAATGGTAAATAGTAGTTTTGAGATGATACGGTGAAGCTGGTACATAATAGGACACGCACACAAAAAGAAGTTTTTATCCTTTTGTTTTCCCCTGTCCTCTGTATGAGAAGAACTCATTCAACAGATATCTGATTCCAGAAACAGTTTTCTCATTGATACTGGAAATACCTTTCATTTCTGTAACTTATTTCTCTGCCTTTGTTGGCTTCCTCTTTCTCTTTCCTACTGCTTCTGCTATTTTCCAAAGTTCATAAGAGTACAGCAGAATTTGGGCATGTTCTTCAGCAGTATTTTGATAGATGCAAATCAGAAACCAGATCAAGTCCTCTTTCTTTTTTCTGGCTTTGTACTCTTCCTTTAGATAGATTGATACCAGAACTAAATATTGATTCATTTGCCTGCCACTCTCCTATTGGTTAAATACTTCAATTTTGTTTCTTTAAATACGATACAGACATTTTTTCTACATGTGTTTTATCCAGGAGACAGAACTTTTACTGTTCCCTGCAGCCAGCCTCAGCTCTGCTCTCTTCTGTAGATAGATATGTTTATTTAAATCTTTCCTCATTACCACCCTGCAGTTCTGCAGGAAAAAGTATATGTGATGTATTGTCTTTGGTGAATTACCAGATGAACTATTTTAAGAAAGATGAGTCACAAAAGACACATTGGGGAGAAAAAAAAAAAATCAGATACTGAGTACAATAGCTTATATAAATACTATGGCCCGTATTTTCAATAGTGTTAGCTGATTTCTGTAGGTCTTCTGTAAATTTCAGACAACATGTCTACTTAGTGTAGCTCATACTTTTACTGCTTCCAATCTGCTGGTTTCCATTATTTTTCATATCTTTGAAAAATGCTTTGTAGGAAAATAAACCATGCTATCAACTTCCTCTGTTGAAAATCTAATAACTAAGACCAAATATATTTTACAAATACTTGCCTGCCCATCAACCCACAAATGAAATTTAGAGCGTTTTACACATACATATTTGATTCAAACCACCAGAGTAAGTGAATCCCCATAATCACTTCTGATGTAAAGGCTTAAGCTACATTAATTTCCTCAATTTAATGCAGTATGATGAAAAAACTTGTAGGTTTATTTAATAATATACCTGTTGACCTCTTTCATCCAAGGAATGGCTAATATTTATGACCACTTTTACTGGAAGAACGGAGCTGATGGAATTAGCTACTTTATGCAATCCTATCTACAAAGCAAGGACAGCCACAGAAGAGGAGAAACTGGGCCTTCAACCCCAGCTGCAAGACCCTGACCGGCAAGTATTCTCTGCCAAGACGTTCTCCTGAGGCCACGCAGAAAGTGCAGTCCAGCTTCTGAGGTGTCTTCTGTGGGCCTCCTTGTTCACATCTTCTCACACACAGTTTCATTTGGCTCTATTCATTCCCCTGAGTTTAGGCAAACCATTTTGGACTACTTTGCCTTGCGTAAGGCAATGGTCCTTAGTGTTTTTCCTATGAGCTCTGTGAAGGACCTTCTTCGCTCACCTTTACTCTAAATAAACGGTAAGTGTTAAACCAGTTTCAGCAAGATTTTACTCAAGCCTTCACAGAGCGCACACTCTTGAAATCTTTGTTGGTGTGGCTCCACTGCCACATAGCACTGGGCACCGCTACATTTCCAGTTTGCATTTTGAGATATTATGAGAAGTTAAGGCCAACTGAAAGCTGACACAGACTCTCAGCCAACCCCCCCCTGCCAATTAAAATGAAATTTTTAAAATGAAATTTTCACATTCCTGAGATCATATCAAGTCTCAACAAAAATTCGTTTTTTTGAGTTTTGAGGTGAGGTGGTATTTGCTTCAGTTAATTAGAGGGGTTAACCCTATACATTCTGAATCAATAGTTGCAATTTACTTGCCTGGAGAAGGGGTAATAAAGTCAGTCCCGCATTACAGTTGATGAAGACTTTGCGTACTGGAGATGGGTCTTTGGGAGACTGAATCCTTGTATGTCCCTGGTTAAGCAGTTTGATAAGAAACTGGTAATAGCTACTTGCACTGTGCTTTAGCTCCAATGTGAGCAGAGGAGGATTTTCACTCTCTTGTGTCTGGTTGAGATGGAGTTACTTTGCCTCATAGCAGCCCTCACAGTGCTGTGATTTGTATTGGTATCTATCAAGGTGTTGATAGCACACCAGTGTTTTGGCTACTGCTGAGCAGTGCTCTTACAGCATCAAGGCTGTCTCTCCAATGCTCCCCCCTCACCAGGAGGCTGGGGGTGGGCAAGGTCTTTGGAGGGGACATAACCAGGCCAGCTGACCCAAAGTGACCAAAGGGATATTCCATACCATATGACATCTGCTCAGCAATAAAAGCTAAGAGAAAGGGGGCTGCATTTGCTATTACAGCATTTGTCTTCCAGAGCAATTGCTTCAGGTACTGAAGCCCTACTTCCCAGAAAGTGACTGCACATCGCCTGCTGATGGGAAGTAGAGAATAAATCTTTTGTTCCTTTGCTTCTGCGCAGAGCCTTTGCTTTTGCTTTTATTATACTGCCTTTATCCTGACCCATAAGGTTTTTTTAATATATTTTCTCTCATCTATCTAGTTGAGGATGGGGAGTGACAGAGTGGCTTTGATGGGCACCTAGTGTCCAGCCAGGGTCAACCCACCACATTCATATATTTGAAATGTTCCAAATTAAACATTTTGAAGCAATTTGCAGTAATTTGAAGTTCAAGGGAACAACTCACCTGCATGAAGTTTCTTGTGTGTCTGAAGTATTTGCAAGTATTGAGGGCTTTTGTTTTACAAGTCAGAAACTATATGCTCTATATGGTTCTTAATTGAAATGCATCTGAATTCTGACTTTGATTCGACCAAAATTATTTTACTGGATAATTCTGGTATCTGCACTAGTTCTTTAGAACTATACAATGTGTACTGTGACAAATCTGAACAGACCTTTTGCACTACGAGCAGATTTTTCAAGAAGCTATAAAGAAAAGGTATTGAAATTTTGTAACACGTGAATTGACAACTTAAAAGTTCCTTATCCCTTTAAAAATAGAAACTGAAGCACTATTCACGTAAACATTTATGCACATGATTAAATATAAGCATGCCTACTCATCTGCTACATCTGCATAAGTGTCTGCAGGATATGGGCTTAATTCTCAGTTTCCTTTCAATTCAGCCATATTTCCAATCCGTATTTTGGAACAAAAATAAAAAACCCCAGTCACTCACAGCACACCACACTTCCAAATTACTCTATGAACAATTATATGACAATTAGGGACTTAAGTACCTCATGGAGCTAACATGGAGCTAAACAGAGACTCCAGCTTGGGACCTAAGAAGTATGAACCATATTGCAAACACTTTGCCAGATTCATTAATCATGTCTCTACAGGATTGTCCAGCCCTGTGTTGATGATTTATAATGTTCTTGAGACTCCAGCTAGTATAGGAACATGGCAACATGCTGTGCTTTCTTCTATACATGCCTGAAAATATTTATCACAGTCTTGCAATAAAATGCCTAACTCCCAACTCCTCATCCACAGCCTTAACAAGAACAAAAAAATTGTAAAATTTGCATCCTTGTTGCCACGAAACCAAGCCATTGGATTTAGTACTAGTTCAGAGGTACTCTATATTTCACCAAAAGCCTTTTTTGTCTTCCACTGAAGCAAAAATGTGTTATCTTTGAAATGTTACTTTAATGTGTATCCAAATTAATTTTCCAGCCTTACTGAAGAAAGCAATCAACTGCAAATCGAACAGTGGAAAAGAGTATGATAGTATATTGTCCCATAAAAGGAAATGGTAGGTGCAGTCTTGAAGCAAGATTTTAAAATATAAATTTAATAAATGGAAAGAAAACATACTGCAGAGACAGTTCCACAATTCTGCCTGATTTGGTGTATTTGAGAACCAGAAATGTTCACAATATGAAAATCTCATGAGGACTGAGTGGGAGAGTCACAGCTCAGCAATTCTGACAAAATATCCCTAGTCCCTGCATGCTCTAAGTAAACTGCTAAAAATCACTACTAAACCTAACATTTAAAAAAACCTAAGTAAATACAATGAGTCAAATTCTGTCATTAGTTCTAGGGGGCACCTCCCATTCATCCTTCTCATCTATGGAACAGACCAGCAGAGAGCTGAGATACTTTTTTCCCATAACCTTTTACTATTTTCCAGTGACACGCAGATAAAGAATTCCAGTTACTCAAGAGGAAACTGAAGGCACTTCTCTCTCCGCTTCCATGAATATGCTTATCCAATAGTTCACAGTTGGCTTTTGTTGTTTCATCTTACTGCTCTTGCCCACATGACAGATTTGTATTTCCACTTCTGGTTTTGTTTTTGGATTTTTGTTTTTTTTTGTAATTTGGCTTCTGATGCTGAAGATAATCTTATTCATTATCTGGAATCTCTTGACCATTTTAGGAAAGGGCCTCTAGCAAAGGATGAAAAACAAGTCCAAATTTTGAACTCTGACTACTGTCAGAGCAATTGCTGCCACCTTAGATGCACTGCTAGCAATGCAGTATAAACCTTCAAAGGCCATATTTCATTTGCAAGCCCAGACAGCAGTCACAAAGCAAAAAACTGTTATGATAAAGGTCACCATCAGCATATGATGTGCCTTCAAAAAAGGACTGTTAATGAACTGCTATCTATCCTGGACCCTCTGAAATAATACCTTCAAGCTCTCAGGAAGGTTAAAAAAAAAAAAAAGAGAAAGAAAAAAGAAAACCCCCAGATGTTTATGGGCAGCTGCCTCAAGGTGTGAACCGTTCTGTTTGTAGTTTGCACACAGCTTACCATAAACAGCTGTTTTTTCACCAGATCATGGTTGAAAGGGAACAGTAACAACTTGCGAGAAGGGAAACAGAAGAAAATAAGAAATTGAAAAACAACTCTGAAACAGTTTAAGTGCTTGCTAGAGATTTTTTTAGTGCTGCAGCTGCAGACTATTTGTGATGCCAAAAGCAAACCCCACCTTTCTGAATACAAAAATGGTGGCATTTAGGAAGAAAAGCAAGACTGTAACCTGATGAGGTCAAGGCTGCAATATTGACTGATGAGATATTAAATTTATTATTTATTAAAATGCTGCCAGGTTGTACTTATCAGAAGCAAACTAAATTGTGTAAATTACGCTCTACAATGAATTCCTTATAAATGTGTGTGTTGATCACTGCTACCTCATGCCACATGATCAGCAGGAATATGACTGCGTATAAAAACTTAATTATTATCTAGTCGTGCTTCTATTAGATCCGAAGTGCATTAGTAAAGTAGCAAAGGTATGCTTGATTCTGCTGTTCATAAACAAAATGACTTGTTGGTTTGCAAAGCTGTGAATCCATCAGTTTTCCTCCCCACACTAAATTCCTACAAGAGTCAAAGGAAATGGTCACTGTTGATAAGGCTTGGGTAAACCTCTGGGGACAGCTGATGCGAGCTAAGGCAACTTGCAGCAGTTGAACATCCTCTTCCTCCTCTGCTGGACACAGGTCAGTATGAAGTGTCCTGACATTCACCCATAGCTTCTAGAAATGTGGGACAGCCCAAGGGGCCATTCCACCTCACTGCTGTATCTGGCACAGTTCTTCAGTGCCCTTTGCATGCCAGACCTTTTGCAAGGCAGAGAAAATTCCCCAACACAAAAAACTCATTTTGAAACTGCACGTATACCTGTGTATTAGAACAGCTCCTGTGCAAGTAATCCACTGACTTGAGTGACCAAGACAGAGGCTGCCTCCTCTCCACTTGGCCGTGCTGGTTTTTTGGTTGGCACACAATATTCTACCTGCTAACCTGGCACATCAAGTCAGTTTGTACTAGATCTCCTATGTCCTGGATTCTCTGAAGATGCTGCTTTTGTGGGCCCAATATCTGCACACACAGAAACTGTTTGTCTGAGGTCACTGGTTTTTTGTTTGGTATTTTTCAGACAGACAGATGGCAACTCCAGCTGTAAAAGGCATTACAAAGGTGGGAGTGAAAGAACACGCCAAGAAAGGGATGAAGAATGGAAAGGAAACTGCAAGAGTAAAAATCTCCTGCACTTTCCAATGTATTCTATCTAACAGCTACATTCCCACCCCACTCCTTCCAAGAACAAGAAGCATGGTTGCCTAAAGATTCTTTTTTCTTTGAAAACCAAAGTTCTTTGACTGTCTGCTCCACAGACTGCTGCCCTTTTCATATTTCCCAAGCGAGGTATTAAAATATGTCATTCTGTCATGACAGTTTTGGACTGTGCTACAACTCATGTCTATTGGAATCAAAATGCAGGGAGGCAGTCAGGTGTGACATGTCACTCAGAAAATTCAATAAAATTATTTCTTCTTGCTTGCACTTTGTCAAAAAAGGACAAGAGAAAAAAAAAATCAGCAGAAAATCTTGGACCTTATTACTAATGAAAATACTATAAATGCATATTTGCCAAGCAAATCCCTGTATTCAACAATTCATGACAATTACTACTGAGGAGAGATCTGCTTCTAGCAAGACACCGAAAAAAGTAGAGGCTTGCAGGTATATCTAACCATTTCAGAACTCTGATGTTCCCAAACATATTTTTAAAGTTAGTTCATCTGATTTTAATACTTGCAGTCACACATACAACTTTAAGCTAAGTGGAGCATAATTTCATCTACCAAAGGAAGCTGTCGAGTAAGTATTAATGTCATTGTTTTCATTTTAATTTTTGCCACTTGATCTAGAAATGGCTTACTTTTCCTTAGGGTGGAAGTAGCCCATGACTTGTATTCCTTCCTCATGATCACCTAGGGGAGCTCCACCATTGCATGTTGATGCAGAGACCACAGCAAAGCACATGAGAAACAGAGGTAAGGTATTACTGGATGAAAAACCTGAGCTGTAAAAGACATTGCTAGAGGTGATGAGGTCAAGTGAAACGAGAGCATCTCTAAGGCACACTATCAGACTCTCTCAGGCAGTTTTTTCATCACAATTTGTACCCACTTCTCAGAAATGCCTCTCTACCTAAGCATAGCACAAGAGTGAAAGGCTCACACACTTCATCATTCACCAGCCAAGTGCATAGAGGCACACTTTTGACACATGCCACGGGAAATCACGTGAACAACTAGAGAAGAGGGAGAGAAAGAACACTGGGATTTGACATCGTGACGTAAATCCCTTTTTTTTAACTGCTTCCAAAATTCAACCTCATTTACATTCAGATTACTGTTTTATTGTCAAAATAAACTCTTCAACTCTAGTTTTCTATTATCTTGCCCGAAAAGAAACCTCAGGAGGTTTAAGGTCAGCCTGTATCCCTAGTGGAACCTGGGATGCATTGGTCAAGGAGGGTTCCTGAAATTTCCTGTCATCTGTAGTCCCTCAGTTGCACGACATGACATCAAGCCATGCAGAGTCATGGCTAGAGATAAGCTTTGGGACAGAGGAAGACACATAGTGCACTGTATCTCTTCAGCCTCATGACACAGATGAATATAGGAGTAGAACTGATGAGGGGATGCTGATGGCCTGAATCTGCTTGTGTCCCTACAACTTCCAAACATCTTTCATCGTTCCTTGCCAGACCTTACTGGCAGTCATGGGTATGGATGATAAGAAGCTTGCATGCCACATAGGCAGCCTCTCTGGCTTAACACTGTGTGCCTCCACGCAAGAGGGAGAATGTTTCTGACCTACTAGAAATAGAGAAATCAACAGCAGTGAATGCACATGGGACCACATAGAAGGTAACAGAGGAAGGAAACAAAGCAGAGAAGACCACCTGAGGTCAGCAAAAAAAAACCCCTGGGACAATGTAGTGGGTGGTGGTGAGAAGTAAGAGCTACAGGATGTGCAGACCAACAATCTTTTTCCTTTTGAGAGCTAGTGAGCATTATTTAAGGGGAAGCTCATTCACCTTCCTGAAATAGTAAAAATTTTTGCGAAGAGCCAATCACAACTAAAACATATAGTGCTGTATTATTCATAAGCATTTTAGCAGTCTTTGCCTGGACTTGCCTAGTGATTATGATTTGTATGACAAATGCAGCAGTGTAACATCTGCCTTCTTTTCCTAGTATGCATTAGGCTACATCGTTAATAATAAGCATGTAAATAGCACTACAAGGTCACACATTGCTTTTAATAGTAAAACATATTTCCTATCTCCCATCCACCCACAAAACAGCATAAATACGGTTCAGATGATACATTCCAATGTAGGTTATATCAAGTTTGATAATGTGATGGGGAAATAAACTGGTTTGCCTTTCTCATAAACTCCTCAATATGAGGTGCATTTGGCCCATGGCCACAGATCCATACCTTCACTGACCTGCTTAGACTCCTCAAATCTTCCCAGCAGGTCTAAGGGTGAACTGAGCTTCAGCTCCCACGTGCACTCCAGAGCAAACAGTTTCTCTTGTATATTCCTTAATAATGGCCTGTCACAACACACCCGCAGACCTGCAGTGGTGGGAACGGGCCAAAGACCCCAGCTGTATCCCTTGTTGGGGACAATGGTGTAGAGGTTGCAAGCCTTAACCATGCTCAGTGCAAAAAGTAAACATACAACAATCAGAACGAGCATAAACTGCCTCAACAGAGACTGGTACAGTAAATGTATTTAAAAAAGCAGAATCTCACTGTCTGCCTTGAGATGAGTACAGATATTCATCTCTACCTTGCTCCATTTTAGAAGACAAACCAGAATCAACTCACCTATTTCTAAGATCACCTTATTCATAACCATTAAGACTTACAGCCTTTTAATCAGGCACCATAACTGGAAACAGCCATATTCGTCTCAAGCAGAACGTGAAATTCCATTAATTTCTGCATGCTGGAGCTCACTTATCCTTCAGGTTTGCTAGATAAATTTCTGAGCTGTGTACAGATTACTATGGAAATTTAAAACAAACTGCTCTGCTCCTCAAGGGAAAAGTATATTTCTACCCTATCTCAACTATTCCCTGAAAACAAAATGAGGAAGAAATTATATTCTAACCTCAGGAGAAATTTTTACTCAGCTAAATCTATTGAAACCAGTTTTGCCTCCTGCTGCTGCTTAGTGCTAATGAATAGTTTGGGGGCAACCCACCCTCCCTCCAAGTTGTATCAGTAAATTTCATTGTTTAGATATCTATAGGCTGGAGGTTATTTTTACTACATCCTGTCAACAGCAAGAGGACAAAACTGTCAGGAAGAGGATGCATTAGGCTTTTACATTAACTGGTGGTAAAACTAGTGCCCAAGATAGCCTAGGAGCTGGACATTCACTTGCTGACACAAGAGTACTGTGTATTACTGATTTGTTTTTCCACATTAATGCTTAGTTCACATGACACAATAGATCCCATGATCTTACAGACTTAAGAGTTCAAAGGAAGAGAATCACAGTTTGCTAAAAGTACTGGGGAAGGTTTAGAAAAACCTAGTCCATTACTGCTAATGACAGCAAGCTCACACACCAGCAGCTCTGAATCACTTGCCTGGGCAGCCCAGTGAACAAGTGCACTGCAGCATGTCATCCCAACAGAAACTGATCATCTGCTTACACTTCATGCTCATAGAAAATAACTCATTCTTCTGACTTGTAGCTGGAAATGTTACCCAGTACCATGGTCCAGTTTACTATCAAATGATTACTGACTCACATACAACTAGAAATGCACACTCATCATAAGCGCAAGACTGGGAGCATGTTTTTGTGGGTTGCTACTGCTGTTTTATACAGTTTGCAGTACTACAAAACGTTCCCTTCAGATGAAAACTTGATCTAAGAGGCTATGACATGGGTCGAAGCCTCAGTCAAGGCTTCAGAGTGAGTGTATAATAGCTAAGCCTTAAGCTTTAGTTTTCATTGTACTCTAAAGTATTACTTTTATATTCTATGTTAAATGGCACTTTGTCTCAGCAAGTAACATTGGCTGAAGTCCTGAAAAGGTATGTCATTTTAAATTCAATACCTAGATTTCACGTTGAAAGCCTTTCTTAAACATATCATCAAATGAAGTTATATTAAAAAATATTTTTTGTCAACAGAATTGGTTTTGAAAGGAATAGCATTGCTTTTCAGAGCTATGCTAGTAATTTTAATAAATGAAATAATTATTGAAGAGTTAAATAAGGGACCTTGGTTTTGTACCCATCTTTAATGCTTTGTAGAGATAGAGCCACACAGATGTTTTTCTCTCTAGTCCCATATATTCTACAGAAATTAACACAGTGTTTTTTGAAAAACTGGCATGGGCCCTACATTCTCAATAGCTAGTGACCTTGACACATGAATATTTAAGTCTCCGGGCCCATTTTTTCCAATAAAACTAACACAGTGGTCTCTGACTGTAAAGAAAAAAAAATAAAATCTGTTGATTTAGGGGAATATAAAGTACCTGAACCATGTAAAAAGTAAAGTCCAAGTGAGATTTCAAAAATTACTAGCATTTTTGTATTACAGAGTAATAAAAACCTGATCTAGAAAAAACATGTGTATAATAACCTAATAACATCACGCTAGTGATGTTTTCCGGATCATGACTGTAACCCCATGCACATGCAGTAGATGTTGTAAAGAGCAGGTTCTTCTTTTAGTAAAGCACTTAAACAAAATCTTAAATGGCAGATTGCCAGTGATGCTCTACTGAATATGTTACAAACCAGCAAAATCTAACTTGGAAAAGATGTTACTGAAAATGAGAAATTAAATTTGCTGGGATTATGTCAGTAGCGTTTTAGGTTTGATCTACAACATCAGAGTTTTGCTGGCCTAGCTTTGTTATTTGTGAACATGAAAAAGAAATGTTGCCTGGTACACAGATGTAACTCTGAGCAGCCACAGTCCTCTTGCTGGGTTTGCTTCCATCTTTCAGGGAGATGTTTTATTGCATTCCCCTGTAATATTGCAGGTGCAAGCTGCTGGACTTTGTTATGCTAGAAGAAGCAGGAGCCTGTGGATTATCTATCACTCACAGGATTTCCAGCCAAAAACTGGAAACCCCAGAGGATATTAACTTTTCTCAGCTCAAGCTCTGCATCTACAGCAGAAGGAGTTACCAGTTGTTATTCACTACACTGCACTTCAGGGAAGGGGGGGGGGGGGGGGACAGGGGTGGGGGAACGGGGGGGCAAGATTTGCAGAGTACAAAACCAGCTGGCAGGAACAGCTGCTGAAACAGTCAAAACAGGGTTTTTTTTCCAGACATCCAGCACACTGTATGCTTCTGAGTGAGAGTTTCTCAGCCTTGTGGCCTTGTGTTGATTGCTTGTTCACTCCAATCCTCTCCACACTCTTGTTTCTCTGCCCTTTACTTACTCGTGCCTCCTTTGCCCCCTCTCTGCCATGTTCCTCTCTCTATTCCCATTTTAGATTTAGTTCTAAGTGAGCCTTCCTCCCTTCCAGAAGCACTGCATCTTCATGAGTCTGAGTTTTGCTGAACTTCCTCTTTGTCCTACAGCCCCTCATTACCAGCCCCACATCACATCTGCTACTTACAAAGTCCTCAAGGCATTTTCTATCTTCACAAAGTACCCAGCACAGCCATGTCCTGTTCTCACTTAGCTGGTGAGTACCAACATGGAATAGCCACAGTCATAGTAATGGCTACTCAACTGAACTGAAAGCTCACCGCTCCTCTTACATGTCTAGTGAGACAAAACATCTTAAAAAGAAAAGTATTTGTAATCCTTCATTCCTCCCTCACATCCCAGCCTCTTCTCAGGCATGCCCAAGGCTCAGGGCATGGACCGAAGGAGTCAGGCTGTGGTGGCTGCTGGTTCCCAGGTGGGGACAGGCTTGAAAAACTAAAATAAGCTGTCCAGAGCATGGACAAGGTAGGAAAGGCGGATGTGTGTGCGCATGAATTTGTGTGCACACACCTGTGGGTGTCCAGTGACTGCAGCAAGACTGCGGAGCCAGAACTGGGGAAAGCAGGCAGAGGCAATGGAGAATCTACAGTGCTTTATGTGTGTATGTTGGGTAAAGAAACCAAAGGCTTCAACTCATCGCTATCTGATTGTCCATCTGAATTACAATCTCACACATAACGTTTAAAGTTGCACAATATATTATCTACTTTTAGAATAAGAGCTAATATGTAGAGCTTCAAAAATACAGATCTCCATTAGCAATACATGACAGTAAGCTTTATTTGGCTTGTAGAAACCAGATTCTTGACCATTTACCTTCCTTTTCATTGACGGTTGTCTAACAGAGATTAGACATATATAACAAGCACTGCCATTAAAGACTTTCAACATCAAAAATAATGCCAATTAGTACCATGTTAGAAAACAATCCAAATTCTCTCTTAGATAACCTCCTTGGTAAAAAAAAAAAAAAAAGTCATAGAACAATTTGGAGTCTGCAGCAGGACCCCAGCTCTAACGGACCAACGGCATATTTCTATTTGACACTGGATGGGTACAGAACTCTGCAGCCCTCCCTGCACTAGTTTCTCCTGCCAGGGGCACCTCCATGTTGCAGGGGTCAGAAGGGATAAGATCTGTGGTCCTTTATTACTGTGTTCTAATTGGTCTAATCCTTTCAAATGGTAAAGTATCAGCTCTGACAGTCTGAAATCAGGAATTAAAACCAAAACCTTGCAGGTACACCCATAGATTTTACCACAGAGGAGAATATGGGGTGGAGTCAGTCTGCAGTATTTTGAAGACTACTGAACAAATGGTGTATGTTGCCTTTACTCCTCATAATTTTACTGTAATATAAATACAATTACTGGTTCTTCCTCAACATTAGGTAGTGTTTCCGGACAGTCAAAACAAAAAAAAAGTAAACTCGGTGCAAAATATCTGACTACATGTATCTTCGATTTTAAAGCTTGAGTAATTGCAAGCGCAATAGAATGTTTTAGACTTCAGGCTATATTAACAATCTTTACAAATGTTTCTGCCTTCAAAGAACTTCATTTTACTAACTGCTATGTCCTTCTGTACCAATGTTAAAATATTCTGACTCAAAACTCACAAAATATCAAAATCAATACGTTCCTTATGATCACTTCCTGAAAAAAATGAAGCTTGAGGTACTTGGGTGAAAACAGTTAAAAAGTACAAAGACCCATGCTTCAATCCAGCAGAGACATGTGCATATAAGATACAGTCTCACCAAAGATGACATGCCTTTCCACAGTCACATGAATATCAGATTTAGCTCTCCAGTGCTTTAAATCCAACAATACTCATACAGATATGCATGGTTTGTAAAAAACACATTAACTGTTGTCACGTCCCGCTCAGACGAGGGAGACAAGTGACTCTCGTCTCTCACAACTGTATAAATAATATTCTTCTGAATAAGTTGGTAAATTTAAAAAAACAAAATAACTGAATGATTCCTAATTTTAGAATGTTTTAAAATGCTATTACCTGTGCTGCTTGCCATATTTCCAGAAAACTATGCCTCTTAAAGCTTTTCTATAATGATCTTATTTTTCCTTATGCCTGCTCAAACAAGAAAAATTTTCATCAAATGAACTTCAAGAATAAAAAACGGGATGAAGAATGTTGCTAAACATTAAATGGGATATAGGATGGCTATTTTCTGTCACTGTATTTTTCTTCCAAATGTGTTTCTAAACAAGACTTAAACATAGAAGAAAAAGAAAAACAGTATAAAATTGCTTGGCAATATAAAAAGCCCCATGTTCCAAAAAGAGGTCATCAGCAACTAGGAGTTTAGCCTGTGCAGATCTGTTGGAAGGATGCTGGGAAAGAAAAAGACAGACAGCATGCCACAGAAAAGAGAACAGACAGAGAAGCCACTTTGAGCAGAGAAAGAAGCAGAAGGTTTTGAATCCAGTCCTAATTTACCCAGATCCCTGAGTGTCCTTCCATGAATGCCTTGAGGCTCCAACCATCAGGGTTTGGCAGATTTATCAATGGCAATCAAAGATGGTTTTGCTTCCAACCATTTGCACCTTGGAGATTAGTGCCCCTTTGTCAGAGGCAGCAGAACAAATAGTGCATCTGCCCATCACTGCTCCATTTCACAGCCCAGTGCATTAGTGCCAGCCCTGCTCCATTCATAATTTGAGCTAGCACACCAATCAGACATCTGCAGGCTACCAAAGCATGGCCACCCATTCCCTCCTCCTGCCATTGCTGCAAGGCAGAAAACCCACTGCAGGAGTACTTCATCTTTCCAGTTTAGAGGCACTTGTAGCAACGCATGCCTGCTGAGAGTTGCAGTGAGTGATAACTGGGAATACAGCTGGGTCCTGGTATGCATGTGTAAGCACACAGCAGTATGTCACAGTCACATCCTACCTGGCTTGGGCAGGGAAGGTAAGAGCTGGGTAAGAGCTGCAGAAAGGAGGAGGAGACATGTAAGGCCCCTGTTTCTCCTCTAAACCAGTCTGTTGACCGGAGTCTACTAGACTGCTTTAACTGATGTTAATACAGAATCACAGAATCACCTAGGTTGGAAAAGACCTAGAAGATTAACACGGACAGTTCCCAACTACACCAGATCCCTCAGCGCTATGTCGATCCGACTCTTAAACACCTCCAGGGATGGGGACTCCACCACTTCCCTGGGCAGCCCATTCCAACGCCTAACAACCCCTTCTGGAAAGAAATGCTTCCTAATATCCAGTCTAAACCTTCCCTGGCACAACTTGAGGCCATTCCCTCTTGTCCTATAGCTTGTTACTTGGTTAGAGACTCATCCCCAGCTCTCTGCAACCTCCTTTCAGGGAGCTGTAGAGGGCGATGAGGTCTCCCCTCTGCCTCCTCCAGACTAAACCCCAGTTCCCTCAGCCGAAAGAAGAGAATAAATACAGAAAGAAGAGAATAAAATAGTAAGGGATCAAGTCAGGAAGATATCTGAAATAGCACCTCACTAAATTTCTCATGGTTTGCCATTCCACTGAATAATGTTTATGTTCTGTTTAATACAAAGACTCAGCTCTACCAAAGCACACTGCTCAGGAGGAGGTGGCCGTGGTACCCAGGACTGTTCTGCTGACCGGCTTGTGATCAAGGCAGCAGACGCTCACAAAGTAAACAAGGTTTCAGGTCTGGTGTGGCCCCTGCTCTCTGGTCATGCTAACTCAGTTTGTTACAGGCTGCTCCAGGAAACAGAGGAATGTTCTGTCTGCCTCTTTTCTCCCACAGACCAGTTACGCCATGGGTAAATCTCTCCCCACCCCCACCCGTCTCTGTTGTTCATTCCCAAGCCTCTTTCTCTCTCCCTCCAGATTTCCTCTAGGCCCTACACCATCTGTCCAAGCACTCCTTCTCTTTATGCACACTGTTGCATTCTATTCCTTCTCTGTCTGTGATCTATATTTAGTTGTTTTCCTGTTTATACACCCCTCCAGAGAGGGGTATTGTTGAATGTGACTAGTCACAGGAACAGAAACAATGCGGTTAGAGCACAAATCCTTTCAGAAGAGTAACTGGGATGAGAAGCTGTACAGGATTGGGTAGGACAGAAAACTTTTTCCCTAAATCAGAAACAGAGATCTGAATATTAATCCATAAAACCCCTTAGAGCAGCCTGATCAAAGCCAAGGAACACCTAAGACAGGGGAAGAAACAAAGGCAAGAAAACACATGCAAACTTTTTTATTTTTTTGACACTGCTTTTTTTCCCCTGTAAGTAAGATAAAACGATTTGGCTTTGGAAACCTTACAATACCTGTGTCTCCTTACTCAAACTACCAGGAGCCCCTGAATGTGAATCCAGAGTGCACACATGATGAAAGCTCTGGGAAAAGTGTACTTAAGACTACTGGGGAGTTTGGTGTTGGTTGACCCAGAGACACTTAGAGTGTCTTTAGTGTAGGTGTAGTAAGCATAAAGCTGGTTCTCAAGAACTTGGCTGCAGCACAACTGAAATCAGGACAGATGAGAATGCATAGGTCCATGTTTCCTATCTTCAAGTTTCTAACAATAAGAAGTAGCTTGTGAACAGAGGGGGTGGAGGTAGAGTTGTCCGGAATTCTGCTTCAAAGTTTTACCATTATAATCATGTAAACAGCTTTGATTACACCACAGAATCAATAACTCTGATAGTCTTCATGTTAGTAAATGCATTGGCAGCTAAAGGGGAGCACTGGGTGCAAGTCATTCATTTCCCTCGTGTCAATAACTATGAAAGCAAAAGCTGGAGGACTTTGTAAAACATCAAAGGTATTTGAAAAACTCCAAAAAGTTATGCAACTAGTGATTTCACATTTAATTTTGCTGGGTGAAAACCTGTGTGTGTCACTAGTAGATGGTGCACAGTGTGGATTAGAAAAACGCCTGTGCAATGGTAAGAATAACTCTCAGTACTTAGGATTTCAATATGAACGTGGATCTCCATGACTAGCAGACATTCTCTGGCCAAAGGGGGTCCACAGCCTTTGCTATGACACCAGAAGGGAGGACAAAGGGAAAGGCTACAGAGTGAAAATGAAGGCAACAGAAGGATCACAAGAGTTTCAAGGAAAGGACGCTTACAGCAGGGTATGTTCCGCTGAACTTGTTTGTTTCAGTTAGTGGCAAGGATGGGTGTTTATAAGATATTTAAACAAGAAGAGGGAAGTGGCTTAATCTACAGAATGGGCTTCAGCAGTGGAATAGAAGATACATCTGAAGCAACTGGGAAAAAGATGATTTGACTAGCAGCACTTTTCAGGGGCAGGAAAAGCCTCTTGAAGAGCAGAAGGGAAAAAGCCTACACCTGTGGGGACAGGAGATGATCTAGAAAAGCAGCTCAATCACGAGAACAAAAGGGAAGGAAGAAGGTCAGAAGTTATTCAATAGTGCCCTGAAAATCACTTTAAAGAGGAGTGAAGATCCTGAAAGGGAGACACAATTTTTAAAATAAGTTACACAATACCGTTTTTTGGGAGAGATTTCCATGAATAAAAAAGAGTGAACTTTGCAGAAATTTGTAATCCAAAAGGAATGTCAGCAGCAAAAACCTGAGTTGCTAATCTGTTTGATGTCCAGAACTAAACAAACCTCTACTCTGAGTCAATGAGAGGTTGCGTATAGTGTTATGAGATCAAACTCTAATCCTCTTAGTAGCATTTTCCCTGCTATATTGTATGTATTTACAACTGTCATATTATATGTATTTACACTGTTACCACGCATTATTCATATAAATGCTATATACACACACACACACAAAATATGGCTTTAATTACAACATATTCTTTATATGTTGTATAACCTGAATCCTGTTCAGAAACTATCCCAAAAAGGAGCAAAATGCCACTAGGCATTATTTGCTTATGTTTCCTTTATCGCAAACAGCAGAACAGATTGTCTGACAAAAAGATGTGTATAATCTGGTTAGTGTAAAGCATTTGTTATACATGCCCACATAAGTCCCCTTCTCTCGTGTACACATTAATGCCTCATTTGTAATTCAGAGGCAAAGTGTGAGGAGACTGTACAAAACAGGTCAGTTTTAATTCCAGGTTGTGGGGCACAGGTATATAGCCAGGGCTTGGCTAACAAATTTAGCAGCTCCACAGTGTCATCATGAAGAAATCTTGCTGTTCTATTTACATATCCTGCAATCAGCAGAAAATGTCAAAATTTTGTATATTGACCCATTTGACCATTCAGCATGAAAATGAGACATCAAACTAAGTAATTTGACAATGTATAAATATAGTCCTATCTAACAGAATTTTGTAGTAATTATTATAATGCATTATTTCAAGGAGAGCACAAGTAAAAAACAGTAGTCTTCCCAGACTTGTTTGCTCCAGAGATTCCTGCCTGAGGACTCTTCACTGCACACTCCAAAGCCTCACTTACTACCTAGTCTAAATATCCACTTTTATACAGAGAAATTAATTATTCATGCCAGCAAAACCAATATCAGCTAGCAAGACAAGATGTTTCAAGCAAATACTGATGGTCTATTGTAATTCTGTAACAAGCATTCTAAAACATTGTGAATTACTGTACTATGATAATTTTTCTGATGGATTCTTTCTTTGGCAGCCTACACTTTCTACTAACATCTGTAGGATTGTTAAAATAATTCTACTGATAAATCAGTCATTTCATGTTAAATTCTGTGAGTTTTGTCTCCAGAAATTATAGTACGATGCCTCTTTTTTCACCCTCAGTACACCATATTATAGTATACCATAGCTCCAAACAAACATCTTTAATATATTTCAACACAAAGATGATTACTGGATTCCAAAACCAGCCAGCATCACGCGTTACCTCCCCCTTAGATCAAAAGCATTTCAGTAACCTTGACAAAATGCTGTTACTACTTACTTCTGCCTCACCCATTTGATTAGAAGTAGGAATTACTAAAACAAGAGAGCTAGTTTATTTCATAGTATGAGAAAAATATTAGTAAAAAAACACACTATTACAATAAATAATCTCATTATTTGGGACTATAGTATTTCAAAGCCCAAATATGTATTCAATTAAATAGACTGACACTTGTTTCTGCAGCAAATCCAAATATACTCTTTGCTAAATGATCCTAGCTTGCTTCCTAGCACTGAAGTATAGAAACTGTTCCGTAAGCAGTGCAGTTTCTTATGTCCTCTCTCCTGTTATCCCCCTCTGCTCGCCTTCTTTAGTGGCTAAGGACTACGCTTTGAACAGTCTTGTTCCCCCTGTTCCTTCATTTTGTGGTAGTAGTGGTGTCTCTCTAGCCCCCTGTTTTCACGAATCTTACATGAACATTATGTTTTTAAGAACACTATTCTTCTGCCTATCTGCTGAATTTGACAATGCTTTCAAAGCAAATGGTGGTGGGGGGGGGTTTGTGGTGGATATGTATAAAGCCTCGTTTCTTTAGGAAACTAGGCTAAAAATTAATCCAAATCAACAATTCAGTTTTTCAGTAATTTCCTGTGTTCACACACAGATAATCCCCTTCAGATGCTGTGCTACAGACATACAGTGTGCTGACAGATCACCATTTCAGAAAAGTAAATGAGAAACAATCTAAGACCCTGACATTTTAGTTTGCCTACAAGGGAACTGGCTTCTGATGAGATAACAGAACATCTCATTCATCCACTGCTGGTTCGGAGCCTCAACAGCTCAAAATTCACTTATTTGGGTTTATTTAATGAAAACAGATAGATAAAAATTTCCCATGAATTCAACACTCCTGGTGCACACACATACATCCAAGGGCCTGCCACCTACAATTTGACCGTTTCTTTCTCCTATGCCTTGAAGATTTTTCAATTTAGGAGGAAAGAACAAGACACTAAGATTCAGTTAGGCAACAGTTAGAATTACAGTGAGGAAAAGGAAGATTCCCAGTTTAACAATCTCAATATCATTTTAGAGACCAAATGTACAGAATATTGTAATTTCAGATCCAGATGTGTTGCCATCCTACACTTTAGCTTCCAGCTCAAGCAAAGTTAGCCTACCCGGTTCACAGGCTCGGTCAGGAGATAGCTCTCCTTTACATGTCCACTTATAAGGACACCAGTTTTGTGCTAGCCCAGAAGTTGGTAGTAATTTAAAAGGCACTTAAATAGAAGGTAACATCTGTTTGGTGTAACCCTTGCTGGCAACTTGAGGCCACCAACCAGGAGACAGACAGAAGCCAAGGAGGTTTACCTAGAGTAGGCTGTTAAAGCATTCTGTCACATCTCGCATTTTGGCAGGGAGGAAGGAATACTGCTGTATCAACAACAACAATGCCAGTCTGGTAATGTGTTAAGTGTCACAACAAAAATAATATAAGTTTTCTTGTAATTCAGATCTGATTAGAATTCCAGAAGGAAAAAAAGAGCAATTTGATTTGCTTTTCCTTTTGCTTCGAACTGTGTAGGTTTGCACAAGTTTAGGTTTTATAGCACTGTAAAGGGAGAAGGAGCCCTTAACTACCAGGGTAAGGTGCTTTGAATGAGAGATCTTTTTATCATAAATGCCTAAATTGATGCAGGCTAGTTTGAAATTTGTCATGAAAATCCCAAGATGAACAACTACACAAGCTTACTTCTTTCAGCAAGTTGAAATGGATGATGACCTAGCGGAAACCACGCAAAGCCTGATGGCTTTGCAAGACTTCACATATCTAAAATGACAATGGACCAAAGTTGGTAGCTGATTTTCACTTTGAGGTTTTTTGTTCAAAGTTCAAAAGAAAACCCAGAGGGTGAAAACAGAGGCAAAACAGGAACAAAAGTTGTCATGCAATGCAAAATGGTAACATGAGTATCTTTATTTCACTATTTTCCAAGATATTGTAGATTCCATAGTAACCATGCTTTAAAAACAGAGTACGGTGCTGTGAAAATGGTACTATATAGAGCTAAAATCCCAGACAGACGTTCATACTCAGCTGGAAACAGAGTTGAGTCATAGGTATGAAACCCTCAACAATACATTCGGGAGCCTGTGATGCAAGAGGACTCTCTAGGAGTTTTTGCTGATGCTCTCTCTGAAACAATCACAAGGCATTTAAACTATGGAAAGCCAGAATGCAGGGACATTTGAAGAGAAATAGGTAAGAAGTATGTATAAGGGGGACATTTCTGAAATATATAGTATGTTCTGGATTTGGGATTTGCTTTGGAGATATCTGACCGCTGCCCAGCCTTGGAGCTGTCTCCTCTGAATCAGCAGTTCCTCAAACAAAGCTTTGTTTTCACTGATGACTCCTGACTTACCCTCAGTAAACTGAGGGTGGAAAGTACCAAAACAGAGGCAGTACAAGAAAAGCAAAAAACATGTGATTCCCATTGTCTGAGTCTAAAGCATAAATTTAAAAAGCTGAATCAGATGAACGATAGGGTGAGGAAGAAGGAGAAAGCAGAACTCTTACCTTACAAGGGAAACATCTGAGAAGGCCAAAGGAGAGTTTCAGTAGAAACCAAGAGCCAAGAGCCTGGTCTCAAGAGTACAGTTTCCATGAGTGCGGAGCTCAGCATTTCCGCAGTCTGGCTGTGGGACTCTACATGCCAGTGCACGGCATGTTCAAATCCTCAACCTTTATTTACAAGAGGGAAGAAAAGCCTGAAGACAAGAGTGAAGAATCATCCCAGGAGGGCAGAACAACTTAATTTCTTCTCCTCAGTAACCGGAAAATGGGGAGTTGATGTGCCTCCCTGAAAAAATTATACAAAATCCCAGACAGCAACAGCTCTCTAATCATCAGAAAGATAAATTAGTGCTTGTCAGCCACAGTGGTCCTCCATGGAAAGAGCTTATTCTTATTTCTGTTTCAGTCCCATGAATGTCACACCAGCAAAAGGATTTAAAAAAACAAAGGGGAAAAGGGCAAACTTTCCCTTAGTTGTGGAGTGTACAATATGTTAAATGTTCTGTAAGTCCCCACTTCCCAAGGGATGGGTTATAAATGCCATGGTTGTGCATGTGGAAAACAACAGAGAGGAACAGCCAAGCACAAAAGAAGAGACAGTCTAAGAAACCTAAACCAATCAATAAAAGAACAAGCGGCCAAGAGCAGAAGCAAAGCACTGATCTATTTTTCATAAATAAGGCTCTACAAAAAGCTCTGGTTTTGAAACGACCCAGATTGTTTGCATTAGAAAAGATTACATTTTTAATCCACTCATTTGACATGTGTTATGAGAAAGATGGAAATATTAAATCAAAAACGTAAGACCTTCCTTGCAACTCCAGGGAAAATCTTCCATACAAAGATGTCCAAGATCAACTTCTCCCATAACATCACACTCATCTGCCTGTTACAGCTTTTCTTTCAATACAAACATTACTCAAATGAATTTTATGGCTTCTTTTATAAGTCTGTGACAGAAGGAGAAAACACTTTTAAACCAAGCAGGGGAAGAACAGGTAGTTGGCACCATTCACGTAATCTTTCCTAAGCAAACGATATGATTATAGGTAACTTATACACTTTTATAGAAGAATACCAAATTTCAAAAGTAAATTGTAAACTTTATCCTGATGTTTGGAGAGAATATTTTCAAAAAGACAGTTGAGATAAAATAAGTATCTTTTGGCAGATAATCACTATAGCTAATCCATGGCTTTGGAAGTGTCAGTCCTCAAAACCATTAATGATATTCCTTCTAATGTCCCATATGCGTTTTCCTGACTTGGAAAAATGAGAAATTTGTTTGCTTGATTACAAAATCCCTATTGTTGAGAAGGCTTTTAGAAATTCTTTTCATACCATCAGGCAAAAGATGCCATCAACTATGTTTTTCAGCACATGGCCTTTCAGAGAAAAGTAAATACAGGCTGAATCTCTCTGCTTTGCAAGAAAGGATTCTATAGCATCAATGGCATTAACAGGCATAGAAAAGGAAAAGAGAACATCAGGATGCTGCCATGTTTGCACTGGTGAAACAGAAGGAAGTCCGTGAATAATTATCTTACTCTGCAGGTATAGTAAGTTCTGCTGCCCACTGTACTTATCAGCATTGCTGCTCAATGTATTATGATGTGACATTAACTTTTCACAAAAATGTAGGAAAAAAAAAAGTGCTTCTTCTTTTCTGCAAATGCAAAAAAAAAAAAAAAAAAAAATCAAAATCACAGGGAAAAAAATTATCTTGGTTACAGACCATGGTGGAAAACTATGGTTTCCAGATCTGGTAATACTGGTGATTTTTTTTTCTCCTATCAGTTTGCAGTTAACATGGTACATGCAGCTTTATTTTTTTCTGACCTGAGTTAACGCCCCAGAAGTGTTCATCCTTATAAAATAAAGGCTTGAGTTAGCCAGCAAACTAAGGATAATGTACATTAAAAGTTTTTAAAGGAAAAAGCAATGTCTCTCCTCACTCTCCTCCAGCTTAGTTTGACCCAACTTCTGCTTTAGTAGCTTTACGTATTTTCTGCTTTACAATTGCTAAACCTTCTCCATGGACAAAGGAGGCTTCAGTAATGAAAATAGTTTTATTACCTCAGACTGGCAGGCATCGTAAACCCAGACAAGTTTGCCATGCTGGAGAGACTGAGAGGGATTAGCTGATGACTACTTCAGTGGGGGCTTTCCTGCCCTTACACCACACAGAGCTTTTTCTGTGTGGATTCACATAACACACTTCCACCCACTTCTCGAGTGAGCCTAAACACATGGTCCTCCTTTGGAAGGAAAAGTTGAAAAGAAGTTGACAGAATGCAGAAGAGCTAAGATTAACTACCACACTTTCTTTTCCTCCTTTTTTGCCTCTTTCACTGGTTGCCATGTACAAAGGAGAAGGTAACTCCCAAGGGTACAAGAATCTGGAAAACAAGGACAGATACATCATCTTCTCCAGAGAAGCCTGTATTCTTTGAGATTAAGGTGCTGCAATGTGTTTAAAATCAGCTGTAAAATGCCAACACTTAAAAATTCCTTTGTATTGCCATCACATGAAAACCCTTCACATTTTGAAAATGTCTTGGGTTAGCTATCTTGATAGTACTGACTTAATGAAATGTTAAGTAGTTCATTTTGGAAGAAAAATTAGCGATTTTACTTGCCAGAAAAAAGCTTCAAGTCTTTTCAACATAATGAGATGTTATTAAAAAACTTCTGAAGTATGTACTATTTAACATCTGCACACATTTAGTAATCAAAAATTCAAATTCAGTGACATGGTCTTGAACTGTGTCATGGAAATAATCGAATATAAAGCTTTGCTTTCAAGATTATAGTTTAATAATAATTGCAACACATAATCATACAAGAATGAGGTAGATACTGTGCAGGCTAGCAGCAGATGCGTCAGGGTTTAAGATATTTAGAGAGACGACTTTATAATTAATGCAACTACAATATTTAATTGTTGTTCCAGGTATTTTCTAGTCCAGACATTGTCTCATACAGGAAAGACTGGCATGGAGATGTGCTGATGCAGAAGTTAAAGGCAAAGATACCTGCCACAGTCACAAGACCTGTCCACTAGTTGCCCCCATCATGGAAGTGGCCAAGACGAAGTTCAAGTGCTTCAGGATTTTCTTTGTTACTCACTAGCAAAACAACAGAAATTTCCACTAATTTCCATAGAAAAAACTCTCTCCTCTGACCAAAAAAACAATTATCTGCCCAAGCCTTTTATTTATTTGTCAGAAAAATTGCTCATACGAGCATATATTATTGGAGGGTTTTTTTCATATCATTTATCAGTGCTGGCCAACTTTACATATAAATTACATAGCACGGTTAGTCCTGTGTCCAAATGAGGGACAAAAGTACTGACTTTAGGGATGGTCAGGCCTGGCAAATGCCACACCCTATTTCTCCAAAGTGTTACCACCTCAAAAAAGGCTCAGTCCTAAAGCAGGTTGTACAATACACAGATCTTTCAAATCAATAGGTTTGAACTTTATCAAATGTTTTTGAGTGTTTGTCAACAGTTTTTACCACCAACTAGTTCACTCACTCTTTATGGCATACAGTGGCCTGTGCCATACTGCTGGCTGAAGGAATTACTGGATTCCTTCTCTCCTAGGGACATCGTAAAGCTTTGAGTCTGGAATACATATTTGTGTTAACTGATATATGGAGATGTCTAAGGCTTGATCTTGTAAATAATGATAGAAAAGACTCACAAATTCAGCACAGAGTTAAGTTTTCTTTGTAGTTTTTAAGGCCAACCTCTAATATTCCTCTGGAATAAAAATGTCAGGTTTTTGTTATGCTTAGATATTATTTCATTATTTGTACTAGAAACAGCAGCTTCTATTAAATTCTGTAGTTTTAAAACTGAATTTCCACACAAACTTTAAAAAAATGATACCAGTTCTCCTTGTTGAGTTCTACTGAACTTAAAAAAAAAAAAAAGCACAACATAAAATTCCAGACCCTGAACATATATACATGTGCATAAAATATATTCCACATGTTTACATGAAAATTGAAAAAAAAAAAATTTCCTGCTTACCATCACTCTCAGCTCACCACTACTTTTTACTCATAACTTATAGCAGGAACTGACACCTCCCAGCATTCAGAATACCCTAAAGAAGCCCCATGTTGCAGACTGATCTGACACTGTCCTGCTGGGCATCACAAGAAGGTATCACAAACTTCTCTGGAGGGTGGTACTTCTGCAAACAAGCAGGACTGGGGAGCCTCTGTTGTTTAACAAGTAAAGGTGAATTTTATAGATAAAAGCCACACACTCTGTTCCCTTCCTTGTAAAGCCTTTGGTTTATTCATAACGACTCTTGAAGAGAACCATTTACTGCCTTTCTACCAGTCATGCACAGGTCCAAATTTGGCCCTGCAGGAAAGAGGCATGACACCCTTTAATTACACTGAGAGATTATATGAGCTCATTTATTTAGGTTTCATAAAATATTTGGTATTTAGCCAGTTACAATCATTACTTATCATCTGAAAGCATGCTAGCAGTCTGTATCTCCCCTTTTTTACCATGCACTGCTACACATCACTGCAACCTGAGAAAAAAATTCCCATCATTGGAAACATTGCAGCTCTGTCTTCTGTGCTCTCAGTGGTTTGCACTTCCAGTATTCTTGAACTCCTGGCACTCAGCTAGAAGGGAGCTCTAGGCTCTCCTGCATCCCACAGTAAAAGCAGCTCTGTTGAAATACTGATGCTGGCAGCACATTTCAAAGCAGCGAGAGAGATTTCACAGCTAAAGGATGGCTGCTGCTTTCCAAGTCTCCCAAAGCCATGCTGTGGTCACCTCATCACCATGCATGCACCCACGGAGGGAACCTGCATCCCAAACTGCTTGCCTAGGCACTTCCTTGGGTGCGAATTGTAGCTGTGCTGCAAGGACCTTGAATAGATGTATTGCTTGCTTCCTTACACATCCTCAGTCAGGAAGCTATTTTCAAGGCAGATTCAGTGGTCCACTCATTCTTTCCCATTTCCTGAGGCTTTGTTCTCCAGGAAGAAAATCTGTGCCCTGTAAGAACTGATGGCATCACACACACACAAATACAGACAGAGAATGTCCTGAGTGCAGAACTAACTGCTGTTTCTCTGTAGTACTTTCAGTCTTTCTTAACAGCAAATACTTTTATAGAATCATTGCAGAACTGGGACTGTAAGTCTTACTAAGTGAACAAAAGGAGCTGACTAGCAAATATTTAAAGTATTTATACTTGAGTAACTGGCAAATAAACATAAGGAGGTTTTTTTGTTTGAATGTTCTGTCTGTCTTTAGAAATATTTCCAGTTACCTGTGAGGACACAAATGCAAAAAGCACACACAAAAGCAGTCTTCTGCTCACACAAGCAGAAAAATGGATGAATCAGATGTTACTGATAATATAAATAGGTGCAGGAGAGTTCAGGCCTCTGAGAACAGACTTTTTGTGCTACAGAGTCAGACAAGCCATAATATCATGAGCTAAAATCTAGAATGAAATTACACATTTTCTACCTGCATAAAACCAAGTTACTCCAAATTACTGCTAGGTGGGGGCTCAGCTGCCCACAGGTCCCAACTAGTCCACCAGGTTCAGCTGTTATCCTCCTGAACACCCTCACACAGATGCTCCAGGTTCAGGGAACTAGGGCCCACTGACGCAGTGGAAAGGCACTGGCCTCTCCATTTCATTCATTTCATCATTTGTTCATGATCATGACCAAACATGCATTCATCATATCACTGCGTCATCACCAGCCACATAAGGTACACGTGTGTGTTCCATCAGCTGATCGAACAGGAGCCATCCCACAACCAAATGAAGACCTCCTCTGTTATATGAGAGTATCAGGCCCCTACTCTGTGCCCAGACATGCATGTACCCTGCCTATATGACCAGGGTCTGTGTTCAATAGTGTGATGTGTGTCAGAATTGATCTGACATGAGAGCCCATGGATAGGGTCTGTCAGCTCTGGACTGGATGGCAGATACCATCAGACCAAGGCATCATGCAGGCATTTAGATGGTGGAAATGGAACATAAAATGACAATTTGGATTGGTCTTTGACAAGGTAGGGTCCTTTGTCAAGGGACCATTAGCATCTGAAAGAAAGGAAGAGCTTCTCTCTAACAGTGTTCCTGCGGCTGGTACAGGGTCTTGGCTCCTTAAAGTCCCGAAATTTCAGAAAGGAGGAAAGCCAGTTTTCCCACCCTACAGCAAATACTGAGGAAAGGGGATTTGAAAAGCTTTCAAATGCGTAAAAATCCTGCAAATGAATGGAAACAATCTCTTTTTCACAGGTACAATGGGCAGGACAAGAAGACACAGGCTTAAATTGCTGTAAGAAAAAAAAGTTAGACATTAGAAAAAGTCTTAGATGCTAAGAAATGCAAATGTTGCAAAATATACCTTCCCTGGGGAGGTTATGGACATTTACCATTCCAGGCCTTTAGGAAGAGGTTGGAAAAACATTTTTGGTTTGGTGGAATAGCTTAGATATAGCTGATGCTGTCTAAGGAGGACAAGGAGTACAGATTAAGGTTTTTTCCCAGCCCTGTTTGCTATGATTTTTTTGTGGACAAGTTATCCCTACACATGCTTGCTTAATTTTCCTTTTCTGTAGCTCAGCAGTTAACTTGAGGCTTGTGGGAAGGAGCACATAGCAGGCCTGAGGCACAAGAGACTGTTTATTTGGGATAAAGTCAGAAGTATTTGGAAAGTTAGGGAGTGATTTCTTTATTATGAATGTATACACATGTGAATAAGCTCTCTTACCACCAAACCCAATGTAAATAGTTAGAATTGTTACAAAGGACTTGAATAATCATCATAAATATATATATATATATATATTTATAAATAATAATGTTTTTTACAAACGGGAAATGCATGGCACAGGGGTCTGAACCATCTGTAATGACATGTCAAGTTATCAAAATGAGCCTGAAAGCTGGATTTCCTGGCTCCTCAAGTGCCCTATCTGATGGACTTGATGGACTACACACTCCTGCTCTCCCTCCCTTGCCCTGCCTCCCTTCCCCCTAGCAAGCCATGCAAGATTACAAGAATTGCAGCATTTCCTCATAAAAGTCTTGCTTGCAGCTGGGGGAAGTCAGACTACAATAGTGTCAGCAACTTCTGCTGTAACAAGAACACACATCACAAAGATGATCATTACCAAGGGAAAAAAAAAAAATATCTAAAGCTTCCTCAGGACTTGCACCTTGCAGAGCTGATCCTGGACTGTTAATCCGTATCTCCATGCTTTAACTTGCCTCCTTCTGTTTAACTGTTGACAAAAAGACTATATTCCTCTATCAAGTGTTTATCTATAAAAATAATAAAAAAGGCAGAATAAAGGACAAACTACAACAGAATTGTTCTTTATACAAGCACAGAAGAGCTCACAAGTGTTGCCAAGTGAAGCCCACTGTGCAAAAGGAGCAGTCTAGCTCAGCGTTTGCTGACCACTTTCCTAAGGCTGCTGTAACTTGAGCCTGTAGGAAATCAGAATCAGAGCTGAAGATCAGACCCCAAAATCTCTCACAACAAAGTATTATAAAGCCAGTGCCGGTCTTTCCGCACTATTCCTTATCAAACTGCATAAACTTGCTTTCCATTTCCTACATGCCAATGCTGCAACCCGAGCAGGACCCACACTTGAATCACCCACAGGAGGTCCTGCCTCTCATAACTGACTGTGCAGAGATACATAAGGCTCCAAATTAAATTTGAATTAATTTGCAAGAACTTTGCTAGGCTCTAAGCCCATACATAAACCAAACAAAATTTGGATTCACTATTACCAGTAAGACAAAACAAGAAATAAAAGAATTAAAGAATAACGGATTAAAGATACATCAGGAATGCAAAGGTTGGAAACATCTCCCAAAAGAAACAAGGGCAATGTTTTAATTGATCATTTTCTTAAAAAAAAAAAAAAAAAAAGGCTTCTGCATCACTGGAACAAATATAATCAAATTCTCTGCATGCTTAGGTCTTTCCTAGCTTATTCAAATGGCATATTTAACTTCTGATTTATAAAAGGGATATTGCTCACTGCCATAAGATGCGTTCCACTGGGGCTCAAAGTCTTTAGCAGATCTACAGTGTGTACTTTCTCCTGATGGTTTCACATTCGTGTTCATCAACACTCAGCAAGAACCATAAACAAAGCCCTTCTCTCAGTTGCACACATGCAGTTCCCATTGACTTGCTGGATTTTCAGCTGACTTCAATAAGAACTCTGTGCATGTGGAAGGGCAAAACTTGGCTCTGCACATTTAATAAAATTACATCACTAGATACCTTAGAAATGAAGGGCAATGCAGGCCATACTGAAAAATAATATAAACTGAAAACGCAAAAGTGTAGCCAAGTAAGTTCAAAATTCAACCAGGTTTTCCTAGAATAATCAAAAAGGCATACATTTTAGGCAATATGAAACAAAACCCCTTAATATCTATCTCATTTACCAGAGTGTGCTCTGCCTCCTTCAGCAGGACAAAGAGTGAAACCCAGCTATCTACATAAGGTAATGATCCTGTCTCAGATACCGCAATGATATTGGCATATGAAATGATTAAGTAAAGGTCAAGTTACAAGCTGTGATTTGCTAAGTCATTTTCTGCATCTATATCCCTGCTTTGTAAGTTATGAAGCTCACTGCAAGTGAATTTAAAGCGCAGCAGAATACCACAGCAGCAAAAGTAATTAATCATATGATATTACTAACTCGTATTATTTTGAATCTACTCTAATAGTGGTATTTTTAAAATATCAAATGCTTTAATCCAGGAGTATCTATCTTAAACCCTTCAACCCTCTTTCCCACCTGGCCAAAAGAACACAACAACAAAAATCCCATGTAACCTAGGAACAAGAGTCCCCTTCCAAATTTCAAATGATATCTAGCAATACATAACTTCTGCCAGGTCTATTAGCTAACACTCATTAAGCAAAGCAATGCCACATGTGTTTTCTCCAAATTTCTTGCCTTTATTTCTCTCTTACTTGTTCCATGATATAATAACCTGTGTGTTTTTACTGACTCTTTAAAAATATCTAACTATTAGGATGAAGAATAGCCTGACAACAGGCATCCTTGAACTTTCTGTTTGGCTGACAAGCACTCATTAGCCTGCAATTACAAATTCATACACAGCAGTACTCAGGAATGGAAATCACAGAGGGGGCTTGATGTTCATGTTTGGTTTTTCCCCCCTCTTAGCGGGAACATCTCTGATGATTTTCACACTTAAATAGCAGAACAGATTTTATGAATCATTTTTTCTTCCTGATTGGAACAACCCCTATTCCCTGTTGCATTATAATACTGAGTCATTTTGCATAAAGTTGGTCATTACTGCCAAGTCAAGGGAGAGGAGGGAATTAAGACGAAATGCTCTGAACGTACATGTGTGATAGGATACATATCAGGCTGCTTCTTGAAGAAAATTATTTAAAATCAGAAAGAAAAAATCATTATAAGACAACTCACATAAGGGAAAACTAAGTTTGTAGATATTGAAAAAAGTCCAGTAAATCTGATATAATAGAGATGATCAAAGGGACTGTAAAGGCTTTTTTTGTTTGTTTTTAAATGAAGCGAGTCCGGCCTGTTATAAATGCTGAGTTGTACTGGTCATTCACGCTAGATTACCCAGTAAATTAATTAATTAGTGTGGTGGAATCCTAAACTACAGCACTGTCAAATGAGTAGTTACGAGGTCTGGTGGGGCTCTGCTGTCTCAAAATCTCCTCCCCTCCTAACATCGTGCCCTGACACTGGCAGCTTGAAGACACTTGTCTGTCTCCAAGTTGCTCCATGTAACTCCAGGTCTACTTTCTGTTGGAGCACAAGCTTAGTGACTTTTCAGTGTGTTATAAGGAACATCTATTTCAGTTTAGCCTTTGCAATTCTGCATTTTTAACAGGGAAAGAAAAGGTTCCCCCCTCTCCCCTCAGTCCTAGAGGGACAGAGATGGTGCAAGAAGGAAGCTTTAACAACTTTCATTTGTTAGTTTACTTTAAATGTATAGCATGACTATCTGATAAGTGAAATAAAATTAGGTACCTTACATGATCATTTTTCAAGAAAGCTGATTTTAAAGAGTTAAGAAAGGAAAAAAAAAAAAAAAAAAAACAACAAAACAACCAGCCAAAAACTCCACTTTTCCTCATGTCCTGTTTAAGCAATGACACATGAAGAACTTTATGTTCAAATTACCTGATACTTTAAATAGGACACTAAGGGAATAACATTTTAAAATGTATTCACACAGCATGAGACTAATTCTCCTCCTGGGAACACTGGTACAAATCAGAGTAACTCCTCCGAGGTCAGTTGAAGTACACCAGCACAAAACAAATGTGAGGCAGAGGGGAATCAGGCCCCATCTACCTCTCTTTTAATGCAGAGGTTGCAGATCATCTGCAACGATAAAGTGTACAACACAAACATAACTGACATCTATTCAATTGATCTCACATCCTGCCGACTATTTACAGCTCCAAATATAGGGATGAAGAACAATGGTTCGAGGAAGAGAGGCAGAAATCCTGATTCTAACCCATTCACACATTCCTATCTGCTAATACCTCCGACTTGAACTGCCTTCATCTCCCCACAGTGCTAAACTGTTGCAGATTAATGTAACATTGTCCCCCTGCTCCTGAAGAACAGCTTCTCCTTACAACGAAATTTAAAAAAAACCCAAAACCAAACAGGATGCATGGGAGAGAAAATACATGCAAAAATTTGTGCAACCAGGAGAACCTACAGACAAGCAAGAAAATCCCTAACATACCATCTATACAAAAGGCACTAGCAAACTGATTAATTATTTGGAAATCTGGCACTGAGAGAGAATGGTACGTGCATAGGAGAGGAAGACTAAAATATGAGGCTATTGCGAAGTATAGTGCCATTTGTGTTATTTTAAGTGAATTCATAATTATTTCCTACAACTTCATGATGTCCTGAACCAGCTTCCTCCTCCCCTGCCGGGCTGATAAAAGGAGCCTTAGCAACACACTAAATATATTATGCAACGTATTGAGTACTACTGAGAAAAAGCACTGAATTACACCGAAACAAAGAACATCAGGTGCGAACATCATCACCTCCAGGGCAAGACCACCTTTATTTATCCCGTCAGTCAGCGCAGGCACTCTCCTATACCTCTGTTACCAGCACCTAACGGTATTTGCTACATTTAACAAAGTTAAGGCGAATTTTACCTCAAATCTACTTAGGCTCGAGCTCTTTGACCGAGACTTCTTGCGGAGGTAGACCGAGAAGAAGCGACGCACTGTGAACTTCTTCATGTTCATGTCCATTGCCCTGTCCCAGCTGCGGCGCGGAGCACGGAGGAGCTGCGGCGCCGCCGGAGAAAGCTACCGCATCCCGCTGCCCCTATTTATATCCACAGGCAGGAGAGCCTCCGAGGTGCCTGCTTCTGGTCATCAAGCCGGGCACCGCTAGACCTGCAAGAGGTACGCTGCCGGAGCCAGAGGAGCCTGCTGCTTGCCGCTCGGAGCGGACAGGCGTTATACTCCCTCTCGCTTTCCAGTGTTTACATTTCGGTGCGGCGAGCCCAACTCTCGCTCCGCTCCCTCTCCCCCTCGCCTTAGGTCCTACTACATCCAATCAGGCTCAGCTTTGCCTGCACGCATAATCGGCTCCGGCAGATGACAGCTCCTGCGTCCCAGGCGGAGCAGGTTGGAGAGAAATAGATGTGTCTATTGCTTTTACACTCCCTCTCTTCTCAGTCAGGCTCTTTCAATTTCCTGGTTTCTGAATCACATGGGGAATAGGCACATGCTGCACTTCTGTTTTTAGCTCGGAATTTCAACGCTGCTATAATTACTGAGGGCTATGGTGGTCAGATCCGAGAAGAAATCAGCTCCCGCATGACAGTCTCTCCTGGGAGAAGGCTGAAAGACGCCATGACCCCACTGCCTGAGCAGAAGGGTCTGAACCTTCTTTTATTCTGGGGAGTATGCAAAACGACACTGCCCCCATCCCACCCACCCACTCCCCCCCCCCAAAAAAAAAAAAAAAAAAAAAAAGAAAAGAAAAAGCTTAAAATCCTGTTCACAGGTTACCCGCCCGCTTTACATTAAAATACCTAACCCTGGCACAGCTCTAAAAATAGAAAGCACAATCTAAATGGTAAGTATTACTATTCTTATTGTACTACAGCAGGGAGCTACAGCCCTTCTAAGAGGTTAAATATGTACATCTATTTACAGGCTGTAATTTTGAGCTGCTCGCTATGCTGCAAGCATGCAGACTTAGAGCTGCCCCCCCACCTCCCCAACATAATCACATTTTTCAGCCTTTCTTCAAAAACTAATGAATCTCAGTGTGATCCAGAGACTGAAGAGCTTTCTCTGCCTGCCGCACACAGCTCGGGCTCCTTGTCCCTGGCAGCCTTTCCTTTCTGACTACCAAGCAGCACCCAGACATGTCTTTCTCCCATAACCTCATACAGAAGGTGAATGACTCTGATGACTTATTAACGACTCTGATAAATAAACCCAGAGAGAGCTGACACCTCTTCCCGAGAAGACTCTCAGAGGTTAAATGACAATACCACTCCAGTCAATCTGCTCTAAAAGAGAGAGATGCATTTTGCCTTAATTGTATGTCTGGACTCTGCTGTGAACTATGTTGGCAGGTCATGCCTGTGACGACCTGCTTTGTTCACAGGTTCTCTGTCCCTCTCCTCTGTCTAAAGCCCACACAGTCTATATATACCTTAGGAAAAAAAAAAAAAAAAAAGGGAAAAAGAAAAAAGAAAAATATTTTGGTATTTTGGCATTTATGATTTAATTAAGAAGGAGGGCAGATTGGAGTCATTACCTTCAGTGTTGGGCTCTATAATCTCCTACAGCCTCTGACTCTTCTGTGCCTGGACCACTGCTGTCTCCCCCAGCCTAAGATAACTATAGCACAGTGGGAATCTGCTTTATCCCTTTCTCTTCTCAGTGCCTCCTTCTGCTCACTTCTCTAATTCTCTTGGTTTGCAACAGAAGTGTATATTCTGGGGTTGCTTTCAAGGTGCTGCCCCGGTGTAAACCATGGTAAGCCTGGAAGCCCTTTGCCACTCTTAACAGGCAAAATATCCTGGAAAGGAAGCAACTGCTCTAGCAAAAATGAGCTATCTATGGTACACCAAAACCCTTTTGACAAGCAAAACAATAAACAGGTAAGAAAGCCATGTGGTTGGTGTAACTGTCAAACTGCTTCTTCCTGTGCCCTGCCCTCTGTCTGGCAAAAAGGTGTCCTGACATGAGTTAGGCTAGGCTTCACGCTGGCAAAGGCTTTTGGCAGCCACGCACATTCTTACCTTTGTTAGCCACTTGAGCTTTAAATAGCAATCAGACAAGATCAGGGTAACTCCCTGAACCCTTCCCATCACAGATACAACAAAGTCCCACCTGGGCACTGACATCTTTATTTATGCAGAGGAGATGGTAATTTCCCAGCTTTGAATACACAGGGTACTATTTTGCTCTATGTAATAAGCAGTATATGACAGGCTGTTACTATTTACACTGTCCCATCCCATTACGCACATAGTACGTTAACATACAAGGACATGCAGTCACAATTAAGTGTACCTGCTCTGTAATAAACTTCTGAGAAGATTACACAGGCTATGACTTTATACCTATCAGGTACACTTATTACATTCAGAATTGTGTTCTTTACCACAAAAGAGAAAAAAATCTGTTACAATGTATTAGCAATTTATTGTGTACACCAGAGCAAAAGCTAGTCTTTGATGATAAAGGTTAGACTGTAACACAAACAGCATGCTAAGAAGTAAGTCTCTTTGTGCATCTCTGCCAAGACACGGGCAAGGAGATAGGCATGATCTCCTTGTTTTCTTACTCCCCTTTCAACAAGGTGGATTAAATACAGAAGCACAACCAACCACCAGTGCCAGGACACTGCTCTTGAACTGCTGGGCAGCAGAGCAATAGACATATTACAGAGCGTATCTCCCAACAGTAAAAATCAAAAGCAACTGAGTTGCAAAACTGTACATAAGAGTACAAATACAAAAATAAAATACATAAGCATGTAAAACTAAAGCATAGGGATAGCTACCTGAAGAGCAAATTCTACTACAGTTGCATTCACATGCTTCAAAAATATTAACTCAAACTTTCAGCTAGTCAGCCAATATCCAGTTTTCCCAATGACTCTAATAAAAAGGCACAAGCAAAAAATAAATCAGATTAAACTGGAACATTCATCGTTATATTTATAAACATACAACTGTCAAATCAACCTACAATGTAAAAAATTCATTGCACTTAGAAATTCATGGCTGTAAATTATTTATTAGCTCCCCTCTGAGCAATTTTAACTGCTGAGGAACTTGATGGAAAAAGAAATCCACCAAATGTCTCTGTTTAGGACAAGAACAAACAGCAAAACTGGTGGAGGGGGCATATGACTCATCGGCATCAACCACCAATACTCAGTATTCTGAATTATACTTTTTAGAACGAGTCATATTTGGTGTAACACAAAATAAATAAATACAAGACCATGGCTGCTCCTGCTCCCAGTGAAGTTAATAGCAAAACAAAGTTTGCTTCCACTGGGAAAAGGCTTAAAAAACCAAGCAAACAGGAAAAAAAAAAAAAAGCCCAAAACCAGGATTCCAGACAAACTTTCCAATAGAAACCACTTGAAATTAGATATTACACATCCCAGGATCTAATTTTTAAAAGATAAATGGAGAATTCCCAATTAATATCAAAGAAAGCCAAAGGTTCTTTTCTCACGTGTACCTCTAGAGGGACCATACCAAGAGCAGTAACAGGCTGAAGGACCTAGATTTAGGGTATTCACACCGGGCATCAAAGCAGTCTGCACAGAACTCAAGCAGGGAGGATGCCAGTGGCTGCTGCTGGATGAATCATCAATTTCTAAAGAAACAAAGTCACTTGCGATAATTGTTTGCACCAAAGAATGCGGAAGTCCAAGACATCTACCACAAACCACAGGCTGGATGATAAAATTACTGAGAGAAATTTTGTATCGCTATATTACACAGCACCACAGGCCATATTTCCAAAATGGACCCTCTAACTTTTATATGTGAATCAACAATTTATGAGCAAAACCAGAATGACTCTGCTAACTTGAGCAAATTTGGAGATCACTGTAAAACATATGAGTTGATAGTATATTCCTTGCAAGTGCAATCAGTATTACCTGCCCCTCCTCAATAAGTTCATCAGAAAAACAAAAAAACCCAGAAAAAAGGAAGAAAGTGTCAGAGGCACAGACACCATAGACAGAACAAATAAGATTAGCAGAACATGGCATGCAGAGAAAGGGAAAATGAGACTCCCACAACAGAGGCCCAAGAGACAATGCTACAGAAAAGGTGAATTACACAGTACCATTTATGCTCTCATTAAAGAAAATCAGGAGCAAGAGCAGATGTTTCCAAGAGACGCCAATGAGCAGAATAAGAAACACTTTCCCCCAAGTGATTAGATGGTACATGACTCTTTCAGTGATTGCTGTTTCCTGATCTTGAATGCCGGATAAATTTCCATATGGCTTTTGTTTCCTCAATGAACAAGCAAAAGGGTTATTTTTCTTGATGTTTCTTTTAAAAAAACATGATGGGGTTTGCTCGAAGAAATGCCTGGGCTTTGATCTCATTAGATCAGCATACCAGCGTGGGTCCCAGCCTCTTCAGCTGCCATACCTAGTTAAACACCTTGTCCATTTTAGCATGCCACTTACTTGACTGGAGTTTTCTCTGTCTCAAAAAAAGGATCCACTGCCAAGCCAGCACCATGCAGTAGCTTGTCATCTCAAACATGCTTCTCACCAGCAGTGATAAGTGATCAGCAACATTGGCTAGGTGGGGATGTAGGGGAATAAGCAGGAAAGAAAGTGCTTATTCTCCCTTCTCTCAGCTCCTCCTGCTCCTATTGGTATGTCACAAACTTCAGTAATTTTCAGCCTTTCCCATGTATGAACTATTAAAAGATTCCAATGGAGGTGCAGGCCCCCTCGGCCATTTTGAAAATTAAAATCACTGCTCAGAAGGAAGAAGATAGCACAAACATACATCTTGTCTGTGTCCGATGAATTGACAAGATGCGGATGACTCAGCCACAGCCTTCTCTGCTCCAAGGAGCAACATAACAGACCTACAGTACCTGTTTGATCTTGTACTCATAGCCTCAAGGCCTTGGGAGTATGGGCAAAGACAGAGGATCTCTTATATCCACGTATCTTTAATTCCATAATTGCTAAAAGCATTGTCCAACACACTGGCAATTATATGAAAGTTGACAAGTGATATACAACTGCAGCAATCACAGGAGAGAATTACTTGCTTTGAAAAGACCAGTTTTGCTCAACATAGCGATGTTCCGATTAGTGGATTCCATTCAACAGCTTCAAATGTTCTTAAAACTAGGCATCAAAATAAATTCTTAATAGATTTGAAACCAATATTTTGCATCTAAGCAAGTATCTTAGACTGCAAGTCTTCTGTACTTTTCTCTCTAATAGACTACTTCAGCAGATGAGATTAAAAAAAATTAGTGGCACTGAGAGGGCAAACAATCTCTGTGTTTGTCATGCTGGTGCAGAAGGGGTCTCCTAAAAATCTACTTCCTCAATCCCTGCTAAACACCCACCAGTCACATGATGATAATGTTACTTACAGAGATATCAAACAGGGAGCACTATGAGGACATATGGCTTGTTCTTATTTGTGCAGGGAAAACTGGGACTGCTGCAGAAGTAGTAGTATCTCCAAGATAACAAGATTTGACTGAATTTTCAGCAGATGACAGATGTTTTAACTCTCACAAAAGCATCTTGTGTTAACGCTTGAGCATCAGATTGGCATCACAACTGCTGTTCTGACTGCTCCCGTATGAGCATTGCTGCTTACAGACTCACACGAACGTGCAACAGCATCACTGGCCACATACATGTCAGTTGGCGGTGGACTACTTCTAGGATGGGATCAGGTCGTCTAGCAATTTCCATTGAAAACAGGCCAGGAAGTGTCAGCTTAAATTTTCTTTTTTTTTTTTTTTTTATTGATGTCACCAAGAGTTTTACTTTTTTGACTGATACTGTATACTGGTCTTCCTGGATTTTGGTGGTTTAGACAGAAATATAAGGCAAAGAACCCCAAAACCCAATCTCCTTTACATTATGTAAGCTTCTGCTCCAGTACTGTTGAAGGAGTTTGCTGAAGATTAAATTCTGCTTTCTTGCCTTTGGATAATATGCAGAAAATCATACTGTTGTCCTATAATGGACTAGAAGTTTTCTAGAAAGAAGGGTGCTACTTGGTAATTGAAGTATGAACAGTCTTATCACATGAATATTTATGAAAATCCACACTGGGTGAACATTATACAATACAGAACTGGATAAAAGAATTTCATTATGCACAGCATATGTTTACTGTTTATTCAGACTAGCCATGAACAATACTAAAAAGGAATTCACTAGAACTCTGCTAATAGACAAATTTACCTTGATAGGCTCTGAAAAGTATCAAACACCTAATAGGAGAAATAATGTGTGGAACATTTACCAAACCCCTCATTTTTACTTTTAATAATCATAGACCAAACTGACACTGCACTAGGCAGAAAAGCTAGAGATCCTGAGAGAGTGACAAGTGTAGAATGAGGCTTGCAAACTTTATTCAGGAACATATCAATTTTAGGTAAAACTTCTTCCTTCTATTAGCTAACAAAACTACACACCAAGGCACAAAAGCAAACTAGGTAGACAAAAAGCATCATATTTAGTTGAGCTGAGTAACCTGAATTAATATCCTTCTTCTATACCTGAGGCTATTTTGTGTGACCTTGAAGAACCTTAAATTCTCTGGCTATGTCTAGCTCTAGGGCATGTACAAATCCCAGTCACATCCTGAGCCTCTATTAGAATGGGGGCATAGATTGCACTGGTTTGCTCTTACTCTTTCTTACTGGCACCTCGTGTCTCCACTGAAGAAAGCCCAGGTATTTTTAGCCAGAAAGGAGCCAGAGAGCACTCCAGTGAGGTTCCTGATTTTGAGTGTGTAAAACTCAGGCCTCCAAAGGTTTGCACCTACACTGCAGTTTAGTCACCTCTCTGTTTCAAACCTCCTTTGACAAAATAGGGCTGGAGCACTCTGCCACTGCATGAGAGCTCTTTCAGAGTAAATACAATGATCATAGCCAAAATTTCAGTTTAAGCCTGGCACATATTTGATAATTTTGTTTACAGAAACAGATTAACAGTTAACAGATCAACTGTGTCAAAAAAGAATAAACCAATAAGACATGCAAATTTACCTTGGTAATTTACCTTCCATGTAGAAGGGCAAATTACATGGGATAGTTTCAAAATATTACATGCCTAACACTCACTGAAAATGTGGCTTAAGGTTGTATGAACACCTACCCCATGTTAGACACTGCAAAAGTGATTCATAAATAAATAACAAACCCAACAGTCACTCTTGAAATCTTGGGCATTGGCTTCCTTCTCTGTTGGACTTGTTTTATTTGGGTTTTGACACATTTTGAAGGAATGCTTTAAATTACCATAATAACAGTACTTAATTCCAGATTACAGGCAGAGGTTTTTGAAATGGAAGCTGAAGAAACAGGCAGAGAAAAAAAAAAAAAGGGTGTTGTGATACACCCTGTCCTTCTGTCTCTAATACAGCTACACAGAAAGTGCAAAACTGAAAAAAAGTAATGCAAAATCATTTTAACCTTCAAAAAAGTTATTTAGGTTCCAGCTGATACTTATAAAACCACAAAATGATTTCTTAATTCACCTAGAACAATATAGTGCAATGTCCCATTTTACTGCTAACAAACTGAAACTAGCCTTTAACTCGGCTTCCATCCACTTTATATAGTAAAGCTAAAGAAATTTGCATCAGGATTTCATAACACCAGAAACTGAGAATGATGTGGGAATAGTACCAGCAAAATTACTTATGCTACTCTAAGATTTGATGACATTAGGAAGCAATAAAGCCCAAGTTTTTAGAACTGAATTAATATCCTTCTTATATATCTGAGGCTATTTTGCATGATCTTGAAGAACCTTAAATTGTCTGGCTATGAAACTTTGAAATGTTTACTTTGAAAACATCCACATGCCCTGGGCTCCACATGTATAACTTCTCAGAGCAGCACTCCACTGTAGGAGTGTGTGCACAGGCAGCTCACTTGGGAGCAAAGCAAAGCAGCCTCCATCCAATAGCTGTCCGAAGACACAGGGATAACAACAGGGCTCCACACACCACAAGGCCTAGGTGGGTCTGGAGACAGGTGTTACAGTTCAGTGAAAGCATCTTAGGTAAAGGCAAGAAAGACAAGCCATATGAAATGTCTCATTCTCTGGATTAGGACTGATTGCTGTTACAAGGCTAGAGCCTGTTATAATTTGGATGTTTTCAATATGTTAGATGATCTTCTCCTTATTTGAATTCAGCTACATAAAGCGTCACCTTCTCTTTTAACTGTAGTGCCACTTCTCTCGCCTAAGCCACCAGGCAGCAGAAAGTACATGAGGCTCTTTTTGCAGAACTGCTCCTGCCCACACTGGAGATAAATCGTCTTGACTGAGGCTTCAACAAATATCTGGAAAACATTTCAACATCTTGTATATGTCTTCCTACTCACACAACAAGTGTGTGACATTAGTTATAAAGAGCACATGCAGAATATACCACATCCAAATGTTTGATTAACCTAATGACAACCTAGCAGACAAAGAAATGCCAATTCATCATATTAAGTCAATTAAAGCCTTTGACATCTTTCAGTAAATTAAGTATATCCTTTTATACCCTGAAATAACCCTATACTTCAACATGAGGTATAGATAGAAGTAAGCAACACTGACTACATATAACACAAATACATATGAAACAAGAATCTATTTCCTGTAGGTGCAATGCCAAATTGGCAGTTTGTTTTGTCTGTTTTTCATCAACTAGAGATTAAAATGTACAGTTAATTCCACCATAAAGAGATCCATACCATTTAAGAGAAGTTCAAATGCTTCTTCATACCCTTAGATATATTGATTAAAATCCCACAGAACTTCTACTGTCCTCCTTAGTATGCTATGTGGCACAATGAACACTTGTGGCCAAGATGTTATAAAACTCTTTCCAAGTGAAACTGTCTACCTAAATACAGTGACTGGTATTCAAAAAAATGAAACATGCTTTAACATAAAACAGCAATCTTAAATTTATTACTTCACCAGCAATCTGATGTTTAATATTTTTTGAATCAATGAAAACTCCAATAGGAACCACCTGTCTCTGAACAGGAAACTTATGTTAACGTCACAAAACAGCCATCTCAAATTCACAAATCATGTTGTGCATAGTAAGTAATTCACATGTTATACATTCACTGAAGTACGACACCTTTGTCCTGATATGTTACTGGGATCCAGTTTTGTATTCAGATGCCTCCTTTGATGACAGACATGCAATTTTATCATGGCAAAGCAATATGGGACAGAACATCTACCCTTTAGGAGACCACCAAAGAGTGAGATTGTTCTTCTGCTTCAACTCCCAAAGGAGAAAACAGATGTGTACCTTGAATGTGAGGAACAATTAATGCAATTACTACACAAACTTGTAACAAGATTCCCTTCTCCTTCCACTACAGACAACAGAGACTTTTTACATCTTCCACAGAGCTTTTCAAGGGCAGCTTGCTCTGGTTGAGCTGCCTAGAAAAAAGGCACGAACAAGGCCATCAAGGAGCATTTCAAAAGGCACATCAGAGCCTTGCAGCTGTACATCTTAGGAACTCAAAACTGGTTTATTTATTACCACGATTTTACTATGTTCTTAACATCTACAATATCTTTGCTCTCTTCCTTCTTAGTCTAGTTCTTTCATCTCTTCTCTCACTTCCTATTCCTCAGATCTTCTCTTCAAATGTTTTCCCTGCTTCTTACCTTCAACCCTCATATCTTAAATCGAGAAAGCTGAAATAATAATAGAAGCCCCCAAAACTTCAGCTTGAAGGAAGCAGGATTGCTTTGTCATACTTGATTTTTAGGGACTATTTTATGGCACATCTCTGGAATTCAGGACATCTGAAAACATACAAGAAATATGAGGGAGAAGGAATCAGAAAATGACATTCTGGAGGCTATACCTGTCATGTAGCAACACTTAGGCTGGTCACAGAAAGACAGAGAGAAATCCTTTTAGCAGCATGACTGATTTTTGCAGTATTTTTGGGCGTCTCCTAACACACCTGACTTTAAAAACTATTAGCTTCTGGAGTCATGGCAATATATGAGAAACATCAGATTTCACTGAAGAAGAAAATACAAGTGGTTGCCCTGGCCCAGTTAACCTGCTGCAAGATAGGTGCAGCTGTAAGAGATGCTGAAAAAACGGAATTGAAAAAGTTCTTCACAAGAAGGAGGAGTGAAGCTAATACCACCTGCTCCTCACAGGCCTAGCGGTGGATTTGGAGGCTATGTGGAGGTTTTGTTGTGTTTTACACAAAAAGATCTTGGCTTGTAAGAGGGATATCATTTGTCCTAGCATAAGCCATCACTTGTGGCCTCAGTCTGCCATCTCCAGGCCACCATTTTCTTCTTCCTTTCTGTTTGCACAATGATTCACACAGCCACAGGATGAACCAAACTGGAGAACTGGTCCAAGTTAAAAAACACCTGGAATGTCAATTTTAAACCAGTTCAGTTCCCTGATCTGATTCACTATACAAATACCTGTGCCTACTCAGTAATTTTTCCTGTGCTCAGGGCAGGAACATGTGCTTGCAAGGTGGCTCTGTCTTCTTCATTGGCAGGAATGGGTTACACCAACATAAACTGCCTGCTTTCCACATATGAAAGTGGCATGCTGCTGCTGCCTGGCCCAACAGAACTAGAATCACTGAATAGGCCACATCAAACTACCCTTTAGATCACAGCAAAGGTTAAGATGATAGATCTGGTGTAGAAAGAGCATTTTAAAATGTCCCAAAGTATTTTTCTCTATTATAAAACTAGCAGAAGTGAACTTGCTAAATGCATACAAAAACTGAAATCATGCATTGCCATTATATGCTTTCCAAAAAGTTGAATCTATAAAAGGTTCTCAGCTTGTTTAAAAGGAAAAAGATCCCAAAGGGTGTGAGAGAGTAACCGATAACTGTGCTACAGTAATTCAGGAGGCTATACTGCTGTTTAATTGATTCAGAGGTGCCAAGCCCACCCACTGGGAAAGCCAAGAACCCTACTGGAATTGATTGGGCACCTCTTCAGTGCAGCATGCAACCACTGGGAGTGCAGTGCAGAACTAAGACTGAAAATTACAGGGGTGTTAACTGGCACCGCACTATTTGATTTTCTGAATGATATTATCTGGCATTTGTCTGATCTAATCTTCTGTGGCTGCTAACACTTCCCCTATCAGGCTATTCCATGCTCTGTTACATCTGTATAACTGCACGCACGAACATGCACCTCTTACAAATCTCTGTACATAACTAGCACTTATGCTAGTACATGCAGAACTTGCATACAGGTTAGGTGCTACAGGTCTGAGACATCAATGTGAATACAAATGATGTGACCTGAGCTCTACAGTTTGGATGCGTTTGACACACATTGCTCAGTGAATCTGAGAACCTCTATCAAATGAAACACGGATGTAACCACAGGCATCCAATCAACATACAAATTACTTGAACTCTTATAAACTTGGTTTAATGCCATCACAAAGTCATCATGCAGTTACTTAAGTTTCCAGTACTTGCTGCTACCCTTAGGAGGCTGTCTAGAAACTCAACTTCCTATTCACTCTAGAGTCTAGCCTTGATGCACCACAACCAACTTAAAATGATTTGCTCCTCTGTCAGCATCTTTAACTCAAGTATTCCTTTTTCCTACCTATAATCAAATTTTGCTTTTGAAAGGGTAATAATATCTCCTCCCTGCCTTGATTTGTCTGTGCTAAATGATAGCAGGTTCTTTTAGCCTCCTGTCAATCAATCACCTCTCCATGCTTGTGTCCCAATAGACAGCTCTGTCCTAGACTTGTTCATGTCTATATTCATTTTCCCTGTAGATGCCATGAACAGAAGAGGCTTGATCAGAGCCTCGGGAGTGGCATTAACCAGAAGTTCTTCATCACAAGAAGTGCTTCAGGGTTTTCCTCAATTTTTCCATGATTATTTCAGAGTTGTGGTTCACTGTTGCCCTGTAACTGAGCAGGAGACAAACCCAGTCTTTCTCAGTGCTATACTTGAACAACAATTTCAACACCTGTTGTGTACTCAATGGAGAGAGACAGAAAGCTCACTTTAGATCTTCTGAGGTGCAAAGGGTAAGAGGAGTCATTTATCTATTTGTCTACCTTGACTTTAGTAAGGCCTTTGACTGTTTCCCACAGCATTTTCCTGGCAAAACTGGCTGCTCACAGCTTGGATGGGTACACGCTTTGCTGGGTAAAAAACTGGCTGGACGACTGGGCCCAAAGAGTTGTGGCGAAGGGAGTTAAATCCGGTTGGCGGCCAGTCACGAGTGGTGTCCCCCAGGGCTGGGTTTTGGGGCCACTCCTGTTTAACATCTTTACTGATGATCTCAATGAGGGGATCGAGTGCACCCTCAGTCAGTTTGCAGATGACACCAAGTTGGGTGGGAGTGTTGATCTGCTCGAGGGCAGGGAGGCTCTGCAGAGAGATCTGGACAGGCTGGAGCCATGGGCTGAGGCCAACTGGAGGAGTCTCAATAAGGCCAAATGCCAGGGGCTGCCCTTGGGCCACAACAACCCCCAGGAGCGCTACAGGCTTGGGGAGGAGTGGCTGGAGAGCTGCCAGTCAGAGAGGGACCTGGGGGTGCTGATTGACAGCCGGCTGAACAGGAGCCAGAAGAAGGCCAATGGCATCCTGGCTTGTGTCAGCAATAGCGTGGCCAGCAGGGACAGGGAAGGGATCTTACCCCTGGACTCGGCACTGGTGAGGCCGCACCTCGATTCCTGTGTTCAGTTTTGGGCCCCTCGCTACAAAAAGGACATTGAATGACTCGAGCGTGTCCAGAGAAGGGCAACGGAGCTGGTGCAGGGTCTGGAGCACAGGTCGTACGAGGAGCGGCTGAGGGAACTGGGGGTGTTTAGTCTGGAGAAGAGGAGGCTGAGGGGAGACCTCAACGCCCTCTACAGCTCCCTGAAAGGAGGTTGCAGAGAGCTGGGGATGAGTCTCTTTAACCAAGCAGTAAGCGACAGGACAAGACGAAATGGCCTCAAATTGCACCAGGGAAGGTTTAGACTGGGTATTAGGAAGCATTTCTTTCCAGAAGGGGTTGTTAGGCGTTGGAATGGGCTGCCCAGGGAGGTGGTGGAGTCCCCGTCCCTGGAGGGGTTTAAGAGTCGGGCTGACGTAGCGTTGAGGGATCTGGTGTAGTTGGGAACTGTCAGTGTTAGGTTAATGGTCGGACTGGATGATCTTCAAGGTCTTTTCCAACCTTCATGATTCTGTGATTCTATGATCTTCTAGAATGCCTTTACATTGACTGCAAAAGGAGGCTAGACAAATATCTTTGATTAGATGCCTAACTTTAAGCAGCTAGAGTGAGACAAATTCCTTTCTTCAGTACCTGACTTGTCCCAGTGATTTATTGATTTCAGTCTACAGAAATGAGCATCAACCACTTTTCCTAGGCAATGATCACAAAATCACAGAATCAGTGACAGAAACAATGATGCATTTCTTTGTATTGTTGACAGTTCCTAATTTTATGCTATCAACAAATTCACCTTTTTCTTAGCTTTGGTTTTGATGCCATTTATAAAAATACTGAGCAGTCTCAAGATCACTCCTTCAGAAGCTCTCACAGTAATGCCTTTCTGATGCTGAAGATGTTCCTACAGGCAGTGTATGTTGTCTTCCCTGTCATTTCACAGAATTTATATTCTTCTGGGGGAGAGGGGGGACAGGGTTGGACATGACGGTACACAGACATACAAAGACTGAAGATTTCATGCCATACACAATAAAGGCTGAAAAGTATTTAATCTCACATAAAACATAAGGGTTTTTTTTAAAGTGTCATTTTAAAAGACAGTCTTAAGATTTGGGGATTTTGACAAAATCTTTAACACATTTGGAGCTAGAAATACCATTATAACCAAAATCTTGTTAATTATTTGTTATATTAATGGCATACATCTAGCTTATAACTGGACCTAAGCCTCCTTCCTTTGCTTCATGCATGCTGGGAGGTGTTCTGCTGGACCTATGAAGGCTTCTTACAACTCTAAAGCAACATTTCTTGCATTAGTTGCTTCATACGCTGCCCTGACTTGGGATCAAAGATGTTTATTTCTCAGGCTACTCTACGTACACACTGTGAACACACATCTGATTTTTTAAATGTTCATTCAACAGGCAAAAACGTCAAGCTGTAGTTAGAAAATAAGAGGTAGGAGTATAAGACCAACTTTTAGAAAAAGGATTGACAGAATAAAAGCATATCAGGCATATGTCAACCTTTTTGTCTATAGACCTTTTACATCTCTCAATTCCCTTTGTTAGAAAGTTCCAAATAATAACCTACATTCTCAGACACATGGGAGATAAGAATTAGTGGAGGACAAAGCAAAATTTGTTATGCTGCCAATTTGGGAAGCACATTAAGAAAAATGAGGTTGCTTGATAATACTAGTTCTTGTTCTGGGGAGCTGCAGAGTCACTTGCCCTAACCGTACAGCATTAAACCAATTTATCTAGCCGTGGATCATCCAGAGTGTGGGTTAGAAAGGGAAGGATTTCAAGGGACAGGGAGAAAATTAATTTTAAAAAGACAGACAGAAAGACAGACATAAAGATAGAAAGAAATTGAGGACTCTCTCAAATTCAGGAAGGAAGCATTACAGCCAGATAAGCCATCTCCCTTTTCCTTCTTCATGGCTCCCTTGGGACAAGAACCCACCTCATAATCCTGCACTGAAGTCATTAGTTATCTGTATTACCACATCAGTAGAGTATTCTGACCTTTTCTGTACACCTGAATTCTTCTATCAGGTCTTGAATTTTATGGAGCATTAATTAAGAAATTATTTTGGTTTTAAATTAGCTTTTTCATATTTTTCTGCATCTTGGAATCATCAGTGGTCAAAATTCACCTTGGTCATATGCCCTAACAGTGCATTTCTTCCCTTGATAAATAATAATTTCTTTTAAGCATGCCATTAACTTGGAATGTATTAAAATGCTTGTTTTGGTGACAACTTCAACATTGCTGTGAGAAATCTGCCACTCTGAACTGCTAACACGTAATCTGAATTTTACCCTTACCTTGACTGAAGTTTTGTTTGGATATTTCTTGAGGATTTTTATTTGAAAAAAAAAAAAAAAGGCAGCTAAGCAATCATGGGATAAATAATATCACCTAATATTTCTGAGATAAATGTAAAATTCTTAAATTACTTCTAGAATTTAGACATTTTAAAGCCTGTGGTTTCGTAGAGCACTCTGGTTTGGAGATAGTTAATACTCAGTATTTCCAAAAAATATGCACAACTTGGCAGACAAAAAGGACATTCTCAAAATTTTCTGTGAAGTTTCAGAAAAACTCAGAGAACATTTCTTAAATGGTTTTCTCATTTTTTACTACCATGCAATATTTTGAATTATTTCACCATAGCAGAATATAATAGAAAGCACGTAAATGTGAGTGAAAAGGGACCTCTGCAGGTCCCTAGCCCATTCGCTTACTCAAAGCAGGGCCACTGACAGCACTAGATCAGGTCAGTTATGACTTTTTCTAGCTAAATCTTGAATATTTGCAGATGAAGATTCCAAAGACTTGCTGTGTGACCTACTCCAGTGTTACTCTACCTTGCAGGTGAAGTTTTTTCTGACCTCCAACCTGAGCCTCCCCTGCTGGCACTTGTATCCACAGATCACAGCTGTTTGGCCTGGTGTTATCAAGAAGAGTTTGGCACCTTCATCTTCTGACCATCCTTCACATAGGTGTAGATTGCTCTTTCAACACCCATTAGGCATCATCTTTACTAAGTATGCAAATCCAGTTCCCTCAACTTCTCCTTGTAAATAATGTGCTCTAGGGCCCAACCATCTTGGCAGCCCTTTCCACTTTTTCAACAACCCTCTTGACTTAGGTTTCCCCAAAATGGATAGTATAGTATAAGATACATTTATTAGTAAGAAGCAACTGTGACCCACAGTTATTCTTAAATTTAAAAAAAGATATATTTTCACAACACTTGTCAATAGCAGGGATGCATGTGTTATGACTAGTATAATGAAATAACAAAATATCATTATTTATATTTTAATGAGAATTGCTTTAATATATGTAAACTTCAAAAGTTTAAATCACATTTAAATTCAAAATTTCAAAGTGAAGTGACTGCACTTTTATCTCTGCAAGAAAGGTCATCAAAACTGAAGTAAAAAAAGTGCAGATTTAAATTACTTCAGCATACCTCATTTAAAAATATATAAACTCATTTATATTACAAAGGCTTTTAACTAGTTGTAACTATTACTGTCATTTGAATATACACTTTTCACCAGACTCCTTAATTCTTGTAGAAGTGAAGCAGCCCAAATCCTTCTTATCTCAAAGTACCTCGGCATCAGAGCTGAAATATACACTACTGTGACTACTAGCAATAGCACCATTGCTTTCTCCATGCAACTTTGCTGTATTAAAACAGAAAGGAAAAAAAAAAGCAACCACCCCTGAACCAGAAATTATTGTTGCTAATCTTTATGCATTCAAGATAAGCAATAAAGTGTGGAAACACTAACTGCATTATTTAAAGTAGTCTTCAAGGATACATGGGATTTCTTGTACTGATTAAAGTTCCTCACAACTCAGTAAGAAGTGTCTTTCACTGACCAATAATTAATGTTTAAAGAAAAAAAAAAAGACAACACAATTCACTAAGCCACTTACATAGCAGCCTCTGGACATGATGACACATATTCTGGAAACTTCTGTGCACTCATGTATATCCTGAGGGATAATATGGGATTACCTTTGTTTTGGTTGTACAATCTGAAGACAGTTTTAAAATAAACTGCCCTTCCCTCAGTAATTTCTCAACACAATGTGCACTTGCTGCTAACCTCTTCTAACAGCAAGCTCACTGTGTTTCCTTGGATTAGATGTGCATTTATTGTCCTTTAATGCGAATTTTCCTGCAGTTATGTCACGATTGTACCAATGATACAGTAAGAGAGTTGTCTACTGTGTTGTGGTTTTGAAGACACTATTGTTCAAGTTGGATAATGCCGATCTCTTAACTAAATCCTAGTACGTCTCTAGACATTTGCATCACTTTTTCTAGACTTTTCTTATTTCCTCCGTGATTATGTTTTCAGATAACGTAAATGGGATATTATGTACTTCTCATACTACAAGGCCATTACTGTCAAACTTCTTTATCCTTCTGCAGCCCCTTCCCAAACATCCTACCTTTTCAACTGTTGGTGTGCACGGAGCAGATACAGTGACTGTGTCACTCACAGCTTCTCTGTTCCTATTCTTAGGCACAAAACAGACCTACTATCAGCAAAATGACACGTCAAACTGGTTAACAGGAGAATATGAAATTTATGCAATGCTTCTATTTCAGTTTTCCTGTTTGTAAATATCCTGAGCTTTTTGTTTTGTTTTGAATTACAGTACTGCATTAGCATTGTTCTAATTACCTTCATCATCCAAAATATATTTGCTAAACTACTGGCACTTAGTGTCTCAAATCTCAGTGAAGTAATGCTAATAACTTCTGCTAATCATACTGCCCCTCTCTTTCCAGTGAAAACAAAACAAGCCTCATCTTCACTGTCCTCCCAGCCTGACTTATGTAGCCATGGGAAGATACCAGCAAAAAATTCCCCCTTTAAGAGACACAAGGAAGGGAAAGGAGGAAAAGTTATCTGAAAAATTTACATGTCCCTGGAAAGAGGAAGAAACACTTGTGAACTATAGCATGGAGATTTAGCACATATAGGTTGGAAAATACAAGAGCAACGTATGTACACATATCTGATTCTGGCAGCTACCTGTGAGAGACGACGTGACACTACCAAATGGGTCACACTGGGTATGGAGCTGCCCTAAGCCTTCAATGACCAAAGGGTCATTGCCTAACCAGGCCAGGCCCTTTATGCTTGGTGGGAAATCCATTCCTCAGAAACACTTCCATAAGTAGTCTTTTCACTGTATTACCTCTAAATCAGCAGGCACATAATATATTATTTTCATATATATTAAATGCTGACGAATTCATATCCATATCCTGGGTTTGAATTCTTCAAATGCTCTGAGATGGTTGCTGAAGCTAAGACACATTGGCTATATAGACAACTTGCTATTAGCAGCTCAAATTTACTATTTACAGGTTTTAGGTGTGGAAAATACCTACCTATTTTTCTTTTCTCCCTCACCTATTAGAGTCAGTAACTTGTCTTTTAGAGAGATGAGGAAGCCACACTGAATGTCTTCCAATCATTGGCACGTTGTAAATCTTTGCTCTCAACTTAAACAGAGGTGATTCTGTTGCCCTCTTTGCTTTTATTTTGCCTCTCAAACCTAGCATATTTTCTAGCCGTACCTTGGCTGAAAATGAACAGTGGGTCTACAGCTCATACAGGCAGATCATACAGAAACTCCACGTCGGCTCTGATTTCTAGATATTTCAGGGAATTTGCATATCCTTCTTGGAGAGTTCGGAGGCAAATTTCATGTCCTTATTTTCCAATGGCAGCTTTGCTTTTTGGAGTGCTTTGGCAGGCAAAACCCACAAACAGCTTCCCAGAATATTAAAAATAATTGAGATAATGAAAAGCTAATAGACTTTAGCTTAGAGGATTTCAAAGAATAGCCTGTCATTGTTCAGACAGCCCTGTAATAGAGCACCTTGTTAATTAGAGATGATTCACAAATGACTTGCAATAGACTCTGGTAGTTCTGAATAGCAATGATATTTTCATGTTGAGCTCTTATCTACTCAGGAGTAATGAAGCTTTAACTTTAATTAAAAGGAAGCTCCTTTTTTAAAGCCTGTAGGTCCAAGCAACTCTGAAGTACAGAAAATTAGCATGTCTTTTACTAATTTTCCATATTTAGAGTTCTGCACTTTATGGTTTTGCTTTCATAATGTTCCCTACCAGAGGACATCTAATAGCAAGTGGTGATGAGAAGGCCCTATTACTGCCACTTTAAATGCAGAAACAGGCAACGAGGTGGGAAACTCTGCTCAAGGACTCTCAGCAAGTCTGTGAAAGAGTTGAGCAGACCTGGGTCCATCTCAAATACAGGGTCATGCCCTTACATCTCCACACCTCATCACATAACACCATCTGCTTCACTTGATGGGCATTCACAGCTTTAGTTCATGATCATTACAGTGATACAGTTCAACATTATAGCACCCCATTGCTACTGATAGAGGAGTTCCACGCTCTGTCACCTTCCCTCTTCCTCTCCCTTAACTCTTTTGCTTGCCTTTTGCTGGGGAGCCTACCATGGATTGATGCAAGGAACAGAGGCAGTACCCTACACACACAAGTTTTCTGATGGCTTGGCTCCTGAACTGGCCCCCGAGAGGTTGGATGAGCTTCAGTAGCTGAACAAAGGGAGATTATGGGAGCATGCAGGAGCAGGAAGACAGGTTTGTGCCCTTCCAGGACAGCTGGCCATGAGATGGGTTTAGTTGAAATGCTGAACAGGACATTACTGGTACTGTAAATTGACCTTACCTGGCGCCATACCCTGAACTGCCTTTAGCTTTATGTCTTTCACATATTTTTGGCAGGTATTTTACTTGCAGCCAGATCCCCTCTTTAAAGTGAATTGAGAATGATTGCTCTGATCATTGATGAGGAAGTAGTGTTTTCTTTTAGAGCTGTCAAAGGTCTATCCTGAGCTTTCCATGGGCAAGACAAACCATCTTGTGCAGCAAGCAGCATGCAGGGGAGCCACATGGCTAATGCCATTAGCTGTCAGTGGTTCCACGGCCCTGATAATCCCACTGCAGACGAACAGCAGGGAGGTTGGGGGTACCACACTTCTGTCTGGGATTCCCCACGGTAAGTACACACACGTGTCTACGTACAGTGTGTGCCTACTAGAGCTCAAATCACTTGTACAATTCACTGTGGGTGTTCTGTGCTTACACAGGGTGGAGGTCCAGAGCAAGGCTTAAACACACACACACTAGGACCAACAGCAAGATTTCATCCATTCTGTCACCGTGTCTCTTTACCCATGAGCCTGGAAAACTTCAAAACATTTTTGAACTCCAGGGTTGCCAAGCTTTGAAATGTGACATGAAGTGACATTAATTACTGCATTCAAAACACTTGATGAGAAGTTAGTAATTTACTAGTTGACACAAGTAATGACACAATGCCTCCTCCCCTTTTTTTGAAAAGAGAATGAAGAAGGCAACCTGCATCCAACAATGACATTATCTGGAAGTTCACCATAGATTTCTTGCCATTAAGTAGATTTGCAGGATTCAGTATTGTGAATTATTAAGAGAACAGTAATATTGTAACTGAGAAAAACAGAAACCCTCAAAACAAATCCCTCAGTCTCCACATCCAGTAGATCAAATATGAAAAAAAAAAAAAATCACTTGCAGAATTACATCTTCAATTAAATTACACAAAAAGAAGAGAGTACACATAACAAATACAAGTATTTTTACTTCTCATACAGGACTCATTGAAGTATATACAAGCATGTTTCCATTTAATTCAATAGGGAGAAATATACTCAAGCAATATTTTGGTCAGGAAGAGATTATTCATCAGCAAAAAGCTACCTGCATCATTCAGTGTTCTCAGGATCAAGACCTTTTTTACAGTCAGATCTACAGAGAAGACACATATTCCTTATATAAGCATTAAGCACACATTAGGTGCTTGACTAATACAAAAATAGTGCAAAAAACAATAATTACTGCATCTTAATTTGAAGAACTAAAACATTTCGTAAAATATAGAAACAGCTAATCAAAGGCAATGCAGAAAAGTACAGATAAAGAAATCAGAACCTTTAATTATTTCAAATATAGGAAAACAGTAACAGAATATTAAATAACTACATGCTCCAACAATTTGCACTTCACATAGCTGGCTTCTGTATATCTAATAATATGATGTTAAATATAACAGCATTTTTTTTTTACTCATCAGAATAGCTGTTGATTATGCTTTCAAATTTTTTTTTGTCTTATTGGTTGATCTGAGTTTTACTAGATTCCAAATTAACGAAAATCTCTCTTTAACACGAGTTTACAGATAACTGACTATAATTCAGGGAAGTCTAAGATAACGAAAGCATGCTTATTTGAATGTAAGCTGTATTCAGCTTTCAAGCATGCCTAATACACACCTGATACTCAATAAACATCAGGATCATCACCATTTTTCATTTATCAAGGACAGTTTTTGTTATACTTTCAACTGAAGACTTTCCTTTTCCAGGTGGCCAAAAAAACCTGCCCGAACACCACAAACCACTATGTCTTTATGCACCGTCCTTCAAAAAGCAATTTTAAAAATAGATGCTTCCACAAGGAAATTTTTAATACAAAATGCAACCAACAATTCAGCTTCACCACAAACCTTCCTCCAAAAGCACTCAGTTTATTTTAGATGTAATAAGCTTGCATGTTAGAAAATAAGTAGCAATAAGTACCCTCTCACTATAAGTCTATAAAAATCTTGAGTAGAGATGAAGTTCCAAAATGTTACTACTTCTCCAAAAATCTCTATATGTGAATAAAAAAGAATGAACAATAACTCTATCATAAGAGCTCACTATACATAAATACTTCTATTGTCTGATACGGTACTTAGGATTTCCTATGTCACCACTTCCATCAGCTCACACAGGTTTGTCAGTGAAGAGACTCTCATATAAATTCCTGAGAGAATTTTTGAAGGACTTATTTTTCTTGTCTTCTTAGTATATGACTTCCTCATATAGCACATACATGCACCTGATCTCCATCTTGTCTGTGAAGATGCAGTGTTACTCTACCTTACAGGCCAGCCTCATGCCATCCCAGCATACAGCTCACGACAGATCCCAGGGAACTTTCTTAACAATCCAGGCCCTAAAAGGCTGATGGTTTAGGTTTGAAACTACTCAAAACCATTCAGAAGGGTTTAGGTTTGAAAAAGGTCAAAGGCTGTTGTTTTGCTTTCTGTAAGTTATACATAGTATCTCTCACATCTGGAAAATAAGATGGAATGGTAACACTTAATTCTAAAGCTCACTTTGATTGGCATTTTGTTTAAAATTCCTTTTTGAGAAACCCTAATCTACTTTTATCCGTATTATCTGTTCCCCAACCTTTCCCAGGTTTAGGTAGGATGCTGGTCACGTACTCAGTAATGAGTGTTCCCACAGCAATCATAAAACAACAGACAACATGACACACATCTACAACAACTCATTACTTTCTGTGCTTCTAAGCAAAAATTTCATAACCCATCAACACTGCCCTTCCTTGGGTATAATTGTGCTTTTCTAAAGGGAAAGCTGGATTTCAGTGGGGCCCTCATTCCCTATCATGTGAAAGACCTTACTGCTAATGTCTCCGCAGAAGTCTCTGTTTGTTGTAATGGATCCATGATATTAAAGGCTCCGCCTTCAGCAGGAATTTCTGGCCAGCGATATAGATACAGCAAATGCTGATACTTACACATGAAGCCACATGATGTCCAACAGCAACAGCTGAATGTGTAAAACAGACATGTCCAAATTAAACAAAGAGAAAATCAAACAGAATCCAGAATAAAGAAAGGTTACTTTTTCATTTCAGCCCAGATGACTAGTAAACACATAATTAAAGGAAGCTTTACTCATTAAAATACGTGGGCATTTGGTGTGTTCTTTTTGTTTTTACACACCTGGTCTGAAAACCTTAATTAGACCAGCATACAGCTGCCACACTTGCTATTTGGGTGATACTGTTAAGTGTTAGCATAATGTCAACAATTTTTCAAAGATAAATTCCTAATTGCTTCTGCTTTCATTTTTCACTAACGCTAATTGGCGCTATAAAGAAATCAGAACGCTACTGAAATCTGTGAGGCTGAATGAATCAAAAGCAAGCATGAGGAGAATTAGCTCTATATTCTGTGCTCTGAGTACACTGCCAGCCAGGCAGAGTTATGCTAAGCAGGATAACTTTGTGAACAGTCCACCTGAAATCAAAATTGGCTACTGCAGCAGAGGGCCATTCCCTGAACATGAATCAGCAAACCAGTAAGGGGAACAGAGGAGCAGTAATGTTACTTGTTTTGTTTCTAGATGGTGATACAAGGAAATGATCACCTGCTTTGCAACTTACTTACTTATAGCAACTTATAATGATTTCTGAATATTCCTTAATAATCCTGCTTGCCCCGTCTGTGGAAACTTACCAAGAACTACTATGTTCGGCAAAAATAAGAGACATGTCCTTGGAAAGCAGATGCGTTCTAACCAGTTGAGTCTTTATAGTGGATGGATAGCCATATACGGGCAGTAGAAACTAATACACTCGTGCTTTTAGATAAGATAGAGGTGGTAAACCAGCTGGAATCCCTCTTGTTGTTCAAGAAATTGGCTAAGAGAATCTGCATGTGTGCCGAGGAAAAGTACAAGGTGAGGAGGACTGTGAGCCTTCCTCCAAAAGAACCCCGAAAACGACCACCAGGAGGCAACGTGCAGGCGCAATGATAACAAACTGCTGACACCAGCCTTCTGAACTAACCCATCCTTACTTCGGCACATGTGTATTCGTATTATGTAATCCAATGAATATGGATATCCACACTCTATAAGTTTCTGGTAAAATGTGTGGTGGGTGTGCAAGCTTTGTGGAGAAATCCCCTTGCACCCCAGCCCCAGAATAAACATACCTGCTTTATAGCTCTGAGTTGTAGAGTTTGTTCCTGGGTATCAATGGTCAACACATTTATGTTAATGTTGTTGTCACTACATAGAAAGCCAAACGCAAAACAGCTGCAAAAATTTCCCCTGCAATTTCAAAAGGTCTGCCCCATCCAGGATTTGAGATAAAGCAATGTGACTTCTGTTTCAGACTTCACTGTTCTTGAATTAAATCAGACTTTCAGTTAAAGCAATCCTCCAACTCTGGGCCAACAGCCATCTCCTAAAAATGACAATTCCTATTTGGAGTATTTTTCCCTCTCCCCTATAAACCAGAGAAGTTTGACATATGTCAGTCACTGGACTTAGCCTTGGCAAATGAAGACCATGAAGACAGGCATTAACATATTCCCAGCTCAGAAAACAGGGCGTGAGCTTTCAGGGACAGAAGAGGTAACTGGTAAATTACACAGGTAGTGTTCAGAAGGGAAAAAGTCCTCCTGGAAGCCAATGCAGCCATCAAGTCTCGGTACAACAGGCTCTACCTTCCTTGCAGTTTTAAGTATTTCCATGAAAAAGAACAATCAAAACAGACCACAGAAAGCAAATAACATAAGGTTTTCCTCCATGATTTATGTACTTCTCATCACCAGGGTAATTATAAGCAATTCAGACATTCTCAAATATTTATCCATCTCGTTTGATTATATTGCTAATCCCAGTGAGGATTAGCACCCACTCAGTAGGTTAAACTGATTTCTTCTCAATGCCACAGCTTTCAGGAGCTGCCCAGCAGCATATTCACTTGGATTTTCTGGGAGAGAAACATTCAGGAGAGTAGATTTTGTATTAGCCATTGATAAAGCATTGCAGTTTATTATTTTCATTATTGATTTTATTATCCTGGTTTGCTTCAGGCATTTCAGGGAGGAAGCAGCAGAACAGCAAAAAGTAGGAAGGGCTGCAGAGAAAGGAAAAATTAACTGGATGGGCATGTAACTTCAGGGTTATTAAAATTTGTACCACTGATTTCTGCTCCAGAATGAAATGGCAGATTTTAAATTTTGTTTTAAAAAAGACTAAAACAGAAATTTAAAAAAAAGCGAGAAGCATGAACATGTTTACACAGAATGTTCGAATATCATGTCTATTTTTGAAACAAAACCTGAGAACTGGTTACTAAGTATCTTTCTTATCATACTCTTTACTACTGTTCCTGCAATAATTTCCTAGTAAGGAAAACAAATGCAAATTTTGTTCCTACGGAGTAACACAGGTGACCTTGTAACACTTATGAAAGAGAGCAAAATGTTCCACATAAATCTTTGCAGGACTGAGTCCTGTAATGCTGAAATTTATTTCAAATTCCCTAAACCAGTATGCAGATGACACAGCAGAATTATACACATATCACCCCAAGTGACAGCCTATGCTATTATAGAGACATTCAGAATCAAAACAGGGTTAGTATTCAGTCCCCTGACATCAGATCTCACAGATGTATGTGCTTCCTTGCTTGCAGATTTAGGAGATGATCCTGAATTGCACTTACTCCCTTTGCACCTTGATTTTCATGCAGAAGAAATTCTCATGCAAAGACAAGCTGTGTGACGTTCAGGGACGTTGGTCTCTAAGGGCCTTCATAAAACTCACTTGCCACATCCATCATAGAGTGCTTTTTAGCACCTCCCGAGTTTAGCCTTTTCCGTAACCAAAGCTGCTTTACAACTATTAGCCGGGGTTGTTCTTCAAGGAAGAATAATAAATGACATCACCTACCACTGAGCAAATTCACACTCCCATCTGAAGTCTCTCCTCATTAAAATAACATAGGGCAGAACATTATAATTAATAGAATCATTATCATTTAACTACAACCTCCCTTGACCTGCTCTGTCAGCAGAAAGAGACCTAAAACTGGATAAAACTATAGTTTGCACCAACTTGTAGCTCCTCCTCCACATCATCAGAAGAAAGGAAAGGGTCTACAATATAAACAAATACAGTCCCAGCACTTACACAGACAGAGACATTTCTCTTTTCTACTTGACTCCTGGAAATGCAAACTGACCTATTTATAACATTCGATCAGTTTTCCTACTACATTATTAATTCCCACAGCTGTGACAGAACATTTGGTCCTGTGTTGGGCCAAGAAAGATTGAACTGTTTAGCTGCCATCTGTGCCTTTGAAAATGCCATGCAGTGTCTTTTTGCCCAGATACTTTTGTATGTATGCATATGAGCACATACTGTTTGAAATGCAATAACTTGTTAATACCAACAGCAAGGGGTTACAATTTTAAAAGATAATTTGTCTTTGAAAAATTTCTTAATTTTAGTATTTTCCCTAATTATTCAGAAATCTAAGGGAGGATCCTCAGTGTGAGAGACTCCATAATGTGCTTCTCAAAAGTTTCATCATATTCAAGAAAGGGGAAGTATAAAAAATGTAACAGAACCTAAACCTAAGTTACTGATTAATTGCAGACACTTGAAAGAGTAGAGAGATGTGTGGGTACTATGAATCAACAGATTAAAATCTAAAGCAGACACTCCATAGAGGCTGCATTTTGATTTTGAACATAACAGTTTTGAGATACCCCTAATTCAGATGATGAATAGCAGTAAAGACTGATAACATCTCTAAAAATACTACAATTTCTTTATGTATTTATCCAATATATGTTTAAAAACCTGTATATATGAATTTATTAGTTTACTAGCTGACCTTCACCCCCTTTTTTTAAACCCCAGATGACAGAGATATTATGACCTTGAAAAAAATTATGTGAAATTAAATTCCCACTACTGAATGAGATTTGTCACTTTGGGCTATGTTCTACATTATGCCCAGTATCTACCCAAGTTAAAGTGATATAAAATGAATATAACTTATTTTGTATATTACTAGGTTTTATTCATAGTAGTATGACAACATCATTATTTCACAGTAATGAAAACTCTCTTAAGAAAAGGATGTAATGCAGTTGTATTATAACTTATGTAGTGGATGTATGATCATTTACTCTTCATCTTAAATAATACATTAATCACAAATGGTGTTAATATGAGCTGTTTATAATGCACTTTGTATTCAGACAGGCTCACAGGCAAAACCAAACCAAAGAAAGAAAACGAATACTTTAACCAGCTGTGTGACAATTAGACTGAGGTCAGAATTTCCAGAACTATTGAGTTTTGGGCTAAGGCAAAGCACTGAAAGCTTGGCCTCACAAAAGCCTTTGGCACAAGGTCAACAGTGACTGGAAAAGAAGTTTGGTGGAACAATGTCTGCATTTGGACTCTGTGCATGCTCGCACCTTTCTTGTTCAGTTGCAGATGGTGAGATGTGTCAAGGCCAGATCCCAGCAGAGGTACCAAGACATGGAACCTGCTTCTCTTGTTTGTAAACCCTGCTCACAGCTGCCCAGGCTCCTGACAGACCGTCCCAGCCTTTGTTTCCAGGTCCTGGTTTTGGTGACACTAAACTCCAGTAAACAAAGCAGAGACAGCCCCAGAGCACACAAAACAGATAAAAAAGGCTCGGATGACACTTCTGCCATTACCACAACATATATGCATCACCTCAACCCCATTAAAGAGCACACTGCACAGCCTAGTCCCCCCTTCTGAAGGGCTACAAGGGCAGGAAGCAACAAATACACAAGACAAGGGGAAAGTACCACAATGGCCACAGTTCCCCCCAGAGTGCCAGGTGCCATACTGCTCTCAGCTGTCAGCTCCAGGCAGGACTATCTACCCTTTCTTAACCTGAAAATACCATCATGTGCTCTAATTTGGTACCACATAAGGCCAAAGCAAAATTTAATCCAAGTCGATTTTCTCCCAAAAATGGATACAGATTAATCTTCTCTGATGGCAGGAAATAAATTGCTGGTACTCCAGATACATTTTATTATTCAGATCTTCGTAATTTAATGACAAATCAGAGGTGACACAGCTAGGAGAACAGGGAGCTCGTTAACATCCATCAACATGTGGTATACAATATGCTAACTTCAAATTTGTCAGTTTGTACAAATCAATTTGTACCTCAACTCAGTCATGCTCCTTTAGTACTAGTCACCTAATGAAGAGTACAGCAGTTTGGATATTTTGACAGAGAAAGAAATGAAGCAGTGAATTAAATTGGCAGGGGTAGCGATGAAGATCCATTGAATAAGGAGGAGAAGGAGGAGGAGGATAAAAGAGATTGTGCTGCCCCACACAGTAATGATGATTAGAGGTGAAAATAAGTTTTCCCAAATGCCATCACTGGTTGGAAGCACTCATGACCTCATGAGAATGACAGCAGTGACCCTCTCTGCAAACTGAGAGGTAGGACCTGAAACTGCAGAAACTGTCACCTTTTCTCTTCAATACAACTTAAAGAAAATAATGCCCTCCTAACTTTAAAACATGAAAGTTTCTACTGAAAAGAAACTTTTATCCCAGAACTTGGCTAGGTCAGTCAATACATATAACCTAATAACTTATACAAGATATCTTCAGACAACACCTATTACATACCAAACAGAGCTCCAGGAATATTATACAGGTCACAGACGTTGGATTTCTTAGGACTCCACAGCCTCACTGAAGATAAGTCTAGCTACAGCATGTAACTGGTCCCAGGGAATCAGACCTTTGATAACATTTATTTTGGGTCATTTCTTCTGACTGTATGGGATTCGGCTTGCTCAGCAAACCCAGCACAGCCCCAGTGCTGGCAAGCTGACCTTACACTGTTGTTAGAAATATTTTCAATGTGCACAGAGCAGTTCAAGGGCCAAAGACTACAAGGGCCGAAGCAAGAGTTGACTGTGTAACATGTATCCAGGACCTATACTAAAATGTAGTAAGTACTATACTAGAATGTAATACTCAACCAGGACCATAGTAAAATCTTTTTATCTGGTCAAAATGGGAAAAGTATAATGCTAGCAGGCAGCATCTGACATCATTAAATTTCATTCCGAGACATAATCAAACCACTGCAGAAAGAGGAAATTAAGGACAAGCTACAATTTTAGGCCTGTCCACTCCTTATTGTTTCTAACACAATGAAAACATTATTTTAAACCAAAATGTGCCTCAAGGACTCTGATCTCTTCTTCTTAAAAAAATAATTTTAAAAAAAATCAAACAATGAAGGAAATAACAAGTCCTATTAAATACATACTGAAAAAGCTTTTCAAATTCATCTGTTTGGAGAGTTTCAAATTACTTCCATATTCTGCATTATGGCATGAAGTGATTTCTCCATGAATTTACTTCCTCTGACACCGAGTCAAACTAAAAAAATATTACAAGTCAGTCTAGAGTGCTCAGGTTATGAACAACATTGTGCATTGCAGTCAAAAGGATAATTTGCTGCTTGGGAAGTGGGAAGAATTTTCTATCTAGGTCATGTAGCAGTTCACAGCAATCGCCCTATCCATAGCGACCCGCAGATGACTGTGCAGTGAACATTAGAACAACCACTAATGGAAGCAGCTGACCCGTCTGAGAGTAATGAGAGCTGACTGGTCCAAGGCATTGCAGTTGACTGGCAGAGTCCCAGAACAATTTATGCAGCTTAGAAGTATGTACAGAGTGTTGTGGCTTGATACTTAACACAAAAGTAAAAGTGGTGCCTGCATTACAAATACAGACCTCTTCTTCTGCTAGTTACTTTATTCATGGGACTGTAAATGAAGACAAGTTACTAATAGAGTAAACATACTGCTAGATACGCATTCTTTATGAAAGTAGTAGAATTAAAGCATACCTTTAAAAATGTGGTTCTAGAGAGCTAAAAAGTGACTTTGATGAGAGCACTTTTTAAATTTTTGCCACTGAAAAACGATTGTTTTTTCAGACAAAAAGATTAAATGAAATGCTTTCTGAAATTTGCTTTACAATTTTAAACAGTGCAAAATGGATCTCACGTAGCTGGTAATCTGTATGTACACTGGGCTGAAACATACGTACATTTCACTATCATCCTGCTAATCCTGATGTACGTACACAAAATAAATTTATAAATCCACTGTGCAGATTAAATACAACATGTTAAACAGTTCTTCCTGGGCTTATGTAGAAAACCGATTTCAAGAATTTATACTCTAAATTGACACATGAAAACAAGAGTAATAATTTTCAGAACTAAACACTAAGACATTCATAAAGAAAGACAGGTTAAAAAGACAGCCAAGCTCCCATTCTCCAGCTGATGAAGGTTTACAAATCTGGGGTGTGGGGGGGTGTGGAAATTCTGACAATTTTCAGGGGAAAACAGTTTTCTTCAAAAGAAACGAAGATAATACAAGAAATCCCACTTGGAGTTCTTCTACCCCATCAAAACTTATATTTTCTTACTGGAATATTTGCTATTCAGTTACATATCTTTCCAGTAAGAAATATTTTGAATAGATAAATCCAGCAAGCCCAATAATTAAAGCTTCTACTATTCATTTAAGTAAAAAAGATGCCAACTAAACAGTTATGGAAATGAAAACCAATCAATCTCTTAGATTAATGCAAGACTTGGAAGATTATGGACAAGCCATCATTTATTCCACGTAGAATTTTGCTTGAGTAAATGTGCATTTGTGACTACGGGCTTTATTCCAACAGGAACGTTTAAGCTTCATTTATAAACTGTTGTTTGTGTCTGAGCAAGGAAGGAAACCTCAAAGAATGGCAAATGGAAATTCACATGCTGCAAATGTCAATTTGTTGGATTGTCCTGCCCTTAAACTGACAGAGAAGAAAACAAAGCTCTCCAGGTGTCCCCTTATTCTCTGGCAAGTATTTCTTACCGGCTGGGTCAATGCAAGGTAGAGAGCAACTCACGGTGGCTGTTGCTATTCCTCCCCAGCATAGATGAGCAGGAAAAGGACTAGGACTGTCTGAAACTGAGTAGGCAGCCTGAAGCATTTTCCATACTTCTCACAGAAAGGAAGAAACTTTTCTGGGAGCCTATCTACACTGTGCAAAAGAGGACTATACACTTTGAATTGAGATCAAAGTTACAACTCCCTTGACTACTTTTGAAGGTTCACACTGTCTTTTTACATAACTAAGCTAAGAATTTTCTAATCTAACCCCTGGCACACACCTGTTGAGTACAATGGCTGAGAAAGTAAATACAGGCTTTCTCATTCCCTGAGACTGCAGTCTCCCCCAGCAGACCCTGTGCCATACTCCTCACACCTAGAGAAAAGCAACAAGGATACAGATGATGGAAGTCTCCAGAACATCAGGGTGCAATCTCTAAACCAGCTAGTTACAGCAGAGGCCACTGCCAAACTCATATATACCATGTCTGGTGGTACAGAGGAAAGCTAGACAGGTGCCCTAGGAAGGAGGCTGGAGGTAGTGGACACCCATGTAGGTACAAGACAAGTTGTACAGGGGAAGGTGAATACAATTTTAGAAAGCCAACAAGAAAACTAAGAAAGATTTTCTTTATGACCAGTCTGTAAAAAAAGCCCAAGCAAAACCCACAGAGCAGTCACTGAGCAGTCTTCCTTCCATAAGAAAATATTTCTGAAACTACATTCCTGAAAGCTGAACAGCTTCTGCCAGTTTGTCTTTCTGAGTTGCTGCTCTTTTCTGCTCATCTTAATTACCTGCTTCAAGCACAGGGCTTACGTCAGGTGAACCTGTGATGTCACCAGAAATCAGGTGACAGCTGATGTAATTAGGTGAACCCAATCAACACAGGAGGAACAGGGATCTGGGTCATAGTCTTGGCAGATTAATGAATGTACATCCCTACAAGGTCATTTGCCAGAAACTGAATCTCAGCAGCTCATTACAATTTTACTGCTGCCCTGCTTTGCTCGCTCTGGAGCAGGGAAGCAAAAACATGCAATGCTAAGAGTGTAACTGGATGACTCAATTTGCTGATACATTCAAATATTTATGCTGTTTAATGGACTTCTTGGAAAATTAAACTGATGTTCAAGTCCCATTTAGTAGATTAAGACAAAACCTAATGTATCTCTAAAGATTTTCTTAGGACATGGCATGATGCCTTTAAAACACAGCATTCTTCTAAGCAAGTATCCATTATGATGTTTTCTTATGCCACTGGTGGGATAAGACAATATGCCAGTTCAGTTTATATTATTAGATTTTAGAAATAAAATATAAAATTGTTTGCATTTCTATCTCAGCTTTTGCTGCTATTAACTCTCTACTTCCTTTACCTTCTCAGGTTAGAAAAGCAAATGGCCTGACTAGAAATGTAATAATTTTTCAACTTTATATAGACTACACTAGCTTGAAAGGTCGAAGAACTGCATTGCTCTACCCAAGGAGTGCTACATATCCTGGGAAAGGATATCCTGAAAACTACTGGGGAGTCAAGGCTGCCATCACAGTTAGGGACATAAGACACCACTAGCTCAGAGAGCTGTGATCTGTAGAAATGCACCAGGAGAAACTGAATCACAGAGATGCGGGAGGGAAAGACCCAAACATAACAGTCTGAAGAGCAGAGACAAAAGCTAAGTGTTTTCAGGCCACACTTCAGAACCAGATTGGCAAGAGAGGCACAGAGATGGTGGCCCAGCTAAGCAGATGGTGTTCTCCCAGCACAGCCTGCACGGAAAGCCTTCCATCTGCTAGCATGTTCAAAACAGGCTAAGATAGGAATTACAGGACTTCTATTATAAACAACATTTTTAATACTCTCTGAAAAATATTTATTTGATTCTATGTTAACACTGATGAACTCAGGCTACATAGCCCCAGAAATACTCAGGAGGGGCTGAAAGGATTAGCAGGAGCACCAGATTGCTTTTAGTGTGCAAAGTCACAGCTATCACACAAGCTGAAGAAGGAATTTCAGCTGTTAACAAGACAAAATCATTCCATTTCTACTGTTATCTTTAAAAGAAACGTCAGGTACCTAGACATACATACATGCATATTTACAGATATCTAGCTAATACGCATTTTTAAATACGTTGTGGTAATTGTTCTGTTTATTTTAATATGGGAGGTTTCTGCAGTTAGAATTGTATCACAGATAGCTGGGTCTTTACATAGTATCTCCTGATCTTGCTTCCTCAGAAGCAAAACCACTTAGGAAGTTTTTTACCCAGGGATGGTGCCACAGACATAACTAGTGGAGCCTGAGACATAGGTTCAGTATGGGACATCTGTAGTGCATTTTTTTTTTTCCTTCAACTGCAATTATTATTCTACACTTACATGAACAAAATTGTTTAAAAAATATCCAAGCCCAAATAAACAATACTATTTAGTTCAATACATTTTCTGCAATATTGTCATGATGCATAGAGACATAGCATGATCCTTCAATCTATGGAGGGCTGGATCATCCTTCCCCAGAGAGCAGCTCAGAATGTCACTGGAAACACAGCTGAGCAGTCACTAGACATCTGAGGAGAAGAACACGTGTCTCTAAGTCCTTGAAAAAGCATCTCTAGTAAAAGCAGGAGCTGCTGCAGGTTATATTCTCAGGGAGATGCTATAAACCTCTTCATTTCTGATCGCCCCCTGACTGTTGTTGCCCTCCAAACCTACGGCAGTATCTCAGGCAGCGCAGCAGTGCTCTCACCAGCCTTGCTGCTGCCAGGAAGCCCAGTGAAAGCCGTAGGGCAGCAAGTCTGTGCACACACCTTCACACAGGGCCAGCTGCTCCAAGAGCAGAAGGTAGCGCACAGAATCAAATGTGATGAACACAATTTTATTTTACTTTTCTATTTATTTGTAGAGAACTAAGAAATGCTAAAAGAGAATTAAAATGCACAAAAGCAAGGAGAAACTAACTGGAATGATAAGGGAGTATTAGGGAGGATCACGTGCATCAGAACTAGAGACAATACGATAAAGTTAACAGGGAATATTTAAGCTGCATATCAGAACACTTTTCAACAATAAGACTGCCGCAAAATCTTTTAAAATTATGTTAATAACATGGGTTTGGAATATTTTACATAAAATTATACCTGCTTGTATCATTAAAACTTTTAAAAGACCCTGTTTTGACAAAGATACAAATTACAGAAATAAAAGGCATCTTTATTTTCCAGTTGCTATAATTTGTTTTTCTGGGTGGGACAGCACTTAATGTTGCTGGAAACACAATAAAAGCAACAGTAGTTATTTCATAAACCACCTGCTTTACACTAACACTGTTTACAAAATAGTATCTTAAGAGACTCTTTAAATTTGCATTTCAGAGTCAATGCAATATTCGTGGACTGCAATATTTGTTCATGGCTCTTCCTGTAATTAATTCTGGCATTCCACTATCTCCAGTATTCAGGAATGGCAAAACAAATCAGAATTAAACAACATGTTGGGAAAGTCATCCATATTTATACATACAGTTCGTAAGTTGAAGACTTTTTGTAAAACCTAGAAATATATTTTAGAGCACTTAACCTCATTAATATTTTAAGTTACCACTCAAAACAAGTAACAGTTCAACTTTCCCTTGCAAAATATTTTTTCTGCGCTGCCTTGAAGTCTGCAATAAATAACACGTGGAAGCAGATGGAACACCTACCATGTAGGGAAAAAGAAAATAAAAAAAAAGATACTCGGTGGTGAAAAAAAGCCACCTGAGGAAGAGCACTGGAACAGCAGCAGTCCTCACTAATGTTTAGATGTCAACTCAAACAAGAGCAGCAGAGAACTATTTTAACCATAACCCTGGAGACGGTTCAGAATTTTACTTAAGCACCTGAAAGCACAGACTTCTAAATAATTTTCAGGGCCAGATAACACGACCCTAAACTTGGGCTGCACAACACTAACTACACTCAATTCCACTCAAACATGGATTACTCCCCATACAGAGGAGCAGTTAGAAAAGGAGAAATGTGAGGACCAAGGAACAGAGACAATCAGGTCTACAGTAACCTAAGGGTTGTGAAGTTCCTTTTTACAAATCCTCCAACAGGCTCCCTTTTTCCTTACAAGCAGAGGGAAATTATCTGCAAGGGGGAAAAATATGAGTGCAGCGACCCAAAATGTTTCTGCACTTTACTAGTCTTGTTAGTACCAAATGGTGATGTCTTAGCTGCAGATTAATAACTAGAACGGAGGGAAAAGAATATTTCACTTCCAGAGAAAACGAAAAGAACCAGCCCAAATCAGCTTTACAAAACAGTAATTGTCATAAAATGTCAGTATTCACAAAATGGTATCACACATATTTCTAAACTGGCTCCCATTTTAAAAAATAAAAAATAATTTGATATCTCAGACTGTAACCATCAGGGGTGCATAAGTATCAAAGCTGAAAAATGACTACAGTATAACTATTTGTCTCCCTGTGAAGGCTGAGGAGTTCAGTTTACACTCACTCCAGCATACGCACTACATTTCTTTTTTGTCTTCAAATTCTCTACAGACTGAGTGAATGGTATCACAGGTAAATAAAAGGGACGAAAGACAGTAGAAATCACTGGGAACTATGAAAAAATGTTCTGGTGAACAAGCAGCATACAGTTATGCATGATAAAGTTTCTGTGATCCATCATCAAACACTGAAACAGAGTACAAAGCTCCCTGAGATAACAGCATTGTTCTCTACACTGTATGACCAGTTCAGAGGGGAAGCTGTTTTCCGATGTAAATTGTACTAACAGATGGTTTGTTTCGAGAGCCTAGTGATAAAATTGTACAGATGTCCTAACACTAGGCGACTTTAAATGAATTAGGTTGGGCAATTCCTTCTTCACAGAGAATTACCAAGAACTGTAACTTAGGACTATGACAATCCTATTTCAGACAAGTTTATGGACAACACATGAATTCCCCTGAACTTTAACCACAAATATTTGATTGGTTTTGTATAATGAATTATTGGTTAAAAGATTAAATCATACCCAAACAAAAGGAAAGTGTTTTAAAGCTGGGCAAAATCTTCCCAGCTGCTTTATTCTTTTCCTTAGCCTCAGGAGACACATCTGAAAGAGTGCACCAGCCAGGACAGCCGGCAGACAACACATTCCTTGAGTCATACATCCTTGCTTATACTAGGTCATGATGAGTGCCTCAAGGCAGGGAACATCAGCTACCAGCAAGTCATGTAAAATGCACCCAGAAGGTACCATCCAACATTCATGTCATATAAATTAACCTGCCAAAAGGAATGTGAATGATCGCTGTACTCTTTTGTTTCATATAGTCAGCAGTCCCTAAGGGGAACCATACAAAGCTAATCAAACTTGCTTGGCGGCAGACTGAGTGGTCGCAGTACTACATTCAGCAAAAAGCTGTGGTTAAGGGTCAGCACTGATACACCCGGTGCTTCTAGAGAACAGCCTGAAGAACACTGGCACAAGGTGCTAAAGCTTGGAGGTTTACTTGTTTAAAGCAACTCATCAGTGCAGAAGTATGTAGGTTATCACAAACGCTGCATGGCACAAAGGAATCTTATTCTCTTCCCCTATCTGACACTGGATATTTCCCACTCACCTTCTATGGACATTGCTCTAAATCATGAAATCTGCGTCTGCAGGCTACAAGGACTCAGATGGCAGCATTTCCTTCTCAATATCATATTTTGTAGCAATAAAGGGCCTCTTAATTCCACTGCATAGTATTTTAAGTGAATGTGAAATATTCACAGTGAATGTTGACCCATCTTACCTAGACTTCAAAGGGCATCTCTTGAGAGATGGAGGAGTAACTGTATCTAAAAAAACTCCAGATGCGAGGAGATAAATAACTCAAAAGTCTCTGTGAAAGACTGAAATGCAGTTTGCCCCCAAAACAGATCACTATCAGCTGTTACTGCTTGCAATAAAAGTTTACCCTTTATAAACACCATGAAAGAAACAGGTCCAGTCCATCAGAATCTAAGACACATGAATGAATCAACATATGACCAGAAAAAAATTGCAGAAGTAGGAAGAAGGAAAGTGCCATATATGTCAACAGCAGAGGAGAACAAAGTGGAGAAATACAATAGCTTTAGACAAAATGGAGGTGTGGTTTAATATCCTAGTGCAGCTTAGGTTGGTGATTAAAGATAAGTTAAAAATAAAAACTGACTTCACACTGTCACTTATTAATCTTTAAACTTACGCATGTTTATATATACAGAAGCTAATACGGAAAGACATCTTGCTATTGAGACAACAAAACCTGTTAAAAATGCTGCACCTGTAAAAATGTCAGAGGTAAGCATCATTAATTCCACCTAACAGACAACAGTCCTTGAATACAGCAGACTTGTGAGGATGACCATCTCCTGGTATGAAGTGGATCCACTTTGCAAGCAGACAAATTACAAATTTAATGAAGAGCAATGACAAGTGTTTTGGAAGTAAAGGCCCTTTACCATCCCTGTAATTGTATAAACTAAAGCAAATATATGACTTTGTAAAAAAAAAAAAAAAAAAAAAAGGAAATTAACTAATTGGCAATTAGCAAAAATCTCTGTGGAACCTACTTGTCTCCTCAGGGCCAAGACTACAGGGATGAAAGCAGAAGAGTGTCAAAAAAAAGAAAAAAATGAATACAAATTAAATTTTGTGTTTGATAAGCTGATACCAGAATTCTTTTACTCTTTTGTGTATAAGACATTCTGAAAAGATTTAAACTTCAATGGTTGACCTAAAATCTTGGAGTTTTTAGTTAAAATATTTTGTTGTTCTTGTTTTTTGTCCTCTGTTTTTTCACCTTGACTTTAACTTGAATATATGCCCATATTTTCTCTTACATAATAGTAATTGAGCTAATAATAGTGACACATAGAAGTATATTTCCTTCCTGAAGGTTTCAATACGCACTGTGTGTCAAGAGAGAAAATATTTTAATGGATTACCACAGTTCAAAATGAAGGTACTTCCAGGTAGCACAGGACAACAACTGAACAACAAAACAGAAGGTAGGAGGACTTGAAATGCAACAAGCAGAATACAGTCATTTACTGAAATGGAAGTCAGAGGGAAACTTATGTAGACAAGCATGTAATTACCCAGGCTGAAACTTGGCCAGGGTACTGAGTCAACACAGCTTTACTTTTTCAGGAAAAAATGGGCCAGATGCTGAGTTAATACTTGCATGCAGAAAAGCAGGGGATCCAAAAGCAATGCAGTGGGTGACTGGTGAATCACAGACTGGGAAAAGAATAAAGACCAGTGCATTATTATACTCCAACTGTACACTGTCTGACCAGGCTTAGAAACACCCTGAACAAAACTGACTGTGGTACAAACAGGAAGGAAAGAAAAAAAAAAAAAAAAAAAAAAAGAGAGAAACATTATTACACCACAGAGGACTTGTAAAGTGTTTACAATTTTGAGACTGGTTGTAGATGAGTAAGTTGGGGAAAGGTTTTCCAGGGAAAAGCTCTGTGAAGTTTCCACATAAACGAAGTAAATATTTTGGGCATGATTCTGTTCTTCTTCCTGCAAATCAGAAGTAACTCCACCAAAGACAACCCTGTAAAACTTGTTCAAGAAGATCCATTGTGAGCTGAGATGAATGATCATGAGTCCCCTAAAGAAATCTATCCGATTATATTTTTACAGCTCTTACAAGCTGTAAGGTAACAGCTGTTTTCAGAGAAGTGCTGCAAAATACTAAATCCATTGCTTTAATCAATACAGACAGATTTTTAGTGGTAACATTAACCGGATGCAGACAGTAGCTTCAGGTATTACCTGTCACAAGGAATATGCCATCAGTCTCTAGAGAGACCTGGATGGTTGTGCAACAAATCATGTACTCCCAGTCAGGGCTTTCAGCTGCAGGTACAGTATGTGCCAGTAACTTGACTACAAGCTGCAGAACTGTGGAAAATTTGACAGGCCAGAATTAGTAAACTAGAAAAGTGTTCTCTTTGTCTCCTTGACCTGTAAACCCTGCTGGTTTTCTCTCTTGACTAGACTTCCTACCTAGTCTGTGCTTCAGATATTATGTTATTTTCACAGCAAAAAGAAACAGTAGACAGAATAGTTACCGCAGAGTAACCGAACAGTACAGAACAGGCAGATTTATTATTTCACGGATTTTCTACAGCGGTACTAAAGGGCACTGTTATGGAGACAAACTGCCTAAAATGTGATAACATCCACTCATACGATGAAGCACTGATGCAGGTGTTCACCCAACCAGGCAGAGAACAGAACTGCTAGCTGCATGGCACTGCTGCTCTATGTCAGCTGCTGGTGAGCCTACAGGCACAGGTGGCAGTGGTACTACCCAGTTTACTTTTCTGCCCTTTATTAGGAAGCAAATTGCTGACCATCCCAAACTCCTAGAGACTAGAGTTGGCTGAACATTTCCTGATGAGCTGAACTTTTGTCAGAAGATATCCATTTAATGGCTCCCAATATTTTCTCAGAAATATCTTAGGTTTGCTAAAGCTTTTACTGAAGCCAAAATAGGAACCCTTGGTAATCTGTCCTATGATGTCAGGTATCAAATGTCTCTGGTAAATGTATAGATCTAGAAATTGATCAGGAGTCTTGGAGAGGTCTGCTACATCTGGAGCAAGGGACACTGAAGATGGAAACAAGGGATTTATCAGTCTTGCAACAAAGTACACTGGATCAGACTAAAGGCCCACAGAGACCAGTACTTTCTCTCCAACAGCAGCCTGTAGGAGTTGCCCAAAAAGAAAAAGGGCATGGCATGAACATACTGATATTTCCCAAATATCTTCCTGGCACTGGACTGTAAGGGAAGTGATGAGCCAAAAGCAGTCTTTACACTCAATAGCCACTTACAGTTTCTTATACCATTATAGTTTGTCCAGCCCCATTTGAACCCACACACACTATTAACATATGGTAACATGGAGTTCCACAGCTTAATTACACAGGCCAAAAAGCAGCAGCTCATTTCATTGCTTTAAAGAAGGCCCTCACTAGTTTCATCTGGTAGCCCCATGCTCTTGCATTAGGAGAAGCTGGACAGTCTCTGCTCACCTCCTCCAAGTACCATGACTCTGTAGGTTTCTACCACATTTCCCTCAGTTGTCTTCTTTCAAGCTAAGAGTTCTTAGTTATTTAATCGTTCCTCACATCTTTACCTCCTTTTTGTACTGTTCTAATTTCAGTATCATCCTTCTGAAATGCAGGACTAGAGATGCATACAGTATTCAAGACATGGGTGCACCATACAATTCTACAATGGTATAAAGACACTCATTTTGTTCTCTGCTTTTCTCTAATAATCTGTAGCAGTCCATTGTGTTTTACACAGCTACTGAGTACTGTGCTGACATTTTCATGGAACTGTAATAACCCCCACATCTCCCGCCAAGTGGCAACAGTCAGCCCAGGGCCAATCGCTGTGGCTGACTGTTTACATTCACAACCAATATAAAATAGATTATTTTTTCCCCACATACATTAGTTTACATTTATCTGGATTGAATGTCATCTGTGATTTTATTGCACATGCAGTGTTTCAAGGTCCTGGAATTTCTTCATAATCAGCCCTTCTCTTTAACTATGTTGAGCGACACAGTACCAATAAACTAATTGTTTCCCTTGTGTCTCCCTTTCCAGATTTTTTATAAATGGCACAGGTCCCGGTAGTAACTTTCCTACACTGAAAAAGCTTACCATTTAATTTGCCGCTTTTCCTAATTTTCCAAACATTTCTTCCTCAATGAGAGGATCCTCTTATTGCTATTATGACTATTGAGCTTTCTTAGGAGCCTCGGACAGACATACCATAGGGGTCTCCCAGATTTCAGGCTCTAATAGTCAATTCCTAAATCCTAAAAACTGTCTGTGGCTCTTCTCTTATCCATACACTAACCCGAATAAGATTCTTCCACTGAAAAACTTCCACCAAACACACAATTTTAAACCATTACCCTCTCCAGTGACAACCTCTAGTCATACTGTGTCTGAAGCATTAAGAGTGATTTGCAAGATCTTCACATCATTTATCCCTGAAGGCGTAATTGCATAAGCTTCATATCTTAAATTCATGCTCTTAGAGGAGGAAAAAAAAAAATCCTACTAAGTGCAGGGAAAAAGAAAAAAGAACAAACAGATCTTAGAACCAGTGGTCCATATAATTTCTCAGTTGTTCCCAATATCTTGTTTCATCAGAGGTTTTTCCTCCTTTCAGCCATCAACCAATCAGCAGTTGAACTGGACTAGCATTAACTTCCAGCATGGAAAGGAAAGCTGTTATCTGTACAGTTGGGATTTAACCTTGCCTGAAACCGGGATATTCTTAACTGTTTGTATTGCATAGTACCTGGGATTCCTAACCATGGATCAAGATTTTACTGTGTTGTCCTGCTGCAAAGCACAAGATAACCAGCTTTGCTGATCTAAACCAGGCCTAGAACAGTTTATCCCATGTTCAGGATGAGGCTCTCCCCAAAATTCACACTGCCTGAACCTGAGTGTGTGGAATTGGAGCAATACCGACAGCATGCCTGCTTGACTGGTGAAACTAAGATGACACCGCGCATGGGGGAGAGGCATCAGAGAGACAAGCCACTGAAGAAACACTGCCTCTCTGGAAATAAACACTCAGAGTCAATACAGCGAGCAGTTTGGCTTGGACATCTCGGGCATGGTACTGCAATGTTTGCTATTCCATTCACCACATACGAAGTGTAGGAAGTGCTGCAGATACCAACACTGTCATACCCATTATTGAATGCAGAACCAGGACATTTCAATTGGCTGTGGTAGCTGGCACACAGGGCACTCATTAGGCAGTTTTTATAAACAAAGTCAAAATGGAAATCTAACTGCCCCCTTCTATAATGGGCTTTTAGTTAAACCAGGTTCTAAATCCAGTTACGAACAATTCTAACCACCAGAGAAATTAAGTGCCTTTTTTTTTTTTTTTTTTTTTTTTAATGTGAGCAAACTGAATCTTAACCTTGCTGGATTATAACAATATTCACCCACAGATAAGAAGAAAGCTTTCATGTCGCTTGGCTGTTCCACTTTGTTTCTGATGGAGAAATTCTTGTAACCTGAGTACCAACAGCATCAAGAGGCTTTCAAAAGACAGGAAGGAACATTATTGCTGAAGTACAGTGTATTACTATGGCCATTTGCTAAGCATTTGCATTCACCACACTATGCCTGCATACGTAATGGGAAAATACAAAAAAGTTAAATGCACTAAGGTTGAGATGTTTAGGGCTAGCAATAATAAAACATACAATAAGAAAATAAATATGCATGCTTTTCAATTAGCTTCCTTCTGTGTGTGTACTAAATCTGTGTTGTGACCACCTGAGCAATCTGGATAGATAAAATCCATACCAAAATGTTTACCATCAAATTTTCTGTTTGGTTTTGTTTTTTGGGTGGGGTTTTTGGGTGTTGGTTTTTTGTGGTTTTTTTTTTCTTTTTTAACTGCTCACAGTGTCACTAAGTAAGCATGTTTTCTATAAACAGCAAACACCACAATGTTGCACTGACATGGATTTTTGCTTGTGAGCAGGATGGATGAAGGTACAGTTTGCTTCTGTACTGAAAAAAAAATCTCATAGAAAATGCCAAGACAAACATTTTTAATGACAGTTTTCTTTGGGAAACTGAGATTATTTTGCCCTCAAGGTAGCTGAAGGGCAAATTTAAAGCCCTCAGTCTTAATTGGATTTTGAGTATTCAAAATTGACCCACATACAGCCTTATCTATACAAAGGCATCCTCTGCAGCTAATGGCAGCTCAGCACTATAGTATCCAGACTGTCAGGACCAGCAGTTGAGGCTTGTCAGCTCTGGCAGCTGTTTTCAAAAACCAGTGAATTGCTCTGAGCTGACTTAAGATGATCTATCACTGCAAGTGGCTGCAAGAACTTGAGGGCTGTGCACCCTCAGCACCCCACTGTCACTGTCATGGCAGGTGAACACCTTTTGTCTTAAAAAAAAAAAAAAAAAATTATAATGCAGGTAAGGCTCAGGGGTAGTGAAGAGGCATGTGTGAAAGGGACAAACTACTACATCTTCCAGTAGGGAGACATTGTTCATTTTTACTATTTTTCTCCCAGGCAGTGAACTAGGGGGAGCACTGGTAGGCTGGCAAGTTGAGGTGACAGCAGTTGTTTTCCAAAATAGGGATGTCTCTAAAATAACTGAGCATCCTTGCATGGACTTTAAAGGGAGTTGCAGCATAAGAATGCTCCGACCTTGCCTTGTCACCAAATCAGCGGTGTTTATCCCTGCAAATCCCTTGCAGAGAAACTAGATACTGAGTATTGTGGAGGCACGGAAGTCAGTTGCCAGAACGTGATATTAAGCATCTTAAATCTTGTCAGCATGTTGCCACGATGTTGCCAGGAAAAGCAAAGATCTAACTGAATTTTTCAATGACATATGAGAACTGCAGCATGAACACACCCCCTGGCGCAACAGTTTAAACATTCAGTTACACAGCATGAACAAAATCTGTCCAGCACACCACTGAAGAAATAGATTTTGTTTCCAAATACTTATCGGTGAAATAATTAATGAATTCACTCTATTAAATAGTTGAAATGCATTTAACCATCACCAACAGATTGAATCTATTTACCTCATGACAACAGAGCTGGTATCTCCAAGGCGGTACAGATATTCTAAATTCAAGTTGCCTTTAATTTGGTTATCAGAATATTTTTCTCAGAGAGAACTATGTGATTTCCACAAGGAAAATCTACAAGTCTATCCCTATTTTTTTTCAGGAAAAGAGAAAGTAATATTATAATTAATGTACAACTTTTTATATAGAATGACTTCATTTAGAGTAAAATTTTACAATTCTTCAGCAAATATTTACACACACAAACAAGCAAATATATAAACAATAACTTTTCTATGGCTAAAGTGAAAATTATAGATGAGAATTTCAAAAAATGGCTTGAAGTTAATGGCTCATAAATAAAAGCCAAAAAGGTAAAAACCTTGAAGACTTAGGCATCATGTGATAACTACAATTGTTACTATAGTAAAGTTATAAAAGTAGAAAGACTTTTCCAAAGAGAATTAAATGATAAAGGAAGGAATAAATTTCTGATGTTACTACGGTAGCAGTAAGAAAAAGAAAGCAAAAGACTGGATGTTGAGAAGCAAGAAGAAAAAAAAAAAAAGTGACAAAAAGTCTAGAGAGATGTAGATTGAAAGGCCAAAATGTGTCCAAAAGAGACTAAACAGACAATGGATGGTCTTTAAAGCAGTATCAACAGTCCTGCCCCACATATAACCAGAAATATTCTCAGTAAAGAACAAGTACAAAGGAAAAGCAACATTCAAGATATGCCTATATTTCTTAAACAGATCAAGCCTAAAAGATGGACAAGATCTGGTGATAAAGATCTTCTGATAGTCTGACATTGATTTAAAAGCCTCAGTGTCAAAAATTACAAAAGCAAGTAAATACAAAAAGAGAAAACCGGTTAGAGAGCATTTGTTAAACAAGTGGCAAACAGTCCATTAGTCATTTCTCATGCTTTTAAAAATAATACAGAAAATACAAAATACACCACTGCAACCAAAGAAAGACTCAGAGCAGGCATTTCGGATGATAGTAGTATTGTCAGCCTCAACATCTAGCAAAAACCTGTATTATTCTCAACACACGGGAGGTGGGGAAATAAAAATCAAGAGCAATTTCCTATTTCAACCTGTCAAGAAGCAAGTAGGTTTCTGGACCAGAAAGCACCAAGCAGATTTTAAACCAGTGTCAAGTGACTGTTCTCATTTAATAGAACTAATGTGAAGTGACAATCACCTTTCATGAAAAATACTAGAGATTTCCAAAAAGCTTTTGATAGCAACTGTGCTGTCAGAAAGTCTCGTTGTTTGTAATGATAACTGGAATAAGACCAGAATGTATAATATTCCCGTTATTGTTAATACTGACCATGACTGGGATGCAACAAAAATAGCTGCAGTGATTAACTGAGAATTTTCATGGACAAATGGTACATTTGGATGATTTTAATTTCACTTTCTAAGTGGAAGAAACAGACTAGTTATTAGCAGATACAGCAAAACATATCGGTCATTTTACTGACACAAAGGGGGAAAAAAAAGAACTAATAATTATTCCAAACCAACCCTAGAGCAGACAGAGGAATATCAATAAATTTATAGCATTTTTACCTTTTTAGCAAGTGGAATATATGATGATGATTAAACTGCCCTAGAATTCAAGCAAAGAAAACCAAGGCGGGGGTGTTTTTTATAAACTTTTAAAAGCTTGAAGAGAGGAATAAAACAGAAGTATCAATCAAAATTTATGTTAAATACAAATTTTCAGTCACATTGTTAGATCTGTTCTCCTTGCCTGGAGCAGTGTCACATAACTCCACAACAGCATTTGATAAAAGACATTAACTCATTTAAAAGATCTCACAGGAGACCTCCAGAATCCCTTTAACAGAAATACAATAGGTACTGCAGGCTGAGCATGCAAACGTAAAATATTAAAGCCTAACAAGGAGGAAGTGACAGATTTTGTTAGCACGTGCTTTAAGAATGCTGCTGCTGATATGATCAAGTGATAACCTGATGACTGAAGGAAAGCAAAAAGGAGAGCTAGAATAGTAACCTAAATAGTTACATCTCCAGTTAACTGGTGTAAAGAGAACATTATGGAACATGACATTAGAGAAACTGTTTGGTCCTCTGACTGACCCACATGTGCAGGAGCAGAAACAACTCCCATCCAAAACTTCAAGACATCTCAAATGAGGATGTTGATGCACAGGGCACCAGACAGCTCAGAGTTAGAATAAAAATAAGTGATTAACTTATCTCACCGCTGAATATCAATCTACCCATGGTAGTGGATCTAGGCTTCACTGTAGTGCTTCCGATAACTGCTCTCTATGATGTTCAGTAAAGTCAAACAAGGCTTCTTCAGTAACATCTGTCTCTGAATGCCAAAAAACCAAAGAACTGCCAGTAAGAATAAAAAGGGGCTGCTGTAGAAGGATCCATCTACTATTTCTCTACTGTGGTCAGAGGACTGCTCCCATCGAGTCTGGCAGTGTCACAGGCTGCTTAGGTGAGAGAAACGGCACATTTTAGGATGATTCGCTGGTACCAGGCAACACAATGGAATTTTCTTTAAAAAAGACAGGCTCTGGAGCCAAGCGAGTTTGCAGTTAAGGACAGCAACCATTTTGATTTGAAATGTAACTGCCTCAGCATGCCAGTTCCCTCATACAAATTATGGAGCAAAATTACTCTCAGACAACCAAAGCAGGTAACAGAACAGATAAGCTTTATAAACAGATTCAGCAATTTAAAGTAAGTATTGGACAGCTAAAGCACAATTTTGCATGAGTAGGGTTATATAATCTACTAAATGTCAAAGCCAGCAATTACCACAGGAGTGTTTAGCCTCTTATTTTCTAAGGCATGACACAGATTATTTAGTTGTACACAAACAATGAGCTGTAGAGAGTACAAACAGATTTTCTCCGAAGTCGTGTTCTGCTCAGAATACTGTAAGGGGTTAATACAATTTGGAGCTCAGGAGTGTGCTATACACAGTCCCATGCCATTTTGGAGAGAAGCTCTCAATTCATTCCAAGGAACAAATACAGTCAAGTATTTTGGCAGCACAAGCTACTCGACAATGTCTCGCCAATATTCTTCACTGATCCATCTTGGTGGGTAGAGAACATCTGGAAGAGAACAGCCCATATCAGAAGTGTCTGGGACCTGTCTGTGGAGAGTGCCAGCAGGCATGCAGGCAGACACCACGTACTGTGCAAGGAGGAAGCTTGTCATATCCTATGAAAGGCAGATAGGTTGCAACATTTCCTAGATACTCGAGTTTTGTTTTCCCAAAGGAACTGCTGTTAAAGTATGCAGAGTCTACTATAAACACAGTCCTGAGGCTTTTCCATAACTCTGAGATCAGGAGAAAGAAAAATGGATAAACACTTAGAGAAATCAAGACACAAATACAGGCCAATGCAAACACCCCATTGTCTACTTTTCCTATCAGCAACAGGAATGACTTTTATCATGTATTATTGTAAATCATAATATCAACAAATTAATGATTTCAGGAGTCATTTATTTGTGGTAAATACTTTTTTTTTTTTTAAGTTTGTTAATTTTGTGTACAGTTATCCTTATTAACGGTACATGAGAAGAAACTTTTCTGCTACAAAACATTTTAAGAATTTATTTTTCTCTTGTTCTTTACCCAAAGAAACCCCAAACCACCTAAAAATTCTTATGAAAATCTAGACAAGCTTTCTCTGAAACAATCCACAGTCTAACTAGTCACAGCCTCACTAGATATCTGAGATGCCATAATTCAAATCCCAGCTCAGGTTAAGTCATAGCAGGAATGAGTGGATCTCCTACAGCCTAGGTGAGTGACTAATTACCAGCCTGTCTGCAATTCTCAGGTGAGCTGCTCTCAATTATTCTACTGGAGTAACCTCATCTTGTATAACTAATTACACATTCACAGGGCTAACAAGGCTGTTTTTCTGAGCCCACTGGTTATGGAACTCATCTCAAGTTGTGAAAGATCCAGATTCAATTAGTATTTTAATTACTTACATAAAACAGAACTCTTTTCGCAAGAGAGACTGAAATCATAACACCCCAAAAATTGCCTCAAGGTTAAGACATTCATATAGGACACAAGTGATAATTTCAAGCTCTCAACCTGAACTACATTCATAGGAATTAATATGTGACATTGTGTGTGTGCTTTGCCAGGGCAGGTGCTCCCATCTGGATGCCAGAAACTTCCTCTGTTGAGAAGTGATATATTTTGATGTTGAGAGACTGTCCTAGATGTAGCTGTAACTATAAAAATATACATACATATGCACACATGTATGTATATATGTATGAACAGTAACATTCCCTAAATTCTTTTTCAGCATGGAATAAAGAGTAAGAAAAATGTTCTTTAAAACGGAAGAAATAGAAACAACAAATATCCCAATAGAGTGCCTGATAATTATTTCAGGCACAATCTTCTCTACAGTGGATATTCTCCAACTTAAATTATGTAGGCCATGAAGACCATTCTTTCTATAAGATACTGGAAGAAGAGTCTGGAACTCCTATTCCTTCAGAACCTTGGTTTCTCAATAAATACTTGGTGCATGGAGATGTAAATTAACTTACCTAATACATTATATATGTATGTGTATAAGTACGTGCATGAGTATTACATGAATATTTGCACACTATACTGATATTCTCAGCCTGTTAAAGTCTGTTCTAGTATAAGGTTATTCACAGCTTATATGGCTCACTTCACATATGGTATATACAGATAGTTCGAGGGACACTAGTCTTTCAATCTGTGATCAGCTTATGCCTTATAGATGAAATAACTGGAACCCAGCAACATTTTAGCCCAGAAATTTTCAGAATGTGAGTCTAATTCAATTTGCTTTTAGTATTTTGGAATCTTCCCTTAGGAAAATAAGAATCAAACATTTTGTTTAAAGAGGTCTGTACTTCAAACTATTGATATTCTTCTAAAGCATAGTACTTAATTTTTTTAATGTCTTATATGACCATTTCTGATGGCTGGAATGTTCTGGGGACAACAGCAATTACTGAAGCTTTGGAACTTCCCCAGAGGACAAGAGCTGCATCTGGCAAACACTTCAGTAATTTCTCAAAGGGGAATTACACTGGACACCTTGTATTGATTTAATCAGTTCTGTGGAGCTCAATGTTTTTTGCCCAAACCTTCTTAAAAAAACCTGCCACTCAGTGGCATGTATAGCTGCCTCTGTTCCTAAGGAATCTATAAATGGAAGTGGCATTGGTACTCATGACTCATATACGTTGGCAGCACTGTGTGGGCAATTCAGCACAGCATGTTCCCACCCCAGGGCTGATCTACCTGGCTGGAACCTGTTTTCACTTATCTCGTTCTCAATAAAATTAATATTTGTCTCTGTCTCTTAACCAAATAAAGACATGAAAGTAACAGGATTCAAATAACCTGGATTTGATATTTACAGGTTCTCAACATCGTATCTTTACTGAAGTTGTATAAATGTAATAATAAAGAATGCTTCCCTGACTCAGAGTCCATGAAGTTTCATGAGTTATCTGGTGCGGTCACAACTTTGCTGGATCTGATAGCCATAATATTAATTCAGAAACTACTTGTCTGATCCTTTCAACAACTCAAAGCTTTGCCCATTCCTGTTTTTTCAAATATTATTTTAATAAATAAAACTTATATATTGTATAATTTTATGTCCTTTTTTATTTAGTGTCTGGTTCTCCACTTGACTCTCCCTTTTCTGAAAACATATGAAGAAAGCAACTTCAAGTTTCCGTATCCTGCATTACCTGTCCCTTATTCAGTGGCAAGTAATCCTGGATAAGGAATACTCATGGAATCCCTCAGAAAGGAAGATATCTATTTTGAATTGCTTTTATCTGGCATCCATTTTTTACTGTTTGTCTGAATAGTTCCTCATTCTGCAGCTGGAGCTATAGGTGTCCATATTTATCTCAGAGTAAGAAAAAGAAACAACCAACATTATTTGTGTTCCTATAATATTGAAACTCAAGACTTTTATCACATCCATCCTTTCTCCCAAGTCCTCTCAGCAATCACAGAGCAACTCTCATTCCTGCCTCTGCTCCTCTGTTGTCACAGATTTGCTGTCATTTGCAATCAAACTAGTTCTGCTCAGCTCCTCATCACTCACTCCTACATCCCTGTGAAGGACCACAAGGCAAACAGCTTTACTTGAGCATCAGCAGAACCTTTGCAAAAGACTCCTCGAGGAAGGGAGTTGTGAAGACCTCTGCAAGGAAAACCCTCACATACAGTCTGCCAATTAAAACATCTACTCCCTGGCATACCAATGTAGACAAGTGGGTGAATACAGAGGAGGGCTCTGAGACTGACTTTTGAACAAAATGAACAGACACTACCCACCCTAAAGAGCTTAGATTGGGGTGGGTGACGAACACGGACTCCATACTATGTCCTTTTTTTTTTTTCCTAAAGAATTGCAACATGATCAAAAAAAGTCAACCTAATATAGTCAAAATTTTCTAGATTAAAGATCAATTGATAAGACAAAACCAAAATATGAGCAATAAATTGGTATTATCGGTAGAACAGGAAAAGCCTAACACGAGGAGTGAAAAGAACAGAAACCCACACTGTGCTTGCTACTGAAGATCGCTAAGATGCAATACCAAAACAGGAGATAAAAAATATATTCATTGCAGAAGGGATTTTAACCAAGCACAGTTCCTGGCCTGGAGCCTCTTTTGCTGACAGTTTTGTACTCTCCCTTTTCTGAATAGGGGAAATCCAGGAGATAACAGGGTAAGTTTGGTGCTAACTAAGAAAACAGGTGTGGGATTCTTCTCCCATCTTCCATGCTATTGCATTCTGGTTTTTTTCCTCTTCTTTACTCTCCATTGCAGTCTCAGTCATTGAATGAACTGGAACACAGGTAATTTGCAAACAGCCCCCTTTTAAACACAACCACCCTTCCAGCCCTGGAAAATCCTTATTCAGATACCCACAAACAAGTTGTTAACACAGTCAAATTCCACTAGGAATACAGATAATGACAAAGAAACGAAGAAAAAACCCTAAAGAAATGGTAACAAGTACAAGAAAAATCACCTTTCAGCAGTAACAGGAAATTGAAAAAGAGAGGGGCTGTGGTTTAATTGAGAAGATAGAGCTCTCAGGCATATGGGTCTCTGGAGAAATAAGAGACATCCTACTGAATGAAGTTCCAACTGTTCCAGGAAAGTGAGTTGATGATACTCATTTCCCACTCTGAAGACCCAGGCCCATCTTCAACCTCAGGGGAGAAAAAATGGTGAAACTGAAGTTCACTGTGAGCAAAAGACAGTACCAAATCTAGCAGGCTGCTTGCTGTGTCCACTTGTAGAGAGCCATGATGTGTTCTGGAAGGAGGCTTTGGTTGTCAGGGTAAGTGGTTGAGACAGATAAGCTGGCTAGAGACAGCCTAAAGGGTGTGTTCGGAACACACCAGGTGTGAGGGACTGCCAAAGTTAGTTGATCCTGCTGCTTAATATTTATAGCCAGCATTTCCAGTTATCCTGTATCCTCTTGTACTAACAGCTGCTAAACAATCTTCTCCCATAAGCTGCTAAACAATGTTCTCCCATATTGTTTTCTACATTCTCATCAAATCCACAGGAAGTCTGCCTGAAGAAACAATTAATAAGTATTTGTGTCAAAAAAAGGCAGAATGACCCTTAACTAGTATCTTCTTTAAACAGAGGAAGAAAAGGTTATGAGTAGAAACCAGATTTTCAAGGGGATTAAAATGCCTCACCCCTTCATCAACAGTTTGAAAACATGGTCTGCTACTTTGCTAACCGACAGCAAAAATATGCCTTTGCTCTCATACACACTGTGGCTTCCAAGGACAACTTATGTCTTTTGTTACACTGAAGCCTTTTAGTAAGAGGCTGAATAGGAGCAGATGGGGTGAAGGGAAGAGGAAAGGAAGGCAAGAAATATCTTGTAGCTTCAGACTAAACCACGATAAAAATTTCCGTCTACAGTACAACAATATTTGCCTCAAGAAAGCAGTTTATTCAGCTACTCAGGAAAGAGGCTCAAATACTTTCTGATAATGCTTTTTTCCTAATGATGCCAGTGAGTCAGAAGCAGCACATGCCATAGAAACACCAAATGCTTGAAGAGATTCTGTTAGGTGGGTGTGATCTAACTTTTAGCATTTCTCTACTACTGGCAATCAAAAATAAATACCTAGAAGGAAGTCTCCTCCAGTTCTACAGATTAGTCTGAGGAAAACCAGACTGTTTCTATGGTCAGATTTCTACCCTATTTTTCAGAAAGCCCAAGTTCATCTTGCTGCTCTGCCACAAACTCCCTTGTAAACCATCAGGAAGTCACTTGGTAATGCCTATATGGGTTAATTCCAATAGCTTACACCCTTCTCCACACAGAACCTAATGAAAAAAAAACCAAACACTGTAAGTCTTTGTAAATCAGAAGAAAATTATCTGCAGTCCTAATGGTTCACCTAACAAGGGCTTGGCTGTGACACCACTGTAAACAGCCCCTACTCTTGTGGAGAGAACTGAAGCATTTATTCTTGAGCTCTGTTGTGCAAACACCTTTGACAATAACACCTCCAGCAACATCTAAAAGTATTCTGGGACATGGGACAACACTGAGATATCTTACTCAGTACCATCCCTCTTGCATATCTTGGGAGAGATTTGTCAGAGTTTAAACTATAAGATCACAGATCAAGTGGTATCTGCTTAGACCCTCTACCATGTTCATCTTACTAGCACGAAAGACTCAGAAAATTAAAGATTTTGATATAGTTGCTAGGATTAGTTTAGGTTTTGTGCATATTGCATCTTTAATTCAGCCAACAAAATCAATAGATATTTGGCACTCTTGCTCTTCAAAGCTGAGAAAGCATAAAAACCAGCATGGCAACAGGTCTGATGTGATTTGAGACAAAATGCAACAGATATTGCAAACAGCATTGCATAACCATGCCATCAACTTATGTGCCATCTTCATGTTAAAAACTTAGTAGAGCAGCACAGTACGCAACACTAATTACTCAGACTTGGACTGTAAAGATACACTGTTGAAGAGGGTCTGAAAGTGTCTCCTCTTCACTGTGTATCACACAAGTTGACACATATGATTCATGTCTCATTTCTGCTCTACCCCTGCGCTGTTAAATTTTTTTTTTTTCTTAAATACAATTCCTACGTTAGTCTAACTTCTTTCTTGGACAAAATTACAGACCAAATTGTTAGGAAAGAAAATGCTGAATGAAATACATACGTTCAAAGCATCAACAAGCAGGTCTGCTGCTGTTACAAGGCAGGGCTACAGCATCTTTCAAGAATTCTCTCCAGTCAGTTCCCTGCCACAGGACTTCTGTAGGGAAGCTTCAGTTAAAACCGTAGAGCTCAATTATATTTTTTTTTCCGGAATACTTTTATTTTCATATCTATGACAGTTTCCCCATCTTCAAGCTGCAGAACAGCTCATTTATCTCATAATGGTGTTTTTGGTAAAGCACCTCAGATTCTAACACCACACAGCGTATAAAAGCACCTAAAGGAAATGAACAACGTGATCTTCAGAGTAGGTAAGAGTAACATGTAGTAAGTTCAATCCTTCAACCACATGTTGAAAGAGATGAAAGAAAAGTCAATGTACACGAATTAACTGAACACTCTCAATTCTGTTCAAGGAATGAGGCACTTCCAAAGGAAGTATTTACGTGACTGTTGCAGCATCAGACCACATAGCCACAAGTACTCAAAAATCACAAGTTTGTCTTTTTAACCCCAGCCTTTTGAATTCTTTGGCTTGAAACAATAAAATTACTTCCTTCTGGTGTCTTTTTGCAATTCAAATGGAATTCTACAACATTTTAAACTGTGTTTTATTATTCCTGAGTTCATTTGAAGTTAATCTCACTTAGCAGTTTGAAAAAAGATGCAGAATGTTTTCAGTCTTCTAAGCACAATTTGCTTGGACCATCTCATTTTGAGGGCAATTTTTCCTACTACTATTTTTGTAAACCAAATTCTTCCAGAATCAGTTGATTCACAGAGTCTTCTTATCTGGACTGTGGGAAGAGCCAGATTCTTTCTTGATGACTGCTCTGCATCAAGGGCTTCTCCATCCAAATGCTTTTGAATGCAGAATATTTCTGTATGTCTCTGCCTCTCTTCGGTGTAAGGTCAAAATCAAATATTAAAACCTACCTGCATACATGAGCAGAATACTTGTTTTGCAGTGAGACCCGCTGCAAAACCCTGGTTTTGCCTGTACTCCCAGAGTGCCTCCCTGCACTGCCATGTGCCTTGACATGGATGTGGCTACAGCATGCACAAGCTCTCTTTACACACTGCAAATTAGAGCTGCTCAGGGCAGACCTTCAAGTAGCCTTGTTCTCACTAGCTCTCTCAATGTTGCTTTATACCTTTATCATTTAATTAAATCACCAATAATTGAATTTCGTAGACGAAGTTGAACAAAAATTACTACAAAAGGCCACAGTTAAAGGATACTGAAGACATATTTCAAAAATTGGGAGTCTGGCAATTAAATCTACCAACTCTTCCTTACTACAGCAGAGTTCTGTGAAGAAATATGCTACAAATGGCTTTTGGCTGCCAGCCAAAACCTCATTCTGACATGTGTACAACAAGACGACTGCTGACTCAGTGTCAATATAACATATCCATAATCTTCCAAGTCACTCTTAAACAGCAGTTATTGGCCAGACGGTTTATTTTACCTACTAAAAGTAAAACGAAAAAGAAAATATATATAGGGTAAGTAAGTTCAGGTCAACAGGAGCCATTCAAGAGAAGGGTCCAGTGGGGAAGCTACTCAGGGAGATGAAAACTCTCTGCCTTTTCCTGCACTCTTCTTCAACAACCTTCTACCCAACATGACGGAATTACTGAACATGCACAGAAAATTAACATTATCCAAATGGGTTGTGTTGGCTCTAACTCAGGTGGCGTACACAAATTCTGCCTGTCTCTATGTTTGGGCACCTGAAACAACATTGAGACATTATATGAGCTTCCCTCATCACAGCTGCTGTACACTTCACACAAATCAACCTCAAAATGCTGGAAACACAATTAACTGGTTCATCTCTCACCAATTTACACACTTGAACAAAATATACTAAAATGTTGCAAAAATAATCCATAGAAGTATTTTTATCAGATATCTTTAATTGAGGATCCTCTTTATTCATACCTGGATTAGCAGCTATCACTTTGAGATAATGGTTAAAGTTCCCAGATCTTGAAATCCAGGAAAAAAAAAAAATTAAAAAAAAATCATCTTTGTTTTGACCAGATATGCTGATCACTCAAAAGGTTGTGATGACACTTGCCAAATTCCTAAGAATGCTGCATATCTTCATTGTGGCTTTTGAAGTTCTTTGTGCCTTTAGAGAAATCACATAAGGAATAATTACCATTAGAACAAATATCACTGTACAAAAGAATAGAATAAAAAGCAGAAAATGAGACAAAACCAATACACTTAAAATCCAGACTATATTAAAACTCAGGTTCATTTTAAAACAAAATATATGTGACATATCAGATCTCTGGGAATCGGTTTCACATTGTGCTAGAAAAACAAAATTTAGGAACCAATTTAATTCTGAATGTAAGTCTACCAACTTCAGTGGAGTTGCACCTAGGTAAGATCTGGCTCAGAATATTAATTGAAGCATTCAAAGGTTGAGATTGCTTAGAAATTTAAAATTTGAATGTAATTCAGATGGAATAAATATGAATGTCTTAGTTTAAGACTTTCTGGGGAGTAGGGAAAACACTATGGGTTTCATTCTGATCCCTCTGAAATGATTTTATTCTACACTGTTTCACTGATGTAAACACCACTATTTCTTGTTTCTCCTCATTTAAGCAGGATCAGAATCAGGCTCCAAGCTTTTTGCCATCTGGTCTGAGACCCTCCAAACAGTTCGCTGTTGCTCCTTGAAAAAAATTGTAATCAATGCAGTAAAAGGCTACTGGCATGCTAATTTGTGAGCTGAAACAGACTGCAATGAGGAACCTGAACTGAAACAAACGATAGCGAATGAAGCATTGTTATGCACATCTTATGGCTTTGCTTCACCAAATACTTGCATACTCAGAACAGATGTTTATTCAGGACTTTGAAAAACTTCACTTTCTTCAGCTATCCAAGCTGAGAAACAGCTGAGTATGTTTTCCCAATATAAGAAGCACTAAATTACACTTCAGATTGTACAGTCACATCAATTAAAACAGAATCAGAAAGTTATAAAAGTCCTCACTTAAACCCACAAGATAGACTTATTTCCATACTTTTTAATTATTCTCTTACATTACAACTTATCCGTAATCGGCCATAATCAGAACAACAGTATAAAATTTAAAATCCCGATATTTTCCCATAGATATCTTTTCAATATGACAACTACATATGTTAAGATAATCTGTGACTGAATTTTTCCAAGCTACGATAGAAGATATAAGATTAATAAATCTTTAAACACAGCTATACTCCTTCACTTCTTTACATGGAAAAGCATTGTATTTCAAGCGTTTTTCCTGAAAAGCACTTCAGTCAGCTACCTAACTCTCACTGATGGCAATCGCAACTGACTTGTACACTCCTCAGCACTGATTTTTCAGCTGACTGTAGCTACCTCATTTTCTCTACTGCATACCAAAAAGGTGAGTCTTGTCAGGTAAGGGCTCCTTTATCAGCCCTTTGAAGAGCACACAGATGGAAAAGAGACTGTACTCTCAGAAATAAAAATATTATTTCATGAGTGCTCCCTCTTTTACTTGAAAATGGAGTGCCCCTACTTGCCCTGGTAAATAGGAATTATTTAGGATGTCCTTCTCCAGCCAAACAGGTTCATTCAGTGATGTCTAGCTTAAGCTACAATTTTACTAGACTTACTATGGAAAATGAGAGACACAATACCAGTCCCTCCATCCCAACAGAATTACAGGTGAGGATTTATTGGGCAGGGAGATCTCCTTTCCCATTACCACCCCACAGCATGTGTGCACCATGCTAAAGAGCAAGACAGCAGCTATTCATCCAGACTGCTTGTCCTTGCCACCATCCACACCCAGATGGCTGCAGCATCAAGCCCTGGCACTCTGCAATTATTTTATAATAAGTCTTGTAAAAGCAGCTCAAAGGCAAGAGGAACAGAAGTGTCAAAGACATAAACAAAAGTATACTGAAGGAAATAAGTTATTCCCCTGAAGGAAATAATAACCCGTATGGGTTAGAAAAAAAATAATAGTTTTCCCAAATCCTGTCTTCTCTTTCTGACATTTCATACTGTATCATACACTTCACCAGTTACACTGTCAGGACTTAAGAGAATTATGAATGTAAGAAACCACATGGTTAAACTGCAGTTGAGTTCCTAGAGTGAAGATCTGTCTTCCCTGTTGCTTGTTCAGAAAAGAAACAAATAGCATGATCTATAGCACTTTTCTTGAGAAATAATTGCATAAGTTTATAGGTATCACTTAGAGAAATGTCATCTATGTTTACTTTCAAATTTTCTCAGCTTAATTTCATTTGCATTTTTCTTCCTTACCCTCCCTTGGAAAACCTGAGGTGCACCTCCTTCTTTTCCCATGTGCTAGAAAGTATAAAGCACCTGTCAGGCTCCTAAGTCACATAAACTTTATCTCTAATTAGTTATAAAAGAGGTTAAAGGGTTTTAACTAAGGAGTAATAAAATCTTGAAACAATAACCAGATTTTTATAGAAGTAGAAGGAAAATCACTGCCTAGAATAATGCCTATAAACACATATGGTTAATACATCAATACTTTTATTAATAATAAAGTATTGTATAAATTTATTTACAGCATTCAGAAAGTTAAAGTATCATTAATAGATTTATAAGTAAGCTGATACATCAGGTCATATCTATTGTTGGAAGCAGGTAGGAAAACTGAAATGGCAGAAATTCAGAGTGGATTATTTTCCTACTAATTTCAGTATCTCTCAGACTACGATATATTTAATGGGCATAATCAATGAAAGAAAAATCATTAAAAACAGTGAAGAAAAGGATTTTGTGTGTAGGTGTTTTATTTCCCCCTAGTCCTCATGAGTCTACAGTAGGTCTGAAGAGAAGGTACTCCTCTGTTCCTGAGATGTATATGTGATTATGAACGCAGAACTGGAAGTTTTCCAAGGATGTTTTTGCCTGTGATTCTTCAAGCCATTTTGATTTTTTCTGACAAAGTTTTAGTAGCAATTAGCACAATCCATTATTGTAAGACATGCTGTAGAAGCACCTCAGTCATTCTGACAACCTAACTAAATCCATCTAAACAGAAACATCCCTTAATTCCTGCAAAGAGATTGTTAGATTTGTTCCTGGGTTGCACAGCTGGCCATATAGCTAAATTTCATGCAGTGGTGGAACTGTTCCACTTCCTAGGCACTATTCAACCACAATATTGTGAGATCTTTTGCTAAATCTTTGACAAGCACATTTAAAACCCTACATGTTAAAAAACTTTGTACCTGACAAGCAAGTGAAAGGGGATATATTCTCTGCATCTTCCTCCTGAATTATTTCTAACCAGTTACAGACAGGTATCTTCATCCTGCAAAGCACTTGCTTTCCTCAGCAAGTACAGTTCTCTGCTAAAGGACAACACTATAATGCAGTTCTTGAGGACTGGATCAGCAAAAGGACAGCTAGCTATGAAATGCTGACCACCTTCCCCTGCACCTAACCCACTCATTCCCATCTTAAACAGGGGAAGGAATGTTCCTAGTCATCACTAAAAAAAAAAAAAAAAAAAAAATCAAAAAAAAAAAAAATCAATGAAACAGATATCCTTGTTCTTTTTCTGTGATTCAGCATATGATATTGACCAAACTACCTATGGCCTGCTAGCTATGCTATCCTTTGGAAGGTGAAGAGAGAGCAATTTTCCAAACCTAGACAGACAGAGAAATAGTAGTGCAGTGTTAACTGCTTTTCTCACTCTGGCCTCCAAGTATCACAGGAGTGCACTAATGCTTAAATAAATTTATACCCATAAACCATTCAAAAATTCTCGGGTGACAAGAGCCAGGAAAGTGTCAAGAAGAGCTATTACAAGAAGCAATAGGAACAGACTGCAAGAATCCACTTCCCTCAGTAAATAACCGCCTTTATATATATATATACACACACAGGGATAATCCAAAATCAATGCACAAAGAGAGCCAGGCTCTGTTCTTATGAACTCGTAAGTGATCTGACCGACAGGAAGGGGTAGAGTAGCTGCAGGCTTGCTTCGCTCCTTGCACCAGAGTCTCTCTACAGTTTGTTCCAGTACTTGGCACGCACCATGTGTGGTACCAGCTTGCAAGGAGGTGCCTCAGGGTGACCCTTCCTAGAGACACGAGAGGCAATACCCAAGGCAGAGGGTAATCTTGGCACAAGGAAAGGGAAAAAGTGACAGCCAGAACAAAAAGGGAACTGGGCCAAAGCCCAGACATCTGAATCACCTGCTTGGGTGTCAGTTCCACAGCACAAGCCACAGGCAATGGCACACAGCTCACGCAGAGAGGCTGGCTACAGCCTGACGAGGCTGACTGCAAATCCTTACAAATCTTTTAACAAAAAAAACCACAAAAAAAATGGCAACCACCACACAATTTTTTTGCTGGAAAAAAATATAATACAGGAAGTAATTCACTTTAAGTACCATCACTCAGTTACTTAGATACTCCAGTCTTTGCTCTTAGACAAAATTAATGAAGCAACTTCTCCTCTGTCACGCAAGTCTGGAATAAATCAGTGGTTTTCAGTGCGTTATGACTTATACTAGCGTGAATGAAAGCAAAATCTAACATTTTGTTAAGACAAAGATTAAGATCTCTGAACCAATATGGATCTCTGTATCAGTGCCAAGTCCCAAATTTCTGAATTTTTTCATGCATTTAAATCAAGTATATGCAAAGCTTTTTGTGCTGCTTAGACAAAAACATGCCTGAAGTAGAAGTGACAGGAATCCTCCATATTGACAAGCTCTAAATTCTTCCAAATCCTCACTCTTTCCTCTGCAACAGTAGATTTATCTCAAATATACTTAAGGAAAAATGAAGGAAAAGAAGCTACACAAATATCACCCAACTGCCTCCAATATGTTCTGAAAAAGAACCAGCCCTGTTCAGCAACAGAGATGCCACCAAACACCAGGACTGTGAAAGATTCTATAAACTGTCCAGCACTAGAGGAGGACTGAATCCTGATGTCCTCTACCCCTCTGAACTTTACACAAATAGAACAACTGTACCCTGTCTCTCTAGTCCTGGCAGGATATATTAAATTTGTTGAGGACTCTCTCTCCTTTCCACAGCAGGAGGAAAGGCATTATTAGCTCAGGCTTCAAGAAGCCTGGATTCAATTCCCTCCCAGTCACCAACTCCCTGCACAACACAGAAACCACAATTTGCCTGTGCCTTACTGGTCTGTAAAACTAGGGTAAAATCCCATCCTCACCTCTAAAGGGTGTATAGCTGCCTAAATAACAGGGGACGGGTGCATCTAAAATAACAGAGAAGTGTATAGTCTATTTCCACGATTATCACAGCCATTTTATGAAGTTGTTTTTCTGTAATTTCTAAACACAAAATATCTTTGTAAATGTTTGGAGGGGAAGAGGAAAATACTTCAACGTGACAGGCAAAATGTTTCGTTTTAGCTGAATCTGTTCCCTTTAGCCTTAATGAAGTTATTCTTTTCATAAAATTGAAACAAATCATAGGTAAAGCTAGAAACTTTACTGCGAATGAAGCATCCTTTTTTTCCCCCCACCTAAAGATCGTATCTAAAGTGCGTTCCTCAAAACTACAAAAATTTATCTCTTGGCAAGCTCTGGTAGATGATTTTTGCCAGTGAGCTACTTATTGCAAGGACCGTGAAAGGGGCAGCATCAAAATTAAGGTTATTATAATCTTAAATTGTGTCAGAATTATGACTTGATCCATAAATTACCAAATTAAAAATGCATGCAAATATGTCTTATTAAATAATTATAAATAATTTTTAACTGATCAGAAGAGCTACAGGGAGCATTGCTCTACACATCTCTAGTTCAGTGCTATTACTCATGCAACACCAAGTATTAAATACCCTACAATTCTTATTTTGGCAATGGTTTTAAACAGCATATTCTCTCCAAAGTCTCCTGTGTAATAAGAGAGGTAGATAAATAGCAGATGTTATATAAATCATCCAAAAGAAATTACCTAACTGTAGGAACTTCTGCCAGCTGAACAGCAACAGGTAGCACAAGCAGCCTCTCTGAATTTAGGTTTTGCTGAACCAGGGCAGGCAGGGAAGTGTCCCCTGCACTCATATGTTCTCCAAGATGCCAGTGACAGCCACACAGACCTCAGCAGTTTCTTAGCTCTTTCTTTTTAAAAGGCTCATTAAAAAAAAAAAAAAAAAAAGTAGATAATAGAATTCATCCCTTCATACTTTGCTTTATCATTTTTCTTTTAATTTTTCAGCTAGAAGGTTTTTGTCTTTCAGACCTGATGAAGTGTTTTTTAAAGGCTGCAATGCCCTGCAGTGGTAGAGCCCATTATTTCTAGGGACAGATTTTCAAAAACATATGATCTTTATCAACAGTGGGCGTGCAGAAACACTTTATCAAGAAAACACCAAGCTGTGTTTGCCAGTAACAACTTCAAAAGGTCTATATAGTACTTGAACTCACAGATTCTGGTCCAGTCTCAGGACAAATGAGATCAGACTGCTCTTTTTCTTTCTTCTTTCCCCACCCCCTTCTTAAATACAACAACAAACAAGAACAAAACCAAAACACTGCTCTAGGCCAACAACAGTGCTCTCTCCTTTTTCCTTGCCAGACTCGTGTGTGGGGATTATATATCTGAAAGACTTAACGCAGAGCAGGGTAAGAATTTCCCATTCAATCTCTGATTCCTGTATATCTTTGACCACCACCTTCCTGTTTCTCTGGTAGATTACCACACCTCTCAATAGGAAATAAGTGTACTTTATAAGTCACTTCAATATGGTATAAAATAGTTATCATCCTTCAAAGCCCATACCCTACAAAGTGGACACTGTGTGATCACAGCCCAGGTCTCTAACCCGTTGTCTGCTGGAGGCCGCTAGAGCTCCTAGTTCCTTACACAAGCCTATTCAAAGAAATCTCTTGACTGTAACAGGTGTAAGGTTGCTGGTTAACTCCTCCAGCTCAAGATTCTTCCTCCCACAGTCATCTTTCTTGATGCTTGTTTGGTGCCTAACACGCCTCCACAGTTCTGAAGCCTCTGGGCATTGTCACAGTACAAACAGCATTTTTGTAGGTTAATTTATTTAATTTTAATGATTGCAACATGACATTTGCTTTCCCAGAATGTGTACCTTCCCCAGGAAACACCTGTAGATTTTGTTACAGAGGCAGAGAGCAAGAAAGTTGTAACCTTATTGTTAGTGTAAAGAGCAAATACAAAAATAACTTTTAGAAAAATATTATGCTTTTATTTGATGATAAATAAAAACTCACATCCTAGGCCAAATTCTGTATATCAAACACTGTAAACAGATATCAAGGATCATCACATTGTGGTAGTTACTTCTCAATCTGTATTTTAAAGTGTTTGCAACCTAGATGGATTAGAAACATGAAAGTCTTAAATGAACTGCAGTGACAGAAAATCCTACCCAGCAGTTGTACCTGCCCAAGTACCCTCCTATGCACTTACACACGTGATCACTTCCACATGTTTTCCATTTACATGGCTGTGGAAACTCTACCACTGCTACCCATGGACTGGGGTCAAGTTCAGTTGTGATCTATTTAAAAAAGAAAACCTTTATGTTTTGGTAGCAACATTAGCACTTACTGTCGCTCTTGAAACCAACAATTCAGATCTTTTATATAAAGAACTGCACACATAGGAAAAATAGGGTAGGATATAAACTGCAGTTACTTTGCTGTGAAATATGGTCAGGCACACCACTGTGTCTAATGGTTTCTAACCATTACAAACATCTGTACTGCAGATACTGCTTCTCAGCAACATCCATCCATGGCAACCCAAGACATTCTTCACGTAAAAACAATGTATTATTAGGCATCATAAACTTTCCCCCTAAAATTCGTTAAACAGCTCAGAAAATCATGACATATGTAACACTTTGCCAAACTATAAAGGCAATTAGCAAGCCTGTTCTGTGCACACGGGACTGAAGAAGTCCATTTTACAGATCCGTATCTTACACTGCCACAACCTTTTCCCTGCAACTCACACTCTACACAGCTTTAAACAAACATGTTCCCCACCACACACTGGCTCTGCCCCCTGCAATGCCCCCTTGTCCCTCCTTAGCTCCTTCTTGTATCTCCTGGCTCAGCCCTGATTCAAGGGGACAGGCAACCACTGTGAGCACATGTACAGTCTTTGTCCCTCCTCCACGACCCCTGGTTTGGGTGTCACCATATGCACCTGCTCTGTCTTCCACACCCCCAGAAGCACTTCCTTACCTCGACCTGAGGAAAGCTTTCTTGACAAAATGTTTGCATGATAAGTTTTGGTCCTGAAACCAACCAGCCAGATATATTGCCCCCCCTCTGCCCATCAAAGCACAAGGAGTTGGAAATTTGATAACAAACTCAACTCTACTAAAAATTGTTATTCTAAAATTCAATAATAAATGTCAACTCTGTTTTAAGCACAGTGAGTCATGCCTTTTATCAACATTTAATAATTGTAGAGATTTTTTTCTTGTTGGGAATAATTTTTTCCTTTTTTTCTTCATTACTTCATAGGTCATTCTTCAAGCAATGAAATAATCCACACAGAACAGCTCAATGTCCAAAGTTCAAATAAAGGAAAATAATTATTTCTAATCTGTTATTGTTGGAAATAAACATATACAGAAGCCGTTCTTGTAGGATTTCAAAGACCTATAAAACCATTGTCTAAAACATCTCAATACCCTTCTGAAGCAGAGATGCACATGCTCATAAGTAAGCTGAAGTGTTAAGATAAACAGCCCAAATCCATATCTAAAATCAATATTACTCTCCAAACCAAAGTCCTGACCCCTACTTCCCTACTGAACATCATCTCTCCATGACGAAGGGCTTTCAGGCTTGAAACAAGTAGATTACATTTGATTAGGTATTCAAATAAAAGTTGTGAGTTGCTCAGTTTAAGATTAAATGTTAATGAAAACCCTTTCAAGGTGCTTAACATTACTAGATCAAAAAGTAATAGACTCAGGTTACTACAAATACTTCTCTGTCAAGAAACAAGAAGCTCTGTGTCTCTGTGGAGAAGTTTAGGAGAAAATTTAGAGAATGGGCAGGACCAAAATCAAGTGGATAGAAGGTACTGTGGACAACAGATTACATGAAGAATAGTCACCACTGCATAGAAAAAATGGTGTGACTCAAGAATGAGATTTAAATGGAAAATTCAGAAACCCATATTCTCACTCCTGACACTGCTCTGCAGTGAGAATTCTCTGGGATTTTACCTCTGCAAATGGGGCTGATCCAGGTCTGGGGTCCACTTTTCTAGAAAACTGTAGAAAAGTCAGAGAAGTTGAAGAAAGTATGAACCAACAGCTAAAGAACATCCTAAGGGACATATTCTTTCCCTTTTTGATAAACTCAATAGAATCAGCTCTTTAAGGAGGTGTCATAACTATAGGACACATTAGATCCCCTAATACACTTTTACCTGAGCTGAGGAGGACACATCAAGAAACAATGGCAGAGTCCATAATCCACCACTTTCATATTTCCAGTAAGGCAAAAAAATTTTTGAGCAAAAGTTACTAGACACAGGAATAAACGAGATGTGAAGAATGCATCTGTCTCTTGAAGTCTTTCAGTGAAGTCTGGCTGTCTCCTGGGCACTCTCTTGTAAGTGCTAATTGCAGGCTCTGTGCAGGATAACCCAGGGATAACCAGATGGCCAGCAGGATACACAGTGCAGGAGCTCACTCCAGGCTTATACTCTGTAAATACGTGAAGTAGGAAGAAGCAGAGTAACTTGAAGAAAAGGGCCAATTATCAGAATATGCTAAATCACAGGAAGTATAATTTGGAATAATTTGCTGAGTGACTATCACCAGTGACAACTGTGGAATTCAGGTTACGTGGGTTTTTCTGCTCTTTATTGGTGACATAGTTGCTGCTCCTAGAACTTTACATGGTTTTCAGAGACATTCAGTGGTCAAACAATATACTGCAACTCAATGTTTTTTTAAAAAACTGAAAATGTAACCATGGAAGATACCTCTTACCATAGTGAAAGCTATGAAGCATAAACGACATAAATGAAGGACTACGAAAACATTCTGTCTCTGTTTTCTAACATGAAATTTTGTTTAGCAATACACTGATGCTAGCAAAAAAAATATTTTAGAAGAGCAAATATGATCTGTCCCACAAGATACACATTTGTTCAACTGTTGCAAAATAAGAATTTGTTATCAATAGCTTTGAAACAATGTAGACTGCCAGCCCTACAGTGGAAATCCCAGTCCTGGACCAATATTCTGTTGTGCCAAAGATCTTACAATGATCACAGGTACCCTGTCTGCAATAGTGCCCCTTCGTATTACTGAATCCATCAGAAAAAATAGTCTATGTCCTAAAACTACCTGCCCTTAGCATTCATCTTGTGCATTTACAGAAATTCCCACCTTGCAATTTAACACCAGCTTAAGGGCAGACTCCTCCGTAACAAGCTGGCCAGCTTTTAGGATTTTTCAACAGCTTGTAGGAATTCTAGCATCAGGATTCTATTAAGTTTGTAAAGTGGTGCTGCTTACACCTGTCTTTAAAGCAACGTACATCTTGTGTTACCTTATCCATTGTCTGTATGCCTGATTCACGTTCTCAATAAATTTCTTTTAAAATCAGGGCAGGGATCAATTAATCATTTGGGTTTGAATTTCGTTAGACTTCCCTTCTTGCACTCCTTCCCAGCCCAGCCCAGGGGCTTGGAGAGCAGCAGCACTGGAGGGGGGTTTGGAGTGACAGCCCCTGTGCCACGCAAGGACAGGGGAGAGCCCCAGCTAGCCCCCCCGGGCCTTCAGCCTGCACAGCTGCTCCACACAAAAGTTCAGAAAGAGGAGGCTTGACTCCCAGAAATGGCAGGGCTAGATCTAAACCAACCAGGTTTTCCAGAATCGATTAATATTGAACTCTTCTTATTTGCCTTACAGCTTTTCAGACTATACTGCACCTGAATCACATGTTCAAGGCTTCTTCTAGAAGGGCAAGTAGATACTTTGCTTTGAAAAGATAAATTAAAGCCACATTTCTAATGGATTAGCAGAGTTACAGCAGCTGAGGTTTGAAAGATAATGCTAGAATACATGACAATGAACATTAAACACTGAGGTGAAGAGCTAAATTCCTCTGTGTCTGAATCAAAACTGTGAATCTTTTTCCTCCACCATCATTGAAAGCTGAATGGTACAAGTGAGTTTGTGAACTCTGAACATCTGCCTAGCAAACCTGGGTAAGGGAAGATTCAGAACAATGGTTCCTAGCACTAATAAGCAAACATCACTCCACTTAATCACCCTGTTATTAACATCATTACTGTTAAACACTTAACCTGACAGAAACACCACTTTAATAAAATAAACTAACTCATTCCCTAGACAGCTTGTCATATGAAATCCACAAACAAAAGGATAGAGGGAAGAAAATTCACCAATTCACATGGCAAATAACAGGCACAAGGTGGTTTGGTTTGGTTTTAAACTCTGTTAAGAGATTTTGGAAACCCAGATACACCTATCTAGAGTTATACTGGCTTCAGTGTGTCCATTAGAGAGTGTTGGTGACTGCAACAAATGAACCCATGAGAGCACTAATAACCAGACAAATAAAACAAGACCCATTTATCCTGACTATTGTACCTTGAAGAGATCTAATTCTGCAGGTATGTTAACTGAGAAAGAACAGATGGGATTTAATTGTTTGTTAATACAAAATAAACACTGGCAAATCACATACTACATTTCTAAGTAAGTTTGCCTGTGGGTATATACAACAGTGTTACTCAATACGGACAGCTTTTGTGTGTGTGCAGGCTCTAGCACCACAGGGAATCATTTCAGGGAGATAAACTGGAAGAAAACCATTCATTTTACTTTTTAAAAAGTTCTTCTGATTTAGCATCCTGATTCAGTCCACACAGAGGTCTGGCAAGTAACAAAACTTGTAGAATACCAAAACTACAGAGATCATGGAAGCACTTTGGCAGGGCTTGAGGAATAAGCGAGGAATGAGACAACCTCCATCTCTCTGACAGCCACCGAAATTACTACAGGGGGGTCTGAGGAAGTTATCAGTCTCCTTCCTAAGAAAGCCTGACACTCAAATAACACAATAGCCCCATTAACTCAAAAAAAGCTACTAGACCAATCCTAAAATGTTCTGCACATCTCTCAAGCCCTTTAAACAACGGGCCAAAACCAGCCTCCTGTTAGGCATTGAAACTTCTCTCCAGCTGTCACTGTATCTTCCTCCTCTTACTGTTGCTGTGGTGAGATCAGGCAAAAACATGATTTAAAGTAAAAGAGAAAACTGGAGAAGTAGATGAGAAAGTTTTTGCCTTTATTTAAAATTTTAAGTCAACTTTGTTTTCTTTCTTCTTCTACTTCACTGAAAAAATAGTGGAGAAAATACCAAGTCCTAATAGCAGTGTTTTAATCCGTATTTGAAAGATACCAAGAACCCTGTGGATGGATGCCAGATAAGCATGCAGATTTTTTAGAAGGGTCATGTTTGTCACTTATAAGCACCACAGCTTCATAGGAGCAGAAAAGTTATTCTGAAGTAAAACTACTGGGTTGCCAGTGGGGCCAAGTCACAAGGATCTAGGTACCCTGCTCTAGAGACATGCTAGCTTCAAGTAAATGCAGAGTTGTACCAGGAACAAGGCTTGAACATGATGGCAACAGATGTGATGGTGCAGAACAAAGTGGGTTTGTGAACTGAAAGGTAACGTTTGAGGAAGAAACAATACATAAGCTGGATGTGCATATTAGCTGGAAAACAAAGCTGCATATAAGCCAACACTTGCATATTTCTGCACACACATTTTTCTATCTTTAAAGCTGTAAGTTGAGAATAAGCCTTCTTTCTAAAGAAATATGCTCCAATTTAACCAAAAATTTGTGTAGAATTTCTCAGATAAACTCTAAAGCATCTATATGCAGGCAGACACAAATTTCCATTTGTCCCTAAACCTTATGAACCGTTCTCCTCCGATCATTTCAACTGCTTCAAGTGTAGAATTAGCACCTGAGGTTGTAATCAGCGCATTTATATATTTACAATATGGTACACTACTGGTTTCAGGTTTGGTTGTTTTTTTAAAAAATTGTAAATTCTTGTCTGATCACCCTTCAAATCTCTATTGAGTTTGTAAAATTGTACCTCTCCCCATTTTGCAAGCAGTCAGCATTGGCATATGTTTACCTAAGAGATGCTTAATGAACACCAGATGCTTAACTGCTTGTTTGGACATGTGTATTATGATATTCCAGTCATCCCATCCCTTCTCACCCCTCAACACTGTCATCCACTCACACTGCAGAGATCCTGCTCCTACTGCACACAGCTGGCAAAACATGAATTGCAATGCAAGTCAGCTGCATGTCATCCTGCAGAAGCCTGGAAATATCAGATCACATTTTTGATTTCCCAGGGACCCAAACACATCAGGCAGCTGACATGCTTCAGTACAGAGCTTTAATGATCTGACAGAACGATGAGACAGACGAATTCAGTATAGCAGGAAACAATGATGGAGCTCTGTTGTTAGCCGTTTTCCTTCCTCTGGCCAAAGACGCTCTGTGTGAGGCTGCCACACTGCCCCTCATACTAACAGGTATGAAAAACAAGGCTGGAGGAAAGGTTAAGCTGATTTAAAAGAAATATGAGACAGTTTTGCACAACTACAGACTGAACAGCTCATTTACCAGTTACAGTTGAGCATACAGGTAGAAGCTTGGATGCCTATTGCATAAATTGCTGATATGCAAATTTAAGGTCATCTCACCGCACTCTTCACAAGACGTTCATTCAGAATAAACAGTTCTTGGGCACCTGGCAAGGTATGTTTACACAAGATAAACTGCTTCCAAAACAAGAATCCCTTTGATCCAGGTCACAAAACATACAGATATCAAAGCCACATTAAATGCCTGCAAACCTCAAGCAGTGTCCCCATGTATGTCACACCTGCCTCCCTCAGAGCTGGATGGGGTATTCATCAGGGAAAACACTAACTGCATGCAGGCCCACCTCCCTACAGACCACTCTCAACAGGGAGGATCACAGCACGCAGACAGTCAGCAGCTGGTGCCCCAGAGGCACAGACCATTGGCAGGAGGCTTCCCAGGAGGACGAAGGCACTGCCACAAGGACAGGTGGATGTAGGGGCAATCTCAACACGGGCTGAGGGCATCCTGCCTATGTGGGTAATGGGCTTGCAGGTGATGAACTGGAATATGCCAGCAGTACTGCAAGTGCTCTGGTGGGTGCAGGGAGAACACAGCCAAAAGGCCTCTTGGAGCAAAAGCTTCCTGCTGCTGAACATGGAACTTGAACTTACAACTTCAGTCACAACAGTGAAATAGGAGCGTGACTTCCACTGTCAAACGTCATATGAAAATGCAGCAGTAACAGGGTAGAAAGATTTGTTTTGTTTTCTGAAGCAAACTCCGCATATGTGTTGATAAATTGCTTGACTTAGCCTAAACAATTCAGAGGGTGATATACAAAACAATTTGAAAAACTTCTGGTACAGAATAGCCTACTGACCAACACCTTAGATTCACAATGGGCAAGGAGAACAGGTGATGAAAAGTGGCCTTTTTCTTTCTTTCTATGGCAACCTCAGGCAGAAATGCTTTTTAAAATATCTTGCCTGAAACAAAGTATCAAACAACATATGGCAACAGTGTCAATTACTTCTGATTTGAACTTGCAAATGCTGCCAGTCTTCATGTGTGGATCAATACTAGTCTGAAAGGCAGCTATTACAGAGCAAACAGAAGGATTACAGTAGTAGCAAGAAGGGATTAATTTCTAGTTATTTTACAGCAGATACTAAACCAAAATTCATAATGGATATAATTTTACAACTAATAATGACTCCTCCTTTTTGAGGACTGTGGGATACAGATAGCTATGATTTCAAACACAGCTGTTACAGCAAAAATAAATGTAAAAAAAGTCTACATAATGGTTACTTTTGAAAACAGGAGATGTAGACCTCTTGTGTGGCATTTCTGCCACAGAAGTAGTCGTCTCATGCCATGTTGAATCAGAACAAAGTCACATCAAGCTGAGAAAAAAATGGGGTGGGGTGGGGAGGAGAAAGAACTTTCTGCCTTTCAAGGTAGAGTCAACTCTGAAGCAGATCACTACAGTACACGTTGAACAGAAGCCATGCCTAACAGCAGTGAACTTAAATTGCAATAGCAGTGACCTTAATGAAAAGCTATTCAAAAAGGCTGCATTAGTTATGTCTCCCTCAGGCTTGTATTTAAAACTACCCCAATGAGTCAGGAGAACCTCACATGTTTATCAAATATGATGGAGGCACAAAAGCAAGAGGACATCCAGGGTCAGATCAGCTAGGCCAGCACCTGCCTCAGAGGTGCAAATACAACATGTTTGGGGAAGCAGCAGAACAAAAAGGACAAGTATGTAAAAATTTCTCTCTTTCTGCCTTTCTCCCACAGCCTTTACAGAACTTCCCAGATTCTAATAACAACTAGTTAATTAATTGCCCAAACCAACAGTAGCTTTGTCATACCCTGAGGGTACTGCTAAGCATTCTTATAGATGTACTTTCATTCATTTTCAGATCTTTCAGAATGCCCCATGTCACAAAACATATACACAGCTCTTCTAGTGGAAAAGTTAGCAAAACCTGGATTCTTTCAACATCAGGTGGGTATGCTGATGTAAAAACTAAGAGGCCTGTGAAGAGAGAGGCAGCAAAAAGCACCAATGAGACTAGATACAAGAGTTTTCAAGAGCTGTCAACCACATGATGAACTTTAGTAGGTGTCTGGCAGTTACTGTATTTTCTACTTTTGAAAACTTCACATTCATAAAAGACCATTTACCATCACAGGTGTATCACTACTGCCACTCATAGTTTAAAAACACATTATCACCACCAATGGGAAAATGGATCTATAAGTTCAGTGCTATCAGCTTTGCATTTCATAGACTTCAAATAAAAGCCTCTAGCAAGTGAGAAATAAATGTTACACCAAAATAAATAGCCATACCAAAACTTCTAAAGAACGAGAGAAGAGATGCCTCATTATCCTCAACAGGTACTATAGATACTCTTTAGCTTGTCAGGTACATCAGCTAATACAAAATTATGGCAAGTGAGTATTTATCATAACTTTTTGATAATTCTGACTCACAGTTATGATTTGAAAAGTCTGAGAAAAAACTCACTAGAAAAAATATTGAGCTAAACTGAGTTTTAAATGAGAAATTTAACTTGGAAAAACAAACAATCAAAGATTATCTGCAAACGAGGAAATATTTTTTTCTATTAATAACATTTTATTCTGTTCCACTTCTCTATTTGTTTTTCCACAGTGCTATCAACAGCATAATATCCAAACTCTTCTGTACTTGTAAGACAACATAAAAAGAAACGATCACTAACATTTGATTTGGAAGTTATGTCAACTCTCTCTGAAAGCTGGATAGTAACATCCATAACAAAGACTTAAGTTCCCATTGTAGCCAAGACCTTTTCTCATATACTGTTCAAATATAGAGAAAGGAAACAAATTATTTTTAAAAAAAGAATTTATAAGCTATAGCATAACATAGGAGGAAAGGGCAAACCATTTCCCTCTCACTTCATGGTTGATTTATGTTTTGTTTTGCTGTTGTTGTCGGGTTTGGGCTTTTTAAAACAATTTCCATTTGTTTTTAACCATTTCAGCTGTAACTCTTCTGGATGGTACAAAGTGTTTATGGATAGGGCAGTCCCACTCTTAGTGAAAGTGCATGACACTGCGTAGCAGAGCATATCAAAAGATAATAAGAGTATGAATGAAAATATTACCAAAGGGAAACTATTACTGGTTCTTGGCATAACTACTATAAATGACAAGGAAACAAGAAATAATAAATAGTTCATCCAAAACACTGAAAAATGCTGCTTTTCTGCTAAAAAATACAGTGTTCAGGACCTGCATGCCAAAATGATATAACAATAAGTGAAACTACACAGGATACTGTAGTGGTTCCCCAGCATTAAGTTCTACAAGAAACAATCAGCATTCCCACCCCACCTGGCACCAGGTTTCCCCCTGTTAATACAACTGGAATTCCTCAGTCTTTTTATTTTATCAATTTCTATTCAAAGTCTTATTTGGCCCATAGGAAATCGACATTGTCTAAGATTATTACATCCCATATCTGCAGGAGGAGCAACAGCCAAGAACCAATTAATTTCAAGCAGGTTAGAAAGTTTTAATATATTCAGTTTCTGGAGCAGCTCCTCTGACCTGGCAAGAAAGGGAGGAGAAAAAAAGCAGTAAGTTTCATATATTTAGAAACCCGTTTTGGCTTTTCAGTCCACATTAAGTTGTCAGACATATGTTTCAGGTCATCAAGCTTAGGGACAGGACAGTCTTCTTTCTTGAATGCCTATACAGCATTTAGTAAAGCAAAATCCCAGTCCTGACTGAGGCGATCAGATGAGCGTCTAACTCATCCATGTGTTATGATCTGCACAGGAAAAACAAGGACAAACTCTTCAGTCTTGTCTGTGGAGTCTCTTACCCTGGCCAAGGGGGTTCAAACTGCAGCCCTATCAGAAAGTACTGACTTGCATGGTGGTTATCAGCTCCAAGAAGTATAAGGCAGAGCAGAACCTGGCCTGTAATCATCTTTGCTGAAGAATTATCTTATTGTCCTCTGGATGAAAGCAGATGTATGAATGCAAGTTGTCTTATGCACAGTGTGCACTCAAACTCTCTACAGCACCATGGAGCTGGCAAGGTTCTTTATCTGATTATGCCCTCTGAAACCCATAGATCCTCTCTAGGTTTCTCAGAATATTCTCATGAGTGTGGATAATACTGAATGAAAATCCCTTTAATGATATACTAGTTACTGTACTCTTTATATATTTTCTTTCTGATGAGAGACATTAGAATAAAGCTATGAACAAGTCAGCAACTTCAACAGTTGAAGCATATAAAAGGAACATTTTAATAGCTTGCCATGTAAACTGAAATAGCAATGTTCAATTGCAGCCTTGGAATTGTAAGACAACAGCCTTGTTCAACAATGTTTTCCTCAAAAAAATGTGAATTAAAGTACTTGAATAATTAAAGTGCTCCATGAAATTATTCAAAAAAAGCACTTCCACACACCATTTGCCACATTAATATTACAATCCTCCATTCTCCTATTTAAGAGTTCCCCTCTTAAAATTTGCTGATGTGTTCAATAGATGTATGTTAATTATAAAACACATCATATGGGCAACCCGTATAAAAAAATATAAATCATAGCTTTTGTCACAGAAAACAAGGATTAAAGGTTTGTGATTAAGAAAGTCTGCAGACAAAATGAAATTCCTCAGAATGGTTAGATATTTAAAAAGAGAGAGAAAAGTCCTAGTTTATTTGTGAAGCAGTAATAAAAAGGATGTAGTGTAAATGGAGAACAGAGATGACAAAATTAACAAAGAAACTCTGAAGTGCAAAGAACCTGTTAAATATATTAGATACGCTGCTGGTAACCAACAAAGTGTTGTTACATTATGCATTGTGGTGGAAACTTAAAATATACTTATGCCCAAATATGTATTATATTCTTTCAAGGAAACATCAAAAGCAAAGTAACCATACAATTCATAGTGTCTAAAACAATTATCGAAGAGACAAAGAAATCGCAACTTTCAAAATGGGGCATATTTCCAAGGAGAAAAGAGGGGATATAAACACAGCCTGACTGCAACTTTCTGTATTTTCCCTCACAATCTTTTGCTTGCTAATGAAGCAAAACCATAATCCAGTTCTGTGACATTATACAGTCCTCATTTTAGCAGCTGTATCACAAAATAATTTTAGGATGACAGAATGGCAATTATTATTTGCTAGTTTAAATTATTAAAAAATGTGGAAGAAATGTTCTGAAAAGGATTGTGATGGTTAACAAGTCTACGACATTCTGAATATCTGTGGTAAAAGAAGAAAGTTAGTTCAAATCAATCCATCCATAAATTAATAAACAACATCTCAGCACTTTACTGTAAAGAACTTCTTCCATTCATCAGTGAAAAGCTGCTTCTTCTGGCAGCTAAACAGTTAAAGGAACTGATGCAGAGCTTTTCAAAAGAATGAGGTAGAAGAGAATTTCATCATTTATATTTTGTCTTCTCATACATATTTGAAAGGTTTACTTAGTACAGAACGTTAGTCTGAAGTGTACAAAGAGAGGAAATCATAGCAGAAATAGTCTGCATATAGGTGTTTGGTTCATTTAAAATAAGTGTACGAATGTTCATTATTATGCATGCTAATTCTACTAGCATAAGTACGAAACCCAAGAAATATTTACCTTTTTCCTAGAACCTCTCTACAGTTGGCACTTCAGATCCACTTCCTTTTCTCTTCTCAGCTGAAATACTTATGTTAGCCAAATGCCATGTTTCTCACTGTTTACTCGGCATTCTGCTAGCATAGAACTTTCCAAGGAGATTGTTCCCCAAGAAAATATGTTTTTCAAAATAAATAGCAAAAGTGCTACTGCTTTATTCTAAGTGCATCCTACGTAGAGTAGGGACGTAAAAGTGAAAGTCCCACTGCATACTCCAACAGAGATCGATGAACTCTTGGAAGAAGAGCATGGAAAACAAATATGAAAGGCAGACATGGATGCTGTTATTTCCCAAGAGCAAAGCACCAGGCTCCAAAGCACTTGGTTCCCTGTAGAGGAAGAGTATAGCAATTTCAGAAATAAGAGCTTACTCTGTAAATGAAGAAAACTAGGTTAAAATAAAAATTAAAAAAATTAAAAAAAAAAAAGAGAGAACCATGAAAAGTTCTCAGCTACTACTCAGTCCTATAAAACAGGCAAGAGAAACAGCTCTGCTGGGACTTCCCATCACCTGGCAGAGCTTGGCTTTGCTATGGGAAGTGGGATCAAGTCTATGAAGCTTGGAAGTAAAATTAAGCAGCTTATGAAACCCCACAAAACTCAACAACAGAAGAAAGAGCATCTCGAGAGAGATCATTTTCTTTTATGTTAAAAGTAAAAAGCCCACAACTTGGCTGGCTACTAACTCTGTTTAGAAAACAGTCTACCTAAGCAATACTTCCAGCTCTGTGTAGTTGCAGTATTATGTATTTTTTCCATAAATAACATCTTTTACACAAATGAATCATATAGCACACTTCAATCAAATTTTATTCATTGTATGTTCTCTCTCTGATAGCCTAGATCCCCAGCTGCAGTACATCAGTGTCACCCTTTTGATTTATACAAACTAAAGATTATATGTATGTGAACATTTCCACTGCAGCTGCTGCACTGCCATTTCTGAAGTGGAAAATTGTAGTGTTCAGCCATCTCCTGAACTACTCACATCAGTAACTGAAAAAATGTGATATCAAAATGAGGCCATAAAGAGAACTCAGGGAATAAACAAGTCAAACCACATCATTATGTGTGTGAACAATCTAGCCATCAAGCCACATGCTTAATTTTACACAATACAAGTTAGCTTCTAAAAAAAGAAGACCAAGGTATACAAATTATGAGAGAACAATTCTGCCCAGGTTAGCCTGTGGAAAACAAACTATCCTCTTACTGCTATGAAAGGTAGGGATGCACTAATTACCACATAGCATTCTTTCCCTGAGGTTAGAAAACACTGATTCATCTCCTTCCATCACTATGACTGGAGTACTGTTTTATTTAAGAGCAGTAATGGAATTGTGAAGCAAATCCACCCATCATCCACACTAATTCATGTTGCTTTGGATCACCTAACAATTTTAGTGCATGTATACTGTATTCCTTCAGAGAAAACTAAACTGTAATCTCTTCTCCAGCTATACACAAAACACGTTTCAATCCTCAAGGGGAACATAAGCATTTGAACAAGTGTTGGATTCTTTTGACCACACTGAGACTACTGATTTCCTTTGATACCTGTCTTGAACTGCAAAAAGAGAAACATAAAGCCTAAAGAGCCATCACTGAAAATTTTTGATTACAGTTTCTTTTGCAAATATCTAGCTGTAATAATCCATTACTAACACTACCTGAGAAAGTGTCTAGAAATACTAATTCGGTAGGAGGACAGAATCTTTAACCATGGTGTCTGATGGTGCTTCTTGAGGCCCAAAACTAAGAGCTGTTAAATAATACAACATCTGCAAGGGCATTTTTCACGGCCATCCTCTTAAACTAATATGGATTAGGCCTTCTTGCACTCATTTTATCTCCTATCTGTAATAACCAATTAGATTCCTGGAAGTTTACTCAGCAAATATTTAATGTTATTGGTCATCATCAAATAGATCAAACAGTTACATTAACCTTGTACATCAGGTGAGCAACATGCTTGAAAAGCTTGTCATCAGTTCTGACCGTTAATACTTCAAACCCTTAACAGCTTCTCTATACATCACAAGTCCAGGGTCAGGGAGTTAATAACATGTATTATCAGTATTCTCAAAGATGCAATTGAGAGAGAAGAAAAGCATAGTAATGGAAAGTGATGGAAGGAGCTAATGTTCTAATAAATTAAATTAAGGGTGAAGCAGACTATGGGAGAATCACAGGAGCTATTTAAGTGCATCAGAACTAACACTGCTGGGATCCATAACAAATACTTTATCTGTGTGAACCCGAATAACAAAACAAAATAGATGAGATAGAAGGTATGGGGAAGCGGATGGAGAAGTAAACTTTGGAGTAGACTGAAAAGGCTACAGTTATACATTTTTGGAGGTATATTCTGATTCCTTATTTTTACACAAGCAGCTATTAATTAAAACATCAATTTCTGAATTCATAGGAATAGCTGGTCAGTTTTCTACTTCTGGGGCTCATATCCTGTAGTAGTATCTCTGTAGGCTCTCCTATATTTTTCATATGGCATTGTGTTTTATCATCCAGTTTTTAAAGTCTTCCACCCCACCTCCTCATTCAAGATTAAGTGATCCTGGGAAAGTGGTAGGAATTTTTCCAAGGAAAGTGTGAAGTTTATTTCTTTAATAAAACAAAGTAAGAAAAGCTAAGCGCTTTCCACTGTCTCTCTGTCCCATATCATGCCACTTGCTTTCGAACTTTATTTTCACATATTTCCATACATCAATAGGTCCCCAAAAATGGCTTAGCTCCAAGTGAATCATGAAACCTGAGTTTTTTGCAAGCAAGAAAATAATATATGGGTTGTCTCCACTATAAATAAAAAGAAAAAGCAGTTTTGAGAGCAAACAGAAATAACTGATACACATGTAGATGCAAGAAGCACATTCATTCTTAGTGTTTGAAAGAATGAAATATATACTTAAAAGCTTCTCTACATGTGAGATTAAATTCTGTAGGTCTGAATAACTTCGTGTTTTGAGTTTGGCTCGGACCAAAACTACTCTATGTACTTCTACATGCTATAGAAGGCAACAGCAATCAGTTAATAGAAAGAGGATCCTAAATCACTAGTTCCACATAAAAACACAAGCCAACTCTCAGACTGTCAGAAGTACATACTGTGCTATCATTTCTCACCATACTACCAACTCCAGTACAAACAACACAAATTTTGGAACCAAACCAAAAAGCCCTTCACCACTGCTAGAAAAACTTGTAGCAGGGGTAGTTGCTTCCCAGGTAAATATTAAAAACCACATACAGAAGGGGAAAATCATGAACTAAGCAAGATTCACCAAGTTAGTTTTTCACTTTGGATGAGACTAAATAGACTAATACTTTGGGGTTTGGTTTTTTTCTTCTTCATTTATATGTTTGATTTAGGCTCTCCTGACAAGTCTAGAAAGGGCAGTGATTAATAGCCATGGCCTTTTCTGATGGAATAGTGGTTACCAGAAACAAAGTCCTTGAGTCAGGTGATTCAGCAACCTGCATGAGTCATTGCAGATTATTCACACATACAAGATCGATGCTTTTTTTTTTTTAATTACTGCTCTTAACTTTCTCAATAAGACATATTATAATTGATATCATATTTAGATAGCAATTCCTTCACAATAAATAGAACCCTTTAATTATCTTTAAGTATTAGGTTTATTTTCATCTAGCGCAATATATTAAAGCTCAAACAATCACAAGTTCAGAATGAGGCCATGAAAACCACAGTAAAGTGAAAGAACCATCTAATTAACAAAAATATCTAGTCAAGACTTTCAGGAGTTCCCATTATCACTTGTCAGGGCTGCTGTGAACAATGCTGAATCGATTTGTTTCAGCATTAATGCTGGGGTTGCCCCCTCACTAAAACCAGCTAAACCATTCATGACTAGCCTCACTGTTGACAAGGCAGTCAGGTGGATTTAACAGCACACCATCTGTCTGAACAAGTTGTGGTGGTAATGCTGCTGAAGCTTAGAAGGAGCTATTTGCACAGAAATCAGTGCTGCAAAGAGTAAATAAAAGTTTATGAAGCTAAACTGTAAACAAAGCTGGTTTTCAATTAAATTGTATTCCTAATGAAGCCTGTGATATCTCAAATGTAAAAACACTTTCCCCATATCTACCTCTTCTTAATTTTTCCAGTGTCACAGACTGAAGACAGCTCTGAAGTACATCTCCATCTTTTGAAAATAAAACTCAATACTAAACCTGGAGATTAGTGAAGGAAGAATAACATATGCATGTAACAAGAAAGAGCAACTTGTTCAGGCATAACTGAGACATCTTTTAATTCTTTGCTTTAAGATGAGGGTTTGGATTTTCCAGCTTGTTTCTCTTGAGAAGTTCTCTAAGTGGCAGGAGTGGAAAAGGAAAAGAAAGGAATGAGAGGAAACCATGGTAGGTCAAATGGTCTTTAGAGTAGACAGAGCATTATTAATCTCTGGTAGTTTGAGTAAAGAATATTAAGCTTGAAATAAATAGCCACAACATGTGATTTGTAAAGAGAGATGATGAACATGCAGGTGTTAATTCGCTTTTTCCCAGCATGTCAGGAACTTTCCTGTTTGCAATGTTTCCATTCTTGACTAAGCACAATCAAAATAAATAAAAACCTGTGTCTTAGACTATTTGGAAAAACATGTTACCATTCAATGTAAGCTTCTTGAGGAAACCAAAGGCAGAGGACAAGGAGGAAGAGAATGATACAGGCACTTCTAAATTTCAAGACACTCATATTTTGGTCAAATAGAAGAAAATGATGCGCAATGCAGTTTCTGAAAAGCGCTGCTGGATTACGAGCAATGCTGCAAGGATGAACATCATGCTTATGACTACACTCTACATATCGATTTTTGTGGATAATCCTTTGGGATGACACTATCACATAGATTAGTGGGGGCTTAAAGGAATTAATGGATTTTATATGGTTTTGTACTCATCCTTCATTCAATTCAGTTAATGTGAAACTATCACATTGCTGACCTCCGTCTACAGCTGTGGATCCCTTTCAGTTTGCATTTCAGTTATTTGCAAAGGTATATAAAATTTAGATATTTTTCACTAGTAATAAAAGGTTCAAATTGGTTTCATTTGGGGAATATTCTCAAATAGGCAGACTCAGGTGTTTTTATCATATATTGTTACAATAATACAGTTTACACAAAATAAACTTCATGCCAGAATTATAAGTTATTTCAAATTACATCAGTCTCAATCTAACAGGACCTTGAAGACTATAAACTTCATCACAAGCACTTTTCCCACATCAAACATTACTTTATCTTGAGTTACAGTAGTTACAGTGTCTGTCTTTTTTTTTTTTTTTTTCATTCACAAGCCTTTTGCTGGGAACATAAGAGGAAAATTAAAAAAGTCACTCATCTGTAAATGCTGGTTCTCAAATCGGCTTGTAGGATTCCAGACTAAACTTCTTAATTAAAAATGTACAATATAGATCCTTCTAGAGTGACGCAGGTTGGGAGGAGTTGTAAAGCAATAGCAAGCAAAAGCATTAGCTTCCCTTCTTCTCTGTTTGCATCCTTTCTGGGCATCTGCCCCAAGAAAGGAGGGCTCACAGTCTGCACAAACGGTGACCACCTGAACCAGGTCCTTACAACATTTTAGAAGATGCTCCCTCCTACCTTCCTTTTTACCTTCCCCAAAATAGACGTCCATCCCCTCTTGAGCCACCCTGCTTTCTTTTTCCAGCTCAGTTTTCTGAAGACGGGTGCTGACAGCTCTCTCTTTGACCTTTTCTTCCCACTCCCACATCTCTTTGAACAGACACTTAGTGTCAGTCACCCCTGTCTCTGATGGTTCTTCTGCCTTGTTCTCATTGTCATCTCCTACTTTTTTCTGACAGCCTTTAAACTAATTTCTGTAAACTCTAGCTGTTTCTGTGATAGGTACTGCTGCCCAGCAATCCTAGGTGGGGAGACTTCTCCCTCTCACTCCCTTGGCAAGCATGCAAGAGGGTCATTATCTAGGTTTGAGGAGGCCAGTTTGCTCAGCTGCATCAGGCCTTGGTGCCCCACACTGCCATGGAAACAATGGCTAAAACCAGGACTTGGGCATATTTTATTCAGCGGGCTGTGTTTTGCGTCTTTTCTGTCCATGAGGCTGGTCGCTAATGCAACCTTGCTAGCTTCAATGCTGTTTGAGGAGAACATCTGTTACTCTTTATCAACCTCCCTCCTAAAGATAGGCATCGAACTGCAGAGCAGCTTGTGTATTCACATACATGCACACACAGAGCATACTGAGAAACTACTATTCATTACTGCTAATACTGAATAAGTGGTTGGATCAGATGTTAACAGGTAAACAAGAGATTACTTTTTTTCCCCAGCATACCAGAAACAGCATGCTGCTTCAGACCCCTGAACTGCATCCGCCCTGATCGGAACCAGAAACCACATGCTGAAATGTAATGGGAGAGCTGGTAAAATACTCCTGACAGGTTGCCAAATGAGGAGCTTGTGTAAAGTTTCCATCAGGGACTAAAACTATACATTTGCTTTCTTCTTTTCTCTATGGTAACTCTAAATTGAGATTTTATTACTATACTGAATCTATGTTCTCCTGCCACAACATGTTGAGAGCGTAAAAAATAATGGTTTATACCAATTTTCTGAAAACACTAACATTCAACAACATTAACTCACTTTTTATTTTCCTAGTATCTGATGGAAGTGTGTCTTATGCTTCATGATCATGCAAATTTTTCATTAATATTGTGAATAAAAGCTTTAAGTTTTGAATACTGAGCATGAAATAGTGGTAAGATTTTACTTCCCATTTCCTCCTAACAAATTTGTGTACATAGTGGACCGAGTAGGAGGAAAATCTGGAAATGGTGTACAAATTTAACAGTGATTTTTGTTCAAGGTCCACCAACACAGACTGGTGTTACCCAATTCAGGAATCAGCTCCCCAGGCAAATTCTTCCCCAAAATCATTCAAAGCAGAGGGAAAAAAGTATTAGAAGATTCCTACCCTTTTTCTTCACTTTTTAAATTAATTACATAACCTTAATAACATAGATTTGTTCCCCTTTCCTTAACCTCTCCCTATATTGCCACCTCTTGCACTGCAGCTTGCCAAAAATTAAATTCTAAGCTTTTCAACACAGAAACTTGATAAACACCAGCTGCACCTGTTGTGCAACACAACAAGGGCTCCCATGGCTGCAAGATCTTCTTGATTTTCAGAGCTAAACAACACATTCTGTTAAAGCCTCCAGAGAAAATATCCTTGGGATGAAATTTAAGTAAGCATTCATTTTCCTTTTTATTCAAAAGCTTAAGGAAAAGCCAGAGCATCTGTAGCAGTTGCCTTGATTGTTTCAGTCTATGTAAATGCAACTTTATTTTCTAGACTTACAGGCTGCTTACAGTTGAGCAAGGTGAACTGAGGTTGGGGGGGAAAGGGTTGTGGGGAGGGGGGTTGGGTTTTTTTTATACTGGGGCTTTCTTTTATCCTTGAGGGAGAAGGAAAACAGTATGAATATCAGGAAGGCAGGATAGGAAGGAGAGAATAAAAGGGAACGAGTTCCTATCAAAAACTGGGCATTAAGAAACAGAATGATTTGCTTGCTGCATCAGCCTTCCACAGAAATCCAGTACAAACACCTTGCAGCTAATGTCTAATGACTACACCAAGTGAGTAAGCTCATACAAAAGCTCTGTTTTGAAAATCTAGATTCACTTCCCATTTCTGTGATTTGAATGACTCACAACAATATAATTATACAGTTACAATGCAGAGAACTTCCAACAGAATTTTAAAGCAGTTTGGGATGAGAATAACTTTCACACAGAAAATACTTCTTTTATATAAGTCTATCACCTGGCTTGTAGAGGCTCATTTCAAACAACATCAAGCAATGGATTGAGAAGAGCATAAAAATGATCACTTGGTAAATATATATTGTCTGCAGATTTTTTAGTGTGGCAGTTTTTCACAAGTGAGAAGTGTAGTGCAGCATAATAAGGAAGGGAATAAATAATCTAGCATGGAAAAAGACCCACCACATCAAGGCAAATCCAAATTCCAAAGAAACAAGTAAAAAGCCAGAATAAAGTCCATTCGTTGACCCATTATTATTTAACAACAAGAGTTTTCTAACCAGTTAGTGGGGGGGGGGGGGAATATCATATCATATCATAATCCTATGGCTCCTGTTATAGTTTACTTCTCTGAAGGCAGAGCTGAGAAATACCTGAACTCTGAGCTGTGAGAAAAGCAAGAAACTTCAATATAAAATTTTATGGTAAAAGAGGAGAAAGCTAACCACAGTTCAAGCTAAAGACATGTATTGTGTTTCTTTGATAACACTTCCATGTGCCTATTAGATTCTATTAATATAAAGTAGAAAAACGTCAGCAAACTATCTTAAGACTCAATTCCTTGTAAGATGGTCATTAAAGACATATTATTTACTCTTCCCTCAACACTGCCTATTTCCCTTTAAGTTTCAAAGATTGCATAAACACCCCTGATTTCAACACACTAATGAAAAACTAAAAAGACACACTTGTAACCTTCTATCCCCTAATCTTAATGTGCACCCCAGCCCACAGACATTTTTCAGATCTTACTGAGCATGACCCCATACCTACATGAAAGGGCCTTCACTGTTTGCTTTGGTAATGGTACCACTTTCACCAACCTATGAGCAGAGCTGAAGAAAAATAATTTCCTATGGAAAATGATTCAGTTTCCAATTGGCCAGAAAGCTGTTTTTCTTTTAAGGACATGTCATGGTGGGCTGACTTCACTTTAGTCAAAGGCTGAAACAATGTAATTGAAACCAAAATTTATTGAAGGGGGCAAAATCAGATTAAACAAAATACATGGTCTGTGCTGCAAATCTCATTTAACTATCACCAGAAATTCAGATGAGAAAGTGGGCATCCTGGATTACAGCTAGTAAAATCAGTCTCACTTTTCTTTTACACCCTCCACCCCAGTCTTACCTTTTGGGGACTGTTTGTCTGACACAAGTCTTCCTAAGGAGCTTACTGTTTTGCTTGGGCCAAAGAACAATCCCATGACTTCTATTCAGAGCATCACTTGAGATCTAATGTGAACCTCACAGCCACAGCATATCACTCCTCACCTCTGAGGGTATCTTTGGGAAACTCCAATCTTAGAAATATAGTATACAATACTTCCTTAGAAAGTACTAAATCCTGGTTTACATGCTAGGTTACAAAGGTACCTTCAGCAATAGTTTCTAATGTTCTTGATGGAATATTATGCTGCTTGGTAAAGGAAATGAGTTAGAGATGGAATACAGACATGCCCATTGGAGAGCTGAAAATAAAGACATATCTCACAGTTATTTTTTCAAGTTAAAGATGGCAGTGCTGCGTTGACAACTCCTAGTAAGAAAAAGGTATGATATCCCTACACCTACACAACTAGTGTGGATTTATTACTATCAAGAAATAAATATACTCTCAAGGAAGAAATATATTTCCTCCAAGATAGGTACGAAATACACCAAGCAAAGGAAGAGCCAGTTATGTCTGCATGATACCTGGAAATGTATGTGAACCTTCTTTGCATGACTCATACCTACCTTTATATAGTAGCACCAAGAGTCACTGAGAGAAGATTGGTGCCAAGCTTGCAGTTTTTACTTCCTGAGAGTTTGAAAACTGAATACTTGCATATTTCTCCCTTTTAAAAATAATTTCTGAAGGTCAGCAGCGACTGCTGGAAGAAGATGCTGCATCACCCTGGAAAACTACAAAAAAGATTAAATGTGTCAGTGCTAATACCTGCTGGACTCAGTATGGCAAGCAAAAAATAGAGCTGCATGCGCAGAAATATATATAGGATATACCTGCTACACAGACAGTCAATACCCATATTCAATGGGGATGCAATTAAAGAAATGAAAGACAATATGAATTAAAGTGAAAAAGCAAAAGACAGAGATGACCGTTACAAAAAAAAAAAAAAAAAAAAAAAAAAAGAGAAAAGACAACTTGGCCTGAATGACATTCAGAATACTGGAGCAGCTACTAGCAGGAAGGATGACTTGTGCCTGCAGCAGAAGGTGCACAGCATGTGTGCTTTGCTGTTAGCTACAGTGCTGAATCTTGGATACAGACAAAACAAATGGGAAATCACTTTAAAACAAGGCAAAAAATGCAAGGATAATGCCAGAAGACAACTGGAGTATTTAGCAAAGAAAGAGGTTAAAGTCATTTAGGTAAAGAAAAAGAAGTTTCATTTTTCAAAACTGCATCCATTGGATGTAATGCAAGGAGAAGGTGTAATAGACCTGACAAAAATCTCCATGCTCAGCCACTAGCTTTTCCTTAAGGGGAAACACATGAAAAAAATGGTAGTTTAAGATGCCTTAGACTCAGCAAGGGAATAAAGATTCTTCTTAAAGTAAAGCCCAGAGAAACAATTTTTCCAAAATAGTCTACATATTAAAACAAGCAAAAAGGTTGTTAAGGAGTCAAGTTTCACTTGTCTTTGTAAAAGGTTCTAGTACTGAATGACCGCAAGAGAAAGTTGGTAAAATGTTTCTGTCAAATTCCAAATAAAGCAGGAATCCTGCAACATCTGTGTTCACTGCACACCAAAGGAGTAACTATTCAGCAACAGCAACACATAGCAAGGCTGAACCTTAAAACATTCTGAGGACCTGACTGAATGCATTGTGGAGGATGCTGCTTACATTGTGTTCCCAAATTTCACCTAGGGTAGACACATGAAAAAATAAATAGGGAGTTGAGAAAGAGAAAACTTTAAAAACAACAAGAACTATTCTTTCAGTTTTTCCCCGTAAGTCTCATTTCAGAGAAGTACAACCACCACAAGCTAAAAGTTAGGGATGTTGTGGCCCAGGATACACAAATATTAAACCAAACATTCAGAGCAAAGCTAGCAACAGCATCCAAATATCCTAATTCTTGCCTCTTATTTGGGTTTCCACAAGCCTTACAAAAAATTAGGTGAACTTACCATTGCTTCATTGCAAGACCAGCAATTACTACTGTTTGTACATGTCAAAATTTCTGGGTAAGTATAAAAGCATCAACGGTATTTAAGACTCTGAGACTTCAGGAAGTGTTGCCAACTATTCTGAGTAGACATAGTTACTGCTAAAAGTTCAAACAGTAGTTACACTGGACTTGCAATTTGATAGAAATAGCCATCTTGCTGCACCACGATCACAGCTAGTACTCAGATTATATATGTCATAGAATAGATATAAGGAAACCTGCATATTTTATTTTTTAATTTCTCCTGAAGACTTTATTTAGCCTACATCTAGTAATGTGTACTTAAATTTTAACTGCAGATGTACGAGATGACTATGCTTAAATACCATGCAGTAGCTGAAGATGCTTCTCTTCTTCCTTCTCCAGTCTGTCCCAGTTTATCCAACAGGTCCTGAGAGTATCAGTATAGACTACAGCACAAATGTAGGTCCATTTCTGATGGATGTACAGAACTAGGTATAACCAAAGAGATAGCTAAAGGAATACATGAACATTAAGAACAGAAGGAAAGAAGCTGAAGCCTATATAAGGATAGTTCTGTGTCTTGTACAGTCTACTCAGGAGGCAAAAATACTGAAATGCTCACATACATTGTATCAAGTACCATCAAATTCGGGAAGGACTTTCTGGCACCCCAGTAAAAGGATCAGGAAAGAATCTGGGCCATTAACTCATCTACAGTGACAAGTTGGGTATTGCAGCTCCAAAGCTTTTATGTCATAAAACTCATTATACACAACCACCACTGAATTGGAATAGAGACTGTAATCCTAAAGTGAAAAAAAACCCAACCAACCACAAAACTATCAGAGGAGGCAGTGCAAGTAAAAAAGCTCAAAGACAACTGACAACTTTTATAACTTTATTAATGCCAGGACAGCATAAAGTCTATTTTCATGTGAATTCATGATTCACTGAACTACGTTATTACCAGTTTATTGCTTTTTAAAACCAAAGATTATTTGCTAAAGACAAAAAAAAAAAAAAAAAAAAAGAGAGATTGAGTATAACAGACCAAAACTTTGAAAGAAATATGTCAGAAAGTCAGCCAGGAAATAGAACAGTAGTAAATTAAAGGGAGAAAAAAAGCACACATTACTAACTGCTATTCAAGATACCTGTGAAGGAAATGGTGATGCTGGAATGAAATCAACTTGCTCACACAAGATACTCATGAATTGTATTTGAAGCTGATAACTTATTCTCCCCTCTATAATACATCATGAGTTTTGCAGTTCAGTAAAGGATAAATAATGTGAATGACAACAGCACACGAAGCATGCACAGATATATTCCCTAACAGACACATTTCCATGCAGGGAAAAGTACCTATTTGGAACCACTGAGCATCAAGCCATTTGGAAGAAAGCTCTGATTTTCCGAAGAAGAAACCAGTATTTATCATCACAAGGTCTAGTTAAAAAAAATGATGTCGCATACTACCTGTGCAGAAAATAAGAACTAAAGCCAACACTACAAACAGAGTGCTTCCAGAATTCATGAAGAAATATGCACTCCCTTGAAAACATGAGCACAACTAGGCAAAAAACTGTCTCAAGAAAAAACATCCAATGTATCAGAAAGCCAAAATACCATAAACCCCCCATGATCATCTTTGAATCAAAAAAAAAAATATCTGTATTTCCTTAAGTTACAGCTTTAGAAAAGAGATTATATATTTCAAGAATCTTTCACATAAATATCACTTTCTGCCTCAGACTCCTCTACCAGGGCTGCAGATTTCCCAATCGTTCAAAGACGACTTTTCTACTAAGAGTTTACAAGCCGTAATATATTTTGCTTTTTTGAGAGACAATACAAGTGTAGTATACATATTATGCTCAAATAACAGGTTATAGAAAAAAAAATAAGTGTAGGATAAGCAAGAACATTATATATAAATTACTTCATGCTGACTTTGTCCTCACAAAGGCTGCTGAGCTGCTAACTCTTTGCAGACAAACTCCACTCCCATGCCACATTTCCACACCAAGCACAGAAGCCTCACAGAATATGGGGATGACTCCAGTCTGACTCTGTTTCCTGAATACCAACCCTGAGTGTTTTTCAATGCAAAGTTCCGCTTCTTCACCACATTCCTTTCAACTGTCTCCTCATCATGAGTCCCCACCAGCTCTCAGTGAAGTGTCAGGGGAGCAGACAGCATGGGACTGCTCAAAGAGAATTCATGGTTGCATGAAAAGCTAGGGCATCTACAGCGCACAGCCAAGCTACAGGAACAGCAGTCCTTAATAGCATATGGATTACTATTGCCTCTGGTCTTTTTATCCATGGGAGCTACAGGGGGGAAAGGATAGCCCTTTATGGCATAGGGCGATTCTAAAAGTGTTACGACAGGGGCTGAATTAGGCCCAACGCACTGCAGGCAAAGATACCAGCTACGCTGAATTCTGTGCAGTATCCTCTGCAACAAATCAGGTCTCCAGTGTTATGTACCACATCAGCGAGAGTGTGGCGCAAAAGCTGCAATAACTTGACCTGAAGATCACCACAGTTAAGAATCATTAGCAGAAACCAAACAAAAAGCCTCTAATTGCAGAAAGACACATATACTCTCACAAGAAAAAAAACTAACAACTGAAGAAAGGCATGGAGAAAGTACCAGATATGAAAGCAATGTCAGCTGTTGTTCAGAGATACATCCAGCAACTACAGTACAGTTACACTTGACAAGTGCACTGTGTCTCAGGCACTAATAAATCACATTTTCCCATTGTTCTAACATATCAGAACAGAATGAACTTGGGAGAAAAACAGTTCTTATGCAGTAGTTTCCTGAGCCCGGTACTTTCATCTGATATCAGACCGACATTTGGAAGATCCTTTCAGAAAACAATTACATGCCCACCACAGACTCGGGGATAATTTCCTCTGATTGTGCAGCTGAGCAGACAGCACATTAGCCCTTTTCAGACTGCTAATTCCTCAGCTCTTGCATGTTTTTCTTATTTGAGATTCAAAGCATATTCATAGCAGTAAGCCTCAAACAGCATCAATTTTTCTTTGAAAAGCAAATACACATCCATCTTCCTGCACCTTTGCGAGTAAAAATTAACTAATCAGTGCTCTCGAGGGCATATGACAGGTAGTAGAGTACAGCCAGGAGCCAGCCACTCATGGGGCTCCTTTCCGAAACTCAGAGGAGATTTATTAATTAAAGGGTTTACAACACTCTAGCATTTGCCCAAATTGCCCAAACACAGAGAGTACAGGTTCGTATTTGAAGCCTTGAGGTAACTCCCAAATGCTGGTGGCAATATCCTGGAGAACAAAACACCAGCACTTGCCACCAGACAAGAGAAAAAAGTATTTCGCGTGAGGACTTTCATGAACAGCGGCTTAACCATACAATCTCTTTAAGAAACACTACACAATGCCAAGTGATGTGTTAATGAAGGAGAGAAATGTGTCAGAAAAGGAAAAGGGGTAGAGAGAGCTGTGATATACCATACGTCTCTTCCCCTGAATTTTAGTTTTTGTTTGACTGTACATTTCAAGAAAATACTGTGCAGTACAAAGATCTGCACAATACTAGAAAGCCTCATATAAGAACAAAGCCTTACATTTTCTGCACACTCAGCACCAGGCCCTCAGGCAGTAGTTGTTATAGCAACTAGTCTTTAGAGATCTTAGTACTGTCCTTTGCTCCAGGCGAGATGTCACCCCTGTGCAAGGATTTGGGGAAAACATTTCATATTATTCTAACAAACATCTACTAAGACATAGGTTAGTGTATATAAGTGTGCAACACCACACACTTCTGTTCTCTTTTGTTTAATCTTAACAATGGTGTTTCAAGTAGTCTTCCTCTTTTACCTACCAATTCTTTAAACAAGACTATAAATTACAAGGCATACTTAATCGACATACTAGGCTACCAATAGCAAGTAAATTCACATCAATTTTACAAAGGTGAGTGTTTAAATCCCATTCCTTTCTTCAGTCCCTGTCAGTGCTTCTTCCCATCTTGGAACCCTAGCCAGCATTCCTCAGTCAGACCCTGTTTCACAGCTCTCCCAGTACTATAGAAATTAGAGCCTGTTGGTGAAACATTGCAGACATGTAAGCTTCAGGAGACAGCTCAAGCAGTCCTTCATCCTCAGCCAGGGAGAAGAAAGCACTGTCTCCACTGAGAGCACACCCACATTCCTGTGTAGCAAGGTCCTGCTCTCCCCAGCATCTCGCCCAGCATTCCCAGGAAGATGACAGTGGGTCATGGCCAAGAGAGATGACATGTGGAGCAGGGCAAAGCAGGTGACAAGCTGTGCTGTAAGCAAGGAACACAGAGCGGTTGTGGCAGGATGAAAGCAGAGATCCCCCAGTAGTGGTTACAGTCCCCAGGGTGTTCTCCTGGCCAAAACAATACAACTTTTTTCAAAGCACTGTCAAGGTCTGTCTCACACTTGATCAACAGCTTATTGAAACATTAGACGTATTAGACTCCACATGGCATATTATTCTCCACAGAAGAAATTTCATAGGAGGTCAACAGGTACATCTAAGAGGTGGGAATTTGCTGTCACGGGTCCTTCTGCATCACTGTCAGGTTTTAAGGTGTTTTTTGGTGTTGTTTTTTCAAGGGGTTTGGTTGGGGGTTTTTTTTCGAGTTGGGGGGTGGGGGTATTGTTGATTTTGGAGGAGGTTTTTTTAAGAGCGGAAAGAAGGAAGCCTAGAAGTAAAATGCCAGTAAAGAGTGATGCATCAGCCCCATCCAACATTTAGGCTCAGGAAAATAGAGCTGCTATTTTACTTCCTTAATTCATATCAGAAATTCAAGGAGTTTTCACATTACATACAAATCTGTTGCACATGACTACTGCTATTCCACCCAAAACTCTCATTAGGGGCGTTGGGACAGTTTAAAAGCAACTCATTTTTTCTCCATGTCAAGTACAGGAATAAAAAGTTTCTTGTCCATATGCATCCCTATTGTTTCTAGACCTTGAAATCATTGCCATGTCATGCGTAGCACATGACATGCCAACATAACTCCACCCAGGCAGCACTGACGCACATTCACCACATACAACATTCTCAGATGGGGCTTAATCTTCATTTGCCTCACACCTGCAGTCCAGTTATACAACCCATGGATAGCAGTAGCTGTCCCACTGACATAGTATGTGTAAGTAGATCTTTTTGAGTTCTGCTCACAGAATTGGGCATGGCATTACTCAAGACACTCAAATTGGGGGGGGGTGGGGGGGGGGGGGGGGGGTGTTGGGTGTTGGTGTGAAGACACAGCTCCCCAACAGCTGAATTGCATTATCCCTCAGTATTGTGGCTCCCACACCACCTCCACAAGCACCACCTCCTGTTGAATTTGCTGACATCACCATCACAGAACTATGCTTCATTTGCTCCTATTTCTGCCAAATCGAGACTATTTAGACTGAAGTTTTTAATGCCAGAAGACTGCCTCAGGCTCAATTCTTTTGCAGACTTTCAAGCTTGACTGGTTCAGCTATTTCTAAGAAGAAAGTGAGAAGAAAAATACATACGTTGCTTAGATCAAGAACAAACTCCTTCCCCAATTCCCCCAAATAAAACACTCCTTTGCAACCCTGACACCAATACAGAGGACAGAAATCTGTAAAAGTCTTGTTGCTTGGAGAAAGAACAGGGAAAAAAAAACAACCACCAAACAACAACAACAACAAAAATATCTCAAAGAGCCCTAATTCCTGCCAGCGTCATGCAGGCAGGTCCAAAACTTGCCTTCTGAAACTGCAGTAGGTAAGTCTCTTTAAATGACCAGGAATGACCAAGAGGCCTAGACTGCTTCAAATTTCCTTTTAAGCCCAGACAGAAATCATGTCCAGCTGGTTCTGCTTTCCTCTCCTGAGAAAACTGCTGCTTCAGGAGTTAGTTTGACAGTGGTTTCTCTGTATGCGATCACTTGCTCAAAGGTGCATGCCTAGCCATTACCTGTTCTGGATTTTGAAGATGTAAATTCTTATAAATAATTACATACTTTCTAGAGTACAATTTTCAGCAAGTTTCCTTATAAAGACATCTATGTAATTGCAGTTAAATCTTGTGTGTTCAAAAGATTACAGTTATTCCTTCACACCAATTTATAGCTGGAAGACAGATGACCCCAAAGCAGGTGGTTGCCTAGAGAAACAGACTGGTGTATGTAGCAAACCAGTCTTTCCCCCTGCCCAATCTTGCCTATACCAGAGCCCCAGAGAGAGGCAGATGAATGTTCCTGCAAAATGCAGGGTAGGGGTCTCAGGGTGGCAGCTGGCCCCACATATGCAGAAGTGATAAACAGAGCATTCTCGAGCCTGCCTCATCCCTTGAGTCCCCTGACAGCTGCAGCAGTAACACAAACCTGGCTTTCCAAAGCTCTGCCCCGACCTGGTGTCCCAGCTCTATTCTCCTCCCCTTGTCATGTGGGGAAGATGCCTGGCTTGACTAGCCCCAGGTCTTCATACTTAGTCACCTCTCATCCTCATATCCAGTCAGCAGCTTTGCTGGCTCCAGACCACAACAGCTCTAGGCAGCTTAACAGTCTGAGGCAGAATAGGTTGAGAAAAACAGACTCCTTTCCCATACCCAGCTTCAACAGCACCCCTACAACTGCCAAGCTAAAATAATTTTGCTTTTCTATCCCAGTCTTCACAACAGTGAAATGAAGATTCGTTAGTGTTTACTTATGAGGCAAAGCAGTGTCAACAGTGGTCACAATGGGCCAGCCAATGTCATATACAAAATCAGAGCCCTCATGAACCAAACACCTAGATCCAAGAAGGCTGGCTTCAGCTGACAACTGAGTGAACCTGTACCTTCTCTGCACCAGATATACGAAAACCCCTCCATATATATATATATATATACACACACACACACACACGCCATTAGTGAGTTATTTAGAAAACAAAACACAAGAGAAACCCTAGCTACTTATTTAAACCAGGTCCAGAAGTGAACTCCCATGCCTTCCATACTAACATTTGGAGAGGACTATCCCTGTCTTTCTCTAACAACATCCCAGTCATGACAGAAGCAGAATATTTGCCAGATCAGGCACATTTCTATACCTTAGCACACAGGCCCTGCAATAGTCACATAGTAACACACAAGTCAGTCAAACACCACTAAAATTCCCCACGCTCCTGAGGGCTGACAAATATCATCACTGAGGACAGGAACTGTGACACTGAATAGTACAGGAGGTGTGTGCGTGTGTGGGGGAGATGACTTAAAAACCCTTCTAGTGTGAAGGGTTCCAGCTCCCCACCTAAAATGGACAGGCAGCATCACCAAGATATAGCAGTCCCCCAACTCAACAAGCTGTCTAGGTCCCTCAGGACACCATAGCCAACAAGCATGCATATGACAAAGCTCATCTTATAGACATGCGTATGAAATATATTGCTTTATATAAAATAGGAAAAAACACCAGAAACATAATAAAGATCACAAAATACCTTGCCCATACGTATGACTTGCATATGTGTGAATATACAGAAAGACATCTAAGAGGTCTACACTCTCAAATTCTTTTGGTGCTACATATCTTTTCATTCTGCTCTCCTTTGTATCAGTGACTCAGTTATGTGTTCCCTAAGGACAGAAACATCTATTGGTGGTGATGGGGAATAGGCAAACACATTCATCACAATCTATAACAGAGCAATATTCTGCCAATACTGCAGTCATTACCAAACGATTTTTCACAACACGGAAAAAAAATAAAGAGCCTCCCCTTTTAATGCCATAAAGAACATGCGCATTTCCATAAATCATACGATCAGCATTTACAGCACCAGATCCTTATAAGAGTGTGCATCAGCTAAAGTCTTAAATTGTTTTGCTTAAGTGCTTTTCTCCTATTAGCAGAGATTATATTTTGCTCTTAAACAGAGAAACTCTAATTACTCTTTTTAATAAAAATATTTTTCTCTGCCAGAAGGTCATTCAAATCAAAATGTTTTTCCCTAGCTTTTCATTCTCCTGTCGATTCAATTGCTGAATTATCGTTTACTACAAGCAATAATTTTCATACCCATTCAGTAAATCAAACAGCTTACATGATGTTGAATTTTCTATGCATACCAATTTCATTGACCATCCTAAATTCTATGTTATTATGCTATAGGAGGAACACTTCTGCCTTTGCATGATTGTTTCTGACAAAGTTTTCAGAAGAAACCAAGTTGCACAGATAAATGTACATGGAAGGACACACACACATTAAGCAGCTGTCCTTTCTTTGGAAAGACAACAGTTCTTTTAAAGTTCAGTAAGCAACAAGGTTGTGAAATGTACTGTTACCAACCAATTTTTGCTGGTCCTGAAAATAAGTTCTTTTAGGAACCACTGAGTAATACTGTGAGCTTGAAACACAACATGCCAGTTTTCAGTCACTCTCAAGGGCAATGATGTTTCCAACACAGCCATTAAAGGCTTAACTCTGAAGCCACCCTTCATGTACATAAAAAGCATCATCCACTTGTCTCAGAGCTGCTGGTGCCTACACGAATAGCAAGCTGAGTAACGTCTGATAAGGTGTTTGACTGCTACTTCAGTACATTATATTGTAGAGTATTGAAGCTCTGGAGGAGATGTTCACTGCAATAATCAAATTCAATGTCATTCTTCAGTAGATACTTTTTCTTGGAAAATACAGGACCATCCTGATTTACTTATTTTCTGGAACTTGTCAATTTAGAGCATTCTTTCATATACAAAATTAAAAGCATGTTCTTTTAGCTACTCAGTTGCACCAACACCTGCACAATATTCAGGTAGGCTAGCCATCAGGTAGATCGTTGTAAATTTATATCCATAAAAGTAAGAAGGGATCTATGGGTCCTTTTCAAAACTTCCCTCCAAAAAGCTATTGTTGTGACAGTGGCCACATAAGCAAAGGAAGAAATCATTAGCTGAATTCCATATCTGACTATCACTGAAGAAAGAAAGAAAAAAACCCCAAAAAACAAACCAACACACCAAAAAAAACAAAACCCAGAAAATATCCATTAATTCTTCCTAGCCACAACTCAAAGACATAGTTCACCCAATTAATCTTCAGATTATTGGAGATAACGTTATTTTCCTTTTTTTAACCACAACACTTCCTGCTTACATGAAACAGTCATTAAAGAGAAAAGGAAACAAAATTCTCAACACTATCTAGGCTATAGTATAAATCTGGTAATCTGGGATCATACAGGCTATTGATTCCTGTGACTTAAATCAAAACACAAGACCAGTCTGAGTCAAGTTTCTGTCCTCCTATGTTCATGCACTTGCTTGATTCCCAGGTATGCACACACAGAGCCACTTGTTTTGGGGTGCCCCCCCCCCTCCTTCCTAGAATTTAGGAAAAGGCCTCTAACAAACTTAACTAGCATATAACGCTTAGGAGGACTGCAGATATTTTCACCAATTTTGCTCCACACATTACCAAAAATAAAACCATAGTTTGTTGAAACTACTCCATTCACCTCCAGAGAAATAACATGAACCATCAACATAGGCAAGTCCGTGGATCCTATACAAAAAAGATCTCTGTTGTGTGGCATCATACAGAAACATCTTTTCATGAGAGAGGAAGTTGCTATGGGCCTCCCAAGACTATCAACGAACTACTGCTATTTGCACGTTGAATTATGCTCATCACCTTCTTGGTTGCAGCCACCTTCACTTTATCACTCCAAAGTAGTAGCTCAATTAGATACATTTTCAGAAACTACATTAAAATAAAGTCTAGCATAATTCACCTTTCTCTTGCACTTTAACCCACATTAATCAGTTGGGTGCTTTCAGTCCTGCGTGCAAGAGTATAACAGAAAATCCACAGTTATTATTATATCCTAGTGGAATTATGACCGTTTGATCAGATATTGCTGGTAGTAAGGAGTCTATATTCCAGCAAAAGGGAAAATTCTTTTCAGTTCATAAGAAACCCCAGAAGAACAGTTCAACTGCATAACTGTGATGTCAATGTTTAAATGCTGGAAATTTACTCCAGAGTAAAAGGTACAACCAACCATCTGCATCTGTGAAGGTGCCAAAAATCAGTGAACTATGCGCCAGGTTCTAACTTGCACCTAAACGCAACTGTCTTCTCTTATACCCCTTTAAATTTTTTTTTAGTCCGAACGCAACCAAATTGAACATTTTTATTTTGAAGCAGCATATTACAGATATCAATATGAAATTCCATACATGTGAAATTATACTGCATGCAAAACTCCAATCAACTAAAACTGACAGTGCCCTGCACTAGAATTGAAATGCTCCGCAGAATAAACTGACTGTGCTTCTGATCAACCACTAATAAACTGTGTGTATGAGTAGCCAAGATGAGAAGGAGGGAGAGGTGAGAAAAACAGCATATATATTTTCATGTAAGTGTTTATATGTTGCCAAATAGAATCCATAAATAACACAGACACTAAAGAACACAATTTCAGTTAGTTAATTACCACAGCAGTCAATACCTAGCTAAATATAGTGCATGATAGAAAAATATTATCTAAGGGTAGTTTTAAGCTAAAACCCAGATAGTTGTAAACAGAGTTCTACTTGAAAATATGTTTTTAATGAGATGTCTCCATATCTCTGCTGAATTACACAGCTATATTTGAAAACAGAGTGCAAATACACAACCTACATGTAAAAATATACACACATCATCTTTTAATATCAGCTTTAAATGAGCAGCAGTCAGTAAGCAGCATTCTCTCTCTTGCACTGCAAAAAACTTAGAGAGGACTAAAATTGCTTGACAGATTCAGAATATACAGTGCCACAGAGTCAAGAAGGAAGGTTGAAAGGCAGCATAACACAACAGGGTGACAGAACCTGTAAACTGCAGCTGTAATCAAACTAACCCATGTAGCATGCTGGTTGAGTACAGGTTTGATGATTTTCATCATGTCCCAAACCACAAGCCAAGAATAACATTACATCAAGAGAACAGTCTGAGGCATCTCAGAGCAAAGAAAACACAAGGCTGACTGCACAAAAACAATACAACTGTCAAACTTTGTCATCAACCTAATTAAAGCAAGAACAGCAGCAGGAAAAAAGCATTTTACCTTTTTAAGGAAAAATTTCTGGAATTTCTTGTGAGGCAGCCTTATCATCTTTTTTTCAGCATTCAGGATACAGGTCAGACACTGCAAGTACTTGAGCCATTCTGCAGGGGTTTGACACCTTTCGTCTTCTCTATTAACTCGCTGCAGCCAGCTTAGCTCAACGCGTCACCAGACGCCAGCCCAGCCCAGCCACAGATTAAAAGGCAAGAGCTAGGCTGGATCTCATCTTTGACTCAAATGAGGAAGCTATATACAGACACTCCAGCTCCAGACGAAGCCTACAGCCGTGTTGTCAGCACAAAGAAGAGAACGGGTATGAGGTCTGCATCTCTTCCTAGAAAACCTGCAAAGTTAAGAAAGGTGCTTATCCAGAGGCAAGAATTTACAGGAGAATGTAAGAGGTACAGAGATGCTCAGTATCTCGCTGATCCTTTCAAACACTGTGCTACAGAAGAAACTCATTCAACCTCGAGGACTCTGGAAACTACCCAGCACTGCCTGCTGAGTGCAGTTTGCCACCTCGCACCTGTTAATTGTGCACATTGTATGTGACTCAGCTGAGCACAGGAAAGAGCCTGTCATTTATGTTTTCTTTAAATTGCTCAGAGACTTATTTCCTTTGAATAGTTTTCAGAAAAATCTCTATGAAGAAAGAGATCACACACAAAGGTGTTATATACAGATACACATGGAGGTATTTATAGCATGTACCAATGCTGAGTTTGATTCAATGCCATAGGAACCAGAGATCATGGGTATTGCTGCTTTCCCTTTGGGAACCTGCAAGCAAAGTTCAGCTCCAGATTTGGAAGGAAGGGGCTCAACAGCACAACAGTGATGCTGTGTCTCCTGGGCCACTGATGTCCTAAACCAGCAAGGTGCTGTAGGACAACCTGTTCTGGAACAGTGTGCACTCCGAATTATGCCAACGGGATAATTCCTATATTTAAGGATGGCACACACAATGAAGCAGCTAGTTGAATCGGTTTCAAACCACTTCATGATCAAGCTGCCTCCCTGACCAGTACTGCAGTACTTCAAGAGTCAGCGTGTATGAGGCTACACAGAAACGTATTACGAGAATTTCTTCAAAACACTGTCAGTCACTCCCAAATCTCCATCTCTTGTTTTAATACTACAAATATTGTTTCACACAAGCTGCAGATGAAAAAAAAAATCCCAACAAACTCAAACCTGTAATAGTCCATCTCTGCCATGTTTCTGCCATTTGCATCATTCTCTTACCACAAGAGCTGTATTTGTTCCTATGCTTTCTTGCTGTCCTGTTCTTCAGGAGTTTAAGTATCACAAACACCCTCAAATGTCACTGCAAAGTTCCACTCCTATGGAGGCATATATATTTAACCTCCAGTAAGTGGCAAGGTCTAGGGTGAGCCAAGGAAACTGCAGTTTTGAAGTTAGCTGCAGAGTTTTGTATTTAAGGGAGGGCCAAATATGACAGGCAAATCACAGCTGCAGTAAAGTGCAGAACCAAACTCTGAGAACTGATGCCACTGTGCACCAATGAGAAATTCCAAGTCCTACCAAAAAGGCACACTGACAACATCACAGAAGAGAGGTGTCAGAGTATTGGTCATGAGAAAAACACAGATCCAGGCAGCCACAGAGATGAACCAACAGCTGAAGGTAAGCAGTAGACCTGGTAAAAGCATTTAGAAGATCTTCTGGCCATCAGGTGTTCAGCCTGACGGTGGAGAATTGCAGACAAGTTTTCTGAGAAGCATCCTATACCAGAAAGATATCTGTCTAGAAAATGCCAAGAAGATGATTTCAAGTCCTGTTTCAAGAAATGTTTCCCAAACTGGCAACTGGAGAATCTGAGCAGCAAGACAGGGTCTATTTATTTGGTTTATATTTCTTTTATGCTTGAAACCTTTGGGTGCAATTTTGATAAAAAAGACAAGAAGAACATTTCTTAGAAAAGTGTCACTGTGCAAGGTGGAAAAGAATCCAAGATACCTGTAAAAACAGGATGGTGAAAACATCATAAAAGCCACCCTGCACACATACAGCAGGAATATACATCACAACCCTACTATCTTTCTCAATAGTTTCTGCTATAAAAGGGAAAGCTTCTTTTTTCCTAACTTGGAACTGTTGAAGTTACATGGTTAAAAAACCCTGCAATTTTGAACTATGCATTACCAAGAATCACATTACTTTTAAATTCAAGTTCACAATTCTTACTCCACCAGGATATGCATCATTCCTTAGTATCTCAACTTCCAGCTATGAGCTTACCAGAGTCAAACAGCACTGACAGTTTCAGTTCTCCAGACTGTAATTATTTGGCTGCATTTCTATTTCTGCACTCACATCCATAAAGGATGCAAAGTTCTCCTCAATATATGCAAATCAAAACACTTTGAAAAGACTCTTAAAAAAATTTCAAAATACTTCCTTCCTTTGACATATCATCATCCCAGTCTTTAGATTCATCTAGTTCTTCAAAGTATTATCTCAAGCTAAACAATTTGATTTAAGCTGGAAGTACCATAAAGACATTCTTTTTATGCCTTCTAACACATAACCCATTTTTGGAAAACAGCTGCATTACAGGTAAAGGTAGACTTTCAGCTATAATTCTGTATTTCTGGGCTTTTCTTTTTTTAAAATCAGGAAAAGCATTGAGGAACTAAGACATACCTTAGCATTATTTTTAGGTATTTATATGTGTCTGAATACATTCAGAATTCTGTCATCGTTACTATGGTAGATAATTGCTTTTTGTTAAATGTGGCAGAACTAACACATACAGTCTACGCTTATTCACAGTTCTTTCAGCTAAATGCAACATTTACAAACAAACAAGTCCTCCAAACTCCACATGCATAACATCTTTACATCCAGGCACTGCTACTTGCCCTTTTCAAGTCTGCGTGCTCTTTTAGGCTACATGAGCTTTGCTTAGACAATTTAAATCAAAGATGCTTCATCCATCAGTGAACGCTTATCTCCTCTTTCTGACCTAACCAACAGAAGAAACACCACATTTCTTTTAATGCAGTATTTTTTGTTTTGTTTATGAACTACACAGTTCTTAGCAGGCCTGCTCATCTAATACTAACTCTCATGGGAAAGATGGCATTAGCATCCCATGAGAAGCTAGCTAGCCAAGACTGAAGTATGAACAATGTATTACATGGCTGTATTTAGTTTTGCATATATAGCATCTATTACAGTGGTTTATATTACAGACAAATATAGCTCACATTTTTCTTTAAGACCAGTGTTACTCTTCACTATAACCAATATCAAAGAGTTCCATACAAAGGTAGATAGTATCACAGATACCCTTTTTTATGCCTATTTAAGTTACCTTTCTTGGTAAGTCAGACCTGAAAAGATAAAACATCCTCCTGCTTTAACTCACACAGGTAAGACAAAAGCGTAAGAGGAAGCACAATTTGAAAAAAATGTTAAACTATTTTATCACTAATTCTAACCAAATATCAGTCCCTGTAGCTGACAGTTCTCCATTTTACCTTCTGTTCTGATTTACAAATTCACAAACTTACAAAATGCCAGATTGCTAAAACAAGCCAGTTTCTTCCCTGGTTAGTTGACCCTTTGAAAAAAATTAGTCAATAAATTAGTAAATATCAGATCAAATCCACCTGTATTAGCTTGTGCTTAGACAAGGGACTTTGAAATAATTTCTCAAGATTAAGCTGGGCACCCTAAACAATAAACGTTACCTTTAAGAGCAACAGCTTCTACCATGCAACTAATGGTAACCCTAACACTGCACATCTCTACTGGGAACATCTGCTCAGGCCCCGGTTCTCCAAGAGAAGGCCCACCAGCTCCACTGTCAGTCACAAGGCTTCCCATCCAACACACAGAAGCCCAGTTCCTGACACAAGGCCCTTATGAGCAAGGAGAAGAATTTTCCCCAATGTCTGACCACTGGACCAAGCCATGACAGCAGCAACAAACCAGCAGCTTTAGGACTCAAGTTCCATTTCTTACAGCCCTACCAGCAAACTCATAGCAAAGGCATCATGGCAGCTACCAACACTGCCACTGGGGTCCAAAGGTCTTTGCTCATGGTGCTATTAATCTACATACTCAAAAAGACAAAACTGAAGTTTTTGTCTAGTTCTCCTCCTCTGTTACTTGAGGTCAATACACAGAGGAGTGAATTCTTTCCTTTATGGTACAAAAAAGATTTCTCTTGAACTCCAGAGAACTTCCTAGTGCAAACCTATTCAAGATAACGGGAGCTACACACCAAATAAACTGATATTGCTCTTTTACATATCATTAATAACTTAGATCAAGAAAGATTCCAGCATGACTATCTGTTCCAAGCTATGTTTAGGAACAGGCATTTAAAGATGCAAACTGAGTATATTTGATCAAGAAGCTTGGATTGCAGAAAACTTTCTTCTCTCCCTTCCCATTCAAAAGGCTAGAGGTACGAAACATCTTTTTTCTTCTTCTGTCCTCATACACCAATTCCAGTTCCTCAAGAGCCACCTTGAGAGAGAAATGAGGAAGCACAACACAGGACATATTGCCTCTTTTCTGGATAGCACTAAATATGTGGTAGCAAATCAGAAGCATTGACCTTGGAAAAGAGAACTCTACTCCTCTTCCAAAATAAACGATGCCAAAATCCATAGCAGTTCAGCCTTGGAAGTGCCCACTACAGACAGTGGCATTCACACATGATTTTTCCCTCCTGTTCTAATTAGCAAACATCACTGCCTGGCAGACCTTGCTCCAGCTCTCAAAACAACTCTCATATACGGCCCCTTTTCCCCTCCCACCTTCCCAAACACCCAACACAAATGCAGTTTCCTGTGGGACTGATACCAAGGACAACTGCAACAAAAACAAGGATATAAGCTTCTCCACAGAACCTGATTTGTCTCCCTGCTGCCATAAGAACCTCTGAGTTATTCTTTGGGACACTCTTAATCAAGAAATGACTGCACCACCTTCATACCAGAAACACACACAAAAAATCACCCCTGCAATTAAAAAGAGAAAAAGAAACATGGCTACATCATGGCTGTAAGAGTTCTAGATGTAGAAGTAGTGTAAAGGGAAATTAGAACAACTTGTTAAGAGAAGATAAGCCTACTTTATTTCTTGAAACCTGTTATACCCCAAAGCTTAAGGAGTCTTATAGCCAAGGTTTTAAGGGATTCACTCCACATTCTGCTGTGAATTTGGACACCGTGATCAAGGTTTGATGCAGAGTTTTCTTCCCCCTCTTTATTACAGAGTTTTGCAAGGGTAGAATGGCTGCATGTAGTTTCTCTAAATCTGTATTATAAGTACAAGTCACCTTCAAGTTGATTTCTATTTACAAGCCTTTTTAAGCAACATCAGTAAACAGCAGCTATTGAAAGAAGATGCTTAGTTTAGCCATTTGCAAATCTTTTCAACATCCAAGAAGATTTCACACAAACTCACAATAATTCATACTCACTGTGTTGGGGTTTTTTCCCCCTCAGAATACAAAAAAATCAGGTTATCGTTAAGAGATGCATTATGATTCAAGGCTCTGCTGAAATTTTGGCCTGTTTTTAACTAAGTTTGAGTTAATTAGGACTTTACACTGTGCATACTGGTTGCAAAACTCACATTAGTTAAGGCATGAGATGACTGTACCTCATTTCTAATACATTCAGGGCCTGTAGTTAAGTTTGGAAGAAGACAGAGGGGCACCTCTGCATACATGCCAATGTAGGTGACAGGGTTAAGGAGTGCAGGGAGGGGGAGTACCCATGTCCACAAATTTTTCCTGTCCTGTTGCATGCATTTCTGTGTCCATTTCTCACAGTCTCCCTATAGCTTCACATACATACTACTAGACACATCCCTTGCAGGAGGCAGGAGAAGGAAATGGAAGTTATGAACAGAGCAACAGGATACCAAAAGGCTGCAGGCTATAAATACATCCTTAACACCATACTTCTCTACATACATGCGTCGTTTACCTGATTACCAAAAGCCACACACATTTGAAGACAATTACAAGATGATTTCACATCGCATTTTACTCTGCACTTTCTACTGCATTTATTAACAAGGGAAATTATAAATTCAGAACTGCTGTGGGAGGAGTAACTCGTCATTCAGCTCCATCTATGACCTGGAATTGCATAGGGTTTCTAAGCTTTACGCTATTTTTTCACATCTTTATGGTAGATAGGTTATTTTGAGATAGACTAGAAATACGCCATTTCAGTAAATTATTATTGGCCTAGAAACTAAGACTTCCAAAAGCTATGGAAGGTCAGATTTTGAACATAAGATTCTTAACTTCTCCTAACCTTTACAATAGGCAGAGTAAATCCAAGTGAATATCGAGGTGGTTAAATTGGTGTGAGAATGGCTCAAATTTTATACCATATACTGTTCTCATTACACTAATCACCGTAAAGATGAATTCATGGAAATTCAGAAATAGGAGGAAAGCCTATCATCCAAAGTGAATGCCTCAAATTCAGGCTTACATCTCTGAATATATGCAGAGTGCTCTAACAAATGTGTTTCTCTTGGGCATTTTTTTTTGGACAGTGATTATTCTAAGATTACAGATGATCTAAAAGTATAAATTTTCAGAGTACAGAAGCTATTTATTATACCCTTATAACCGTGCTTATAGCTATAGAGGATATAGAAACAGAAGTAACTCATGGCTTCAGCCACAGACTTCAGAGAAAACCAGAGCACACACAACTGGAAATATGTCACATCTTTTCTTCAGGATAAAATACATACATAGTTCTATTCTCTTAATTTATTAGCATTCATTTGAATCTACCTGCATTTTAATTTTACCCATGATACCTGCACATTTTAGACATACATACAGAAAAGAAAAAAGTTTAAAATTGCCTCTTAAATTGGTTGATCTTCACTTCTCTACATAAAAAGAAAACACACAAACCAAAAGAACCATCTCTTACATCTTTCACCTTTAACTAAAGAGGTTTAATATTCTTCCCCTCTCCTCATATAAGTTTTTCTCCATTCCTCTAATAATTTTCTGTGAACTATTTGGTCTCAGTAACCATGTTTCACTATGCTTTTTCAAAGGTGAAGGGACTGAAATTGAACATAGGGTTCCAAATGAGAAAAAAAAGAAACAAAAAAATCAGCACAGTGGCACAGCTTTTCTGTTAAACAGCCTATCTGCTTCCTCTTGCCTGCAGTACCTCCTGTACGCTTCACAAGCGGAAAGAGGGTTGATGCTCCAAAGCCTGTATTCTGCACCCCCCCACAGGTACACACAGCGGCACAATAGTTAACACAAGGCTGTACCTGCATACTGTTAATAATTTTGAAGAGATCTCTAGAAATAGCTACAGTACTGATTTTTTTTTTTTTTAAAATCTTCTTCTAGTCACCTTCTGTGCTTTTTCATCTCCTGATTAAAGACACTGTTATTCTTCTATTGTGGATGTACTAAAAATGTGAATGCAGAATATAATGTCACAATGACAACATACAAGTTCTTTACTCATAGATTTAAAAAAAAAACGAAACCCTTCGCATCGCCAACGTTATAATCTCATGCAAGGTAGTGCAATTACACTCTTTGTTCTAATTCCAGTAATTTTGGCAGTGGGTCATAACCTACAGTAAAATAAACCCTACTAAATAAACAAAGTCACCTGAAAACAATACACAAGGGGATTAATGCTTGGAAAATTCACAAGCAGGGGTGACAGAGGATCCAGAATTTTAAAGGCAACAAGGCAGCTGAAATACCATCGATACTGGATGATTCTGAAATTGTATTTACAACATGCATTTACACCAAAATCAGGAAGACAGCAATAAAATAAGCTGCAGATTGATTTAGGCAACTGCAAGATCTGTTTGACTGAGGATTAGCTAATGCAGGACTGTATTTGCACTGAACAGCAAAACCTGTAACCTTCAGCTAAATTTGATATACTTTCAGATATTCATTTACTTTATGTAGCATTATGCACTGTGTTTACCTTTCAAAATTCCTGTACTGACAAGTACCCAAAGAACAATCACTGCAAAGCAAATTTGCTAAATCTTAATGTGAGAGACCAGTTCATCTATAGTCACAATGTTACAATAGAAATTTTGCCTGTCACAAATGCTTATCTGCAGAATTAGGAAGTAATTTGGAAAAGGATTTTGAAGTCTATATTGATTAATAGCAAAATGCATTGTTTGGAGGGAGGGAACAAAAGAATGATCTGTGCCTTGTGTAGTTATCCAAGTTGTAGGATGCTTTACTTGCAAGATGATTATCAGGAACTAACTCTGTTTTCACTCAGAAATGGCACCTTCTGTGTTTACACTGAGGTCACACATCTTCAGCAAAACCAAAAATAAGATTCCAATAGCTCAATGCAATACAACATCACAACTTAAAGGGAAATATACCAGGACACTATAACCAAGGGGTTAAAGAGGAAAGATCACATATTTCAACAGACAATGATTCCAGAACTAGAGGAGGTTTGAATCTTAAGTAACACAGACAACCTACATTAGAGACCTGTGCTTCTTAGGGGCTTGTGAAACAATTTCTGAACTGTACGGAGTCCCTCAATTCATAGACCTAACAGATAATTGGATATGGAGAATACTTAGAGCTGATTTGGGCTGAAATCTAAAATTTCTGGCAGAAGCTTTGTAATTGCGAACAACTATGATCATCTACTCTAACAATTCCTGCCTAACATTAGCCACAAATTTTCATCTCCTTGTGCCTATCTGAAACCAAACACCTGGGGTTTGCTAAAGCCTGTTTTCTGCAAAGGAATTCAGTTCTGACTTGAAAGCTTCAGGAGGAGGACAGGCTCACTTCCCTGCTGTGGTTTGTCCTAGTGATTAGCCATCCACACTTCCAAAAATCTGGCACTGGCTTCTAGCTTTGTTCTCAGCTACCAGGCCAGAGGACAGAGCACAGGCTTAAGCATCCAGTTAGGGCTTTTACACCTGCTCTGTGACTGCCAGCATTTCCCAACTAACTGGCACATGTAATTCACCAAACCGCATACAGCACTTTCAGACCAGTTCTTATTAAAAGAAGTCTAAATCCGTATTCAAAGAAACAAAAAGAAACCCCACCCTAAAATAACTGAAGAGCTATTCAAGTTCTCCTGTAATGATTCATTCTTAGCTGATAAAAATCCTTTTTCCAAACAAGACAGACCTCTACTGTTGGACAAAGTTACTGCAAGCTTAACCAGGCTTACTCATTACTCCAGAATAGTTTTATTGCTCTTAGCTATAGGTTATAGTTATGCACTGCAACTCAAGGGTCTTGTTGCAGCGTAGTGGCACAATACCTCTGAGGTGGTTTGACAGCAGAGGTGAGATAGAAGGGATGAGGTGAGAAATACCTCCCCATACTTCTTTCAAAAGGGACCATATCAGAGCCATAGAATGACTTGGATCAGAAGGGACCTTAAAGATCATCTAGTTCCAACTCCCCTGCCATGGGCAGGGACACCTTCTGCTAGACCAGGTTGCTCAAAACGCCGTCCAATCTGGCCCTGAACACTGCCAGGGAGGGGGTATCTACCACCTCTCTGGACAACCTCTTCCAATCCCTCATCACCCTCACAGCTAAGAGTATTTTCTTTGTATCTAATCTGAATCTACCCTGTTTAAGTTTAAAACTATTACCCCTTGTCCTATCACTACACTCCCTGATGAAGAGTCCCTCCCCATCTTTCCTGTAGCCCCCTTTAATTACTGGAAGGTGTCCCTGGAGCCTTCTCTTCTCCAGGCTGAACAACCCCAACTGTCTCAGCCTGTCCTCACAGGGGAGGTGCTCCAGCCCCCTGATCATCTTCATTGCCCTCCTCTGGATCTGCTCCAACAAGTCCATGTCCTTCTTGTGTTGTGAACCCCAGAGATGAACACAGTACTCCATGTGGGATCTCACAAGAAGAGAGGAGAGTGGGAGAATCACCTCCCTCAACCTGCTGGCCACACTTTGATGCAGCACGGGATATGATGGAAACAAACATGCTCAGAAACCCATGATGAGCTACGCTTTGCATCACTACTGTTGCTGCTTAAAATAATGTGCTGTAGATCTAAGCAACAGGCTGAAAAGATGGAATAGCTGAAACAAATTTGAAAAGAGTAAGATGAATGCATATACTACAAATATCAAAATGCCTCATTGAAACCCTACTTTAGACTGACCTGAACTGAGCTCTGACACTAATACGTATCACCCAGTTAGGTACAGCATCCCAAACAGCATTGCAACCCTGCCAAGTTTAAACTGACAACTGTACCCAGGTTACCTAGTGCCAGTCTCACTGTCAGATCCCTACACTGGGCCAAAGTTACTGTCATTTGCAACACTGCTATGTCCCTGCAATGATGTTCCCAACACCATGAAAGAGTTGACAATGTGGCAGTTTATTCGGTTAAGAAACAACTAGCACTTCCCTTGCACCTTCCATTCAAATGGCAGACTATGACATAAGAAGAAATAGAGAATGAATCCTTCCTTACTCTTTAAAGCCAGAACAGCAGGAGGAGAGGCTAAAATCCTACTTCTTGGAATTATTTAGACTAGAAACAACCTCTAGAGGTCATCTAGACCAATCTTATGCTCAAAGCAGAAGCCGCTCTCAAGTTAGATAGGACTCGAGTCTGAGTCCTGTGACAGAAATGAGGCAATTATGGGTTGCAGTTTGTTTTGGGAGCAGGGTTTGGGGAGAGGAAAAGCTATTTCTTTTAACGCTTGGCTGGGGTATGGCTGTGCAGAGTATTAAGACAAACTATTGCTACAGTAATATAATTGTAGTTATGATACTTATTCTTCAAGATGCACCTTGGTGTTATCTGCAACAGACTTATACCACATGCAGTTTTTTAGGATATAAGGATACAAGACACATCACAAAGTAGTATAAAACACAGGTGTACAAAATTTATCTGGAAGCTCTGCAATAGCTTAACTTCAAGACTAGAAATACTTAGTTGCTATGGTTAAGCTTCACCCTGCTTTTTGGGTTTGGTTCAACTCTCCAAGACCTGCTCTCTTCCTTTCAAGATGAGACACTCAGTTACCACTAATTAAAAGGCACGCTATTGCTTTTGTCTCAGTAGTACAAGCCCAAAGTGTGACAGTAACATGATTAAGACAGTTCCATCTGTAGAAAATAGGGTGGATGTCGGCCTTAAATAATATGGAAATATGTCTTTGATGGCCTAAACTCAGCTGGGGAAAGGAAGTCACCCCAGGTAACAAGGCACCACAATTTCCAAAACATCAGACTCCCAAGGTTGCACTGCTCACTAAAGCAAAATTTCTGCTAGCTGCTAGAAAGACAAGTGAAGCATACAAGTGACGTATCTGATCTCTGAACAGGTAAGTTGTTCAATGGAAAAAGTTTTAGGACATCCTAAATTTGAAGTAAATTTTACTGAACTTTGCAGGAGCTTCAAAAGCCGACTGTTCAGTTTTACTGAACCTGCACTAGATGTCAGCATTGCCCGCGGTAAGGTAGGGCTCAACTAGCACAGGCATATACTGAAAACAAGTATTTCTGAAGCACTGCACTGTGCTTTCCTTCTAGACAAATAAGGTTCATGTCTGCATAGCACTTGATTAACAAGAACAAAAAAATGCTTAAATTAAGAAACGACATGTTTTGTCTTTAATATGTATTATCTCTCAAGCCTGAGCTAGTTTTGATACTAGATCAAAGAAAGATTAAAAAAAGGTCAAGATGTAGCTGCAGTAAGTGCAATTTGGTCTCCATAGGGAAACAAAGCTGTCAAACTTCTGTACTAAATTTTGGGAACATAAACTTTCCCAGAAACAAAGGTAAGTTAAAGTTGTTCTACAAGAAGCAGAACTAACAAAGCCTGTTTTTCTCAAGATTTATGGCTGCTGTCCCTCAGACTTCTTTATTCCTCTTGCCTTTTTTGGACCAGGACATAGCACACAGGTCTCCTAGCCTGCTTATCTCACTGAATAGTGCACACTATAATAGCTTGTGGACAAGTACAATTCTGCCTTTTCTTCCCTTGGTAAGGCACTGCTTTGAGTCTCTCATCTCTGCCTATCTGTCAACTTTCACAAAACCTTTGAAGAGGTCTAAGTGCCTACCCCTTTTTCAAGTCTGGCTTGAAAAGCAGTCCAAAGCTACTATTAGGGATGTAGTATCAGTGCGATTGTAAGGGTTGCTCCTTTAGGAACAGGCTAAAGATCTAATCAAGTCTGTTAGCCTTGGCAGCCTTCAGCAACAAACTGCTGCATGATTACTTCCTTACAGGTCAAGCAGTCTTAAAGTATGGGAGTTTCCAGCACAATTCTTTAAAGCAAGATTTAGCTTTGTCCCCATGGCAACAGACTGCCGACACATCCACACTGCAGTTAGAAGATGTGACTGCAGTTTATCTGGTAGCTTCAGTCAAGCTAGTTCAAGAAAATATAACACATCCAAAGCAGTACCTGTTAGAGTCTTCAGACACACAGTGCACACCCATTATCCAAAGCTCATGTTGACATCCCTTAGCTACTCCTGGTACTGAACCTTTCTATCCCACAGCTGCAGAAAAGAGCAAAAGCAGCTACAGAGCAGTACATCATGTTATCTGAAATTATTTCAGTGTGCATTTTACAGAAGTGTAGTATATTTAAATAACTTTAAAAGACACAAGGGGTACATCGCGTGTCTGCACTCTCCCCAGAAAAATCTCCTCAAAAACCCAGTCACTCAAGGTGTTTGTGACTAATACAGACACAGGAGAGGCAACATTTCCCACACCACAGATGGAGGTACCCAACAGACTTTTTGCTTCAGTCAGCCCTTCTGCTTATGGATGTTTCCAGGTATCATGTTATACTTAAATGATAACTAACCTGAGTAAGAACATGTCTGAATCCACCTCATCAGGCTAATTTCAAAATCTAAATTAAATTTCTGTTTTGCTTAAGCAAAAGTCACATCTACCCATCACAACACTAAGTCTGGTAGCCCTGTGAAGCCCCATGTTGTGCCACAGCAACACATGATAAAAATTATTTTAATCCAGTTTTTTTCATGAGCATCCAAACCTCTGGGGTTTAAACTGCCTCAACCTTATTTTTCAAATCAGTCAGAAGACCAGAGGGGGAAAAAAACCCCAAACAAACCAAACAAGCAGATGTATCAAAACACCTTTATATACAGCTGGTACCACCTTCAATCACTGAATATTTCTACTAATTCACACAGGTTGAACTGCATCACAGCAACTAAGTGCACTCAGCCCCCTGCAATACACTCACCTGAGGAGTGAGTTATGGCCCTTCCATGTCTTCAAGCATCAAGGAAAACTGCTCCTGGTCTCCCATATCCATGTGCTTGTGAGAACTGGAGAATTCACACAGAAAGCTCTTTTGCTTCTCCTTTAACAGATTTAGTCTACTATTTATGTTGCCATATATGAAATCAAAATATTTCAGAAACAAAGAGAAACAATGAAGTTATTAATTTCAGTCCTGAAGATATTGCTTGTTACAATAACTTGCCATATATAACATGCAGATAGATTTAGGTGCCCAAATCAGTAGCTATCTGACTCTCCATAAGCAGTGTGCCAAACTCTTGACTTCTTCTAGACTCATAAGGACAATACTTTTCCCATCAGATCAAAAAAAAACCCCTTACTGTTCTTCAAATCTACATGTAAAATACCTTAGGCCACCAAGGCAGGCCTCTCTTCTTCATACAGAGGACAGCAATATCCCTCCTCTACTAACCTGCAGCACACATACAGCCTTCAGCCATAAGCTTTATCAGAAAATCAGCTATTTGGGCCCAGAAACAGTCCCTAGGCCAGAGACTGAAAGACCAAAGGGGTTTTCTGTTGATGAGACCATAATTAAGAAGACCTCTTCTGTACAAAAGATACATGCTCCCAAGCCCCATAAGCAGGTCTTCCGCTGTTTCATATCTTCTTTAAAGCTCTGGAGTGATGAGATCAGGTGAAACTCCACTTTTCATTATTTTTTCTGAAAACATTCAACTTGTTTGGCTGTGAAAAGCCCAACAGAGGGAAAAAAAAAAAAAAAAAAAAAAATCAATATTCCATTACATGATCTTACTTTTCCTTTACTTTTACGGAGATATGAAAGACAGTTTTAACAATGCATGTTAGTGAACACAAAATCAAGGGACCAAAAGTGGTATTGTTTGGACATTGCATGATGCCCAAGCGTAACTGCAGAAGAACTAAGAGCCAAGAGAAACGGTGCAGGAAAAGCATCATCTCCAGATAATCTAGCAGCAAATCAACAGTAGCACAGATTTTCAGAGGGCTTTTCTGTCCGCTGTGACAACAAAATATGAAGCTGAAGTTCGCTGTCAGCTGAAGACAGGAATTCATAATCAACCTGCAGCTGCCATGGGGAAGGCATCCAGCACCTGTATTCTCTGCTGCAACCAGGTGAACAGAACTTGCAGGTGCTCCCCATCCTCCAGAAGATCTTTTATTACTAAGAAAGGAACACCCTAATCCAAGTTAAATTTCCTCTTCAAAATGGCACAAGCCATTATATCCAGACAGCTAGGGAAAACAGTCCAACACTGATTCTCTTGCAGTCAGCATCTGCCTTGTATAGTGCTTATGGCGTCACTAAACACTTCCCCAGCTGGCAGCCGGGGATATGGAACTGCTGTGTCTCACAGAAAGAAGCTCTTCCAACTGTTCACACAGGGTGCATCTACATTAGTTAAAACTGAAAAAAAAGGAAGGAAGAGCAAGCTAGGCAAAGCAATATTTTAATGGTCCATTTCTCTTCCAGGGCCTGGGACTGGTTTCATCCCAGCTGTACAGCTGAGATACTGCACTTCTGCTCAATGGGAAGGATCAGAAGCTCTGCTCAAATTCACCTGCATAAGCACACCAGAAACATTTGGACTGCACACATACTTTCCTTGCTGGATAAGTAAGCATATAGCTGTCTTTCTATGAATAAAGCTGAAGGCCAAGACCTTCAGCAAGAGCAAGGACTACTGTGCCAGGAATGAATTACCAAATTTAAGAGGAGTCTCAGCAGATTGGCATAGGGCAACAAGCTCTCTCCCTTAATATCTACAGAGGAAAAACAAAAGTTAACTTGGCTAGTCCAGAACCACATTTACCTCACATTCATAACTGAGACATAAGCAAAACCAGTTGAAAGGAAGGCTTACAAGCTTCACTGGTACTCATAGTTAAGTCAGCAGATGGTAACGTTCGTTTTGTCCACTTGTTGTCTGTAAGTATGCTTGTAATGCACTTTTAAAGGCCATCAAGAAACTAACATAAATACAATGAAGTAGTTGTAAAGCCTTGAAAGGCAACATAGATGATTATGTAGGAATATTTAGAGAACAGCTACAACATATAGAGCACTAAAAAAAAAAAAAACCAAAAAACCAACAACAGCACAGAAGAAATATGGAAGGCATTTCTGGTTTTTAAGCCTACTTTAACTCATTCTGCAAGTCAGGAGATCTTCAACTCCAGCCACAGCAGGTGGGGGGGGGTTTAAGGGTTAGATCGTTCCCAAGAAAACATCCTGTGCCTATCCCCTTACACCACCTTGCAAGAACCTCCAGAGTCCCAGCACCAAGCCTGGGAAACTGATGAAGCTGCCATTTGAAACATGTGTTCAAGCACTTTCCATAGCTTTAGATAATCCCAAAAGTGAGCTCCGATGTAAAGATAAAACAGTTCCTGGGCAAGAGAAGCAACAGGTTGCCATGCCAACCCACTCCATACCTGTAGTCAGAGCCCAATGAACAATTACTTAGCTAGCAGCTGTACTACTGGAAAAGTTAAAGATTAAAACAGTCAGGTCCCTACAATACGTTGCCAGTCTAGAAGATCTGGAACTCTAAACACCTGTTTCAGGCTTTTCAAAGAAACTTGGTCAAGTTTCCTCTCAAAGCTCTTGGGGCAAGTTAGCTTCCTGATAAAATCTGTAAGAACAAAGAATAATTTCCTACTGATTTAATCAGTCACAATAGTGAATCATCAGCCAGTTAAGAGATAAACAGTTACTCTATATGGAGGCAGAACTTAAATTTTCCTTTCTCCTAAATTCAGACATCCTAGCAAGTCTCCCATTCTTTGCCACAGCTAGAAATTAAAATATTCAGGTTCTTAAAGCTACATTTACAAAAGAAGTTTAATGCAAAACTAAAGTTAGAGAAGTCAAAGTGAGGATCCAGAAGTCACAATATTAGAGACATTCCTGGCTGTTTTGATTCACTTCAGGAGTCCTGCTTGCCTGACTGACAGGAAGATAATTCTTCAAATTCCTATTTCAAATCCAGGAAAGTTGCATCATTCCAGGGACAGAAGCTGGATTCTGCCTATCATCCTCACCAATAGGATTGTACAAGCTTCATGTAGACATCAAGGCCTCTAGGGTTTTCAAATCCTACGATGAGCACAAAGCAAACAAAAGAACCCATTTTTCATTTCCACACTAAGTATACACCCATTAGTCTTAAGTCTCGTGTAAAATATTTAATTAATAATTTCAAAATAACTTCAAGGCTGACAGTATGTACACCAAATATCCCACCCACCCCCCTGCCCAAAGCCAATTATTTATTCAAAGCTGGCTCTGAGAACCGAAAAGGTGTGCAAGTCTGCCAGCTACACACAGCACGACAACCCATATTTCAGGAAAATGACTCAGTAAGTTCAAAATGTTTTACACATTTAATTAAGCCTTACACTAACTCCAGTTGGCAAGCAGGAGCATGAATCATGGAAGCTAAATCACAGGAGCAAACTCAAAGTAACTCAAAAACTTAACTGCTTACTCTTGGAGCTGAACAATTACTTACTACAGCAGGAATCCAGGAGGAAATATCCTGCTTCATTGGCAAGTATACTGTGGATAGAAAGCAAAGGGGGAAAAACCAAAACAAACCAAACCAAAACAAAGAGAACTGCCATAACTTGAAGCATGGATGCTACACCAACCAGTGCTAGGGGAGGCATTGCCATCAAGCCCTCTCCTAATCCTCAGTATGTTGTCAACTGACACTACAACATTCATCAGATGTTCTCCCTTTAGTGTCTTCTACAAAGCTATTTCCAAGAAAGGATGGCATATCAAGGCCAAAGACTACCAGGAAGAGGTAGTGGTGATGTCATTAGCATGAAGTTTTGTGTCATCATTGTGCACATCCCTGCATTTATTCAGTGGTTACCATACTTACTGTTACTTGTGATCTTCTTTTACATACCACAAGACATTTCAGTATCCTGAGCTCCTTTACTTAACAAAAATATAACCTTAAGATGCAATACTGAGCTAAACTACTAGCAAAAGAAATCAAACTTGCACAACATAGTTCTGATACTAAAATAAATATTATGCAAATAGGTACATTATCTTCTTTATGGGTTGCTGGTGACAGCTGAATACAAATACAGAGAAGCGACCTCCAACGTCTGAGGTCCCACAAGACCACGGAATAATGTGCCACAGATGTTTAGTTTAGAAGGATCCACAGAACATCCATAACATGCTGAGCTATAAACCGCTTCCCGTCATGCCCTAGAAAATCTGAGAGCAATAGCAAGTTAAAAAACATATATATGCACCACTAGTTGACTGCAAGGAAACAGAAGTTGCTGTCCTTTTCTCCATCTACTGAAATGTCTAAAGTAGTTTGCAGTGAAATAAGTTCCCCCATGTTTGCACTGCTGCTTGTGTATCCTCTGTATCATCACTGTGCTGATCTGCAGGATGACTAGCTTTCCATACTGACAAGGCCACCCTGAATTCAAGGGCACTATCAAACATCAGAAGATGCAAACAAATACCTCTGCATGCTACTTGCACCCACACTCAAGTTACAAGGTTGGCACAGTAAAGGCAATATTCACGCCTGTTGTCAATGTAGAGCAGGAACATTTCTCATTTTGTTCCTAATTCTTTTCCATTGCACTGGTAGCAAGAATGCTGTCAGAAAGAAAGCATTAGTAGAGTGATGGAAATGACAGGAAAGCTACAACATAGCATTGCATCCTTCTTCCCAACATAACAACTAAATAGTGATTGGGAAAGAGGTAAGTAGCTCTGTGTACTTTGCCCTTTAGCCAGCAAGCTCTTACATACTGCTGCACATGAGAGAAAGCTGTCAGTCTCTTACTAACACCAGGGAACAATGGAGTACATTGCCACTAGTGCTGAACAGTCACTTTTTTAAGAGACTGTTTTCTTTCAGAACCTTGGAGAACAGTAGCTCAGAAACTTGGTGTGCTCAAGTCCTGCCACTAACACACCAGCCTCTACATTGTTTACACTGTGTCCCAACCATGGCTTCAGCATCTTCTCACTGTGTCCCTTTCCACCACTCAACTGGGACTGAAACACCATTTCACACCACTGTCCTGAAGATGGAATTACAACCCTGTTCCCCTATCACCACAGCAGACAGAGACTTTGCTCCAGAGACCAGCAACTTTTTAGCTACTGAATGACAACCTCCAGAGCAAAGGCTTTTCTCCTTCTCTCTCTCAAAACACACACCACAAACATGACCTTCAGAGTCAGGATCTTTCACTGCTGTCATTTCGACCAACACAAAGTTGTACAACTGAAGGCATACATCCTGCAGAATAAAGACAAGAGAATATTAGAGGTCCCCATTACAGCAGTGGATTAGGTCTTTCACAGGCATGCTTGGAGTTGCTTCCTTTGTCAACTTGAAGCCACTACAAAACATCGTGACAGATGCAGTTGCTGTCCTCCCCTAGTCAAAGAGCATTAGTGTTAAATGTGTGGCTCAGAAGTGACACATTCATGGCAGAGGCTATACTAACTTCCAAGACCTGTCCCACTAACACACTTCAAGCTTCAGGCAACCACAACTGCTCTGTAGAAGAAAGGATTAATCCTTCAGCCATTCCCACCCTACAAATCTCAACAATGCCAAACTCTTCAGCACAACTATGAGCACTGAGCTATCAGACAGCAAAACTTTTCATACAACCTTAAAGCAAGCCTGAATCAAGCCAGTAAGTAACAGAAAGGATGTCACTTTGTCACACCTTTTAATTTACCTTTACATCCACAGTAAGATCTTGCATGAGATATGCATCAGGTTTGGATAAAGTCCTATTTATTCGGCATTGTATATTACTGCTTAAGTATTTGTTGGCTATTGATTCAGATGTTTAAAGGATTTGATCACTTACCTTAGTTTGCTTCTGTAAACAGCTAACTGCACACTGCAAACTCACACTATTCAGACCTCTAATCCACATTAATTTCCCATTCACTCAAGAAGACCAACACCCACAGAAATGTGTCAGTATCTGCAACTGGTTGCTTCTCATACACTAGAAGAAATTTCTCCCTGTGAAACTAGAGGCATGCTGTGGAGTTTCAGGATCATTTTCTGTGCCCTCCCACTCCAAGTGTGGTAAAACCACATGCCAGACTAGGACAACTGACACCAGAAAATTCAAGAGTATAAAGTAATTAAATACAGAAGTAAACACAGACACACACCACATTCTCCTGCCATGACAGATCTTTTGACTCCGTTCTCTGGGTCAGGCGTGCTCTGTGCATCTAGTGCAAGTCTACAGCAAATTTAAAGGAAATGGGTACTCCTTCAGTTTTCCCCTAGAAGTGAACAGCATTATAACCATCAGGCCTAGGTATTCAGCTTTGACATGATCTTCTCCAAGTACCTGGCTGCTAACAGTGCAAAAGATCATTTAGGCATCTGTGAAGAACTTAGTTATTTGAGAAGGAACCCCCAAACACACCTGTGTGAATCAAACTACCTAGCACCCAGCCCTGCTGGGATGGAGCTCACTCCAGCTTTGCCTGGCACCCACAGGGCCAAGGAACCAATGCTACTTTTGGATCACACTGCATGCTGACAAGCAGGACAGACCGAAGGAGTCTGCCCTAGGAAAACTTTCCTCTGAATGGACTTTGTCACCTCATCTCTGCAACCAGCTCCTCTGCAGTGCTGCTGTAAGACAGGCTGTAGACAGACCTCACTCAGGAAGCTCATTGTCAGGGAGTGCTATTGCCTTGCTCTAGCTTTGATTTTATGAAGCTAACCCTTCTTCTCCTGTTACTTTCCCCCTTCTAAGGAGCCTCCAAAAATTACTTAAAAGGATATGAAGAGACCAAGCATTTCAAAGACATCCCTTTTAGCTAAAAGCAAAAATGACAGTGTGCGTGTATATAAACACACACCCCTTAGACCATTCCTTTCCTATTCAGCTGGGCAGAGTGCTCAGAGTAGCTTGCAAGACCACAGCTGCAGCATTTCAAGGAGGGTGCTCTGCACCTTTACCTACCAGTGCTACAGTCTGTAACACAGCCCTCAGGCACACAACGGGATGTGGAAATTCACAGGTACGCTGCTCCTGTGTAAGTCAGAAAGTTTGTCATGACAGACACACAGAGAAGGCTCACTAATGTAACCAAGACACTACTTTTGCAGTTTAATTCCTTTCTATCATCTCTCTTTATAGTAAGGGTGACTCACCACCTTTAGTCTCCTTAAAAAAAAGATTAATAAAACAAGTTGTGTTAAAAGCTGATATAACACATACTATACAAGAAGTCTCTCAAGACTGCTTACATAATAGAAGACTTTTTACAGGAAAATGCAGGAGATTATGTAAATTAAACATGCATGTTTATTAGCACATACCAGAAATCAATCCACTTAGGTAACAGTCTCATGTACAAGAGTGTATCAGCTTTTTCAGCAGTACTGTGTTGTTCATTGTTCTGTTTGTATATTTTCTCCCATAAAAGGTATTTCTAAATATGTTAGAACTGCTTTCACACCACAGTTGAAAATTGAGAAGTGGATTAAAAACTTTAAAAGTTTTAGATTAGTGGGTGTTGAGAACCCCCAATTCCTGGTTACTGGAGGTGAGAACTATGGCTGCTACAGTGTATAAAAGGGTCAGGCTATTTATTCAAGTGCCTGGATATGAATATAGTTAAACATCACACTTAAAACTCAGGGCACCACAAATAACACAAGACATCAGTGAAAAGGATAGACTGCACTTCAATCATAAACATGATGACAAATTAATGCACACACTGTCTTCCCTCACCTTTTCTTTTTGAAGTTTAGTACCAGAAATCAGAATCCTAGACCAGACTAAAAGAACCTAGTAATCACTTTAATTACTGATTTCACAGAAACACAGCAATGTAAAAAGGGAGAAAACAGCTACAAAAATCAAGACAAAATTACCCATCAGGAAATCCAAACCCATTTTGGATGAGACAGGTCTAAGCAGGGTCAGAATTCATCCTTTACTAAGCTACTCACATCCAGAATAAGAATGTTTAGAAGACTTAAGGTATTTCATATAATTACAAACAGGTCATTTGATTGCGATACCTACACTTCAGGTAACTTCAATATGCAAGAAATTCTATAGAGATGTTGGATCAAAGTTTGAACTGTTGGGAACTTGCCGTTAGCTTCCCATAGGCAATAATGTACCAATACCTACCTGCAACTGTAGACATCAGATCTTTATATTCAGCCCCACACTTTTCTGGTGTTGATGCAAACCTCTGTCTTCCATAGAGATGTTTCCTAGCCACCTGTCAAAAATAACTAGCCAAATGAGATAAAATATCTGCTAGTTTAAGCATCCAGGTGCTTAAGAAGTGGTAATCGTCCTTCCTCAACTTCCAAAACACATTCAGAGTACCAACATGAAGTACTAAATATTTTGCACACCACTGTAAACTGCAACATAATTTTGTTAAACAATGAGTGTAAAACATGGACACATACTGATCAGACATCCTATAAACTTACAGAAGTCCTGGGTTTGACTCATTTCTTCAAATGCAGCCAGACTAATTTATTAGCCAAAGTTCCCTTTCTAGTCAACAGGGAAAACTAATAAGGTCCTGGATAAAAAGAATTGCACCCTTGAAGCACGTAACTACTTAGAAACAGAAACTTAATTTTTAACATTTACAATGACAACATGATAATTCTTTTGTGTCTGTCCATTTGAGATATTTTTTTTCTTCTCCCCCCCCAGTCACAGATGGTAGAGCTACCTTCTGATCCTTCCCATGAAGTCTTTGGAAAGTAGTCATCAGAGGAAGGCTTTTCTTGAATAACAGCAGCAGTGCTCATCTTCCTCCTTTGCCACAACACTTTCTTTGGGGGAAAGTTATTTATAAACCTTAAAAGTAGCAGGAAAGGAGAGAAGAGGAATCAAAGGCAGAATTCTTTTTTCAACACGAAACACTATGTTCTTAGGAGAGAACAAACCATAGAGTGATCAAGAAAACTAGAATAAGCTGAGGACGAGAACAATTGACTTCCAGCGTATTGTAATGAAGAAAAATAGATTTTCTCACCCTCGAGTTGTAACAATCTACGTGTAATTGTAGTTTCCACTTTAGAAAAATACAGCTCTCTAGGAGGCACCATACTCAAAGAAACAATTTCTCCTTGACTCTAGGGTCTGCCAAGTGACTTCTCTCTCCTGATGATACAATTCTCTCATAGCCAGCACACTCTCTTGGATACCAACTGCCATTATGGAACAAGTTTATTTCCATGAGGTAACAGTTTTCCACAGATGAACTTTCATTTGTCTTAAGTTCTGACAAAGTATAAGCAAGATGTAAAACACTTCTCACAATTAGGGTGCTTGATTTTGAACAAGGGTTATTTCTTCTTTTCCCCATTCAGCATGACATCTGCTCAGTAGTGACTTCTACAGTCCAGTCTGCAAAATTTATTTTAAAAGCTTCTGAACACATGTATCACTATGCATCCAAGTGCCTGCCTGATTGAGTAAATCCGAGTTGGACATTTTAGTGTCCACTTAGGAAAATATTTGATTAGCTGTTTGTTCTATAGCTACACACTGCAAACTCAAAAAAATCCAACACACAACCAAAGACTAGACCAACACCACACACACGCTGACCCTGAACTCTGCAGGTTGCACCACCCCATTGTGGCAGTACTTCTTGGGAGCATCAGAGATCACTGCCACAAAGTCCTGACTCAATAAAGGCTCAAGAAGATCACAGCCAACACATGTGAGAGCCACACTTCAATGGGAGCAAGCATCAGCTGTTATCTCAGGTATGGAAAGCTCTGCCACCAATTTTAATTATCAGCTACCTTCTCTACCAGCTAAAAACCCACCACCTCCTCATCTAAGGTCTCAATAGATATTGAACTGGAGTTAATTTTTGCTTCTTAAAGACTCAAGTTTCTAAAAAAAAGGATCTGTCACCTTTTGGCCATGGACAGAATAGTTTCAATGCCACTCACCATAAAACATGAGCATCTTAGCAATGGCTGCAGAAAGCCAGAGGGCTTGAGAAACCCTGAATAAGGTCCACATTTTTTCAGAAACCCTTTAAAATGCTACTATCCTGTCTCTGATGCATTTGAGCCACAACAGCACATGTTCTGAAAGCAGTAACAGCAATTCAAAAAAGCATCAGACTATGCAATAAAAATAGCTAGAAACCAAAGTTTAACATTAACTTAAACATTTTAAGTTCAATGATATCCCATTCAAGTGTCATAACCGTTTCAGTTTGTATAACAACTTCTTCTACACAGTACTTTCCCCAAAACATTTGAAGTTTTCTACGTCTCTCTGTTTGCTGTATGAATTGTATGAGGGGAAGGAGAAAGAAAAAGATCAAAAAAAAAAGTTTTCTTCTTCTCATACTGCTATCTCCCCTATGCCTGTCCCGATTTAGCTGAGGACACTGACAACAAGAAGTCAATTTATAAAGAATCAGAAGTAACAGAATTCTCTTTGAAAGAGGGCAGCACAGCTGATGGATGCCCTGTCAGCTTTCCCCCCAGTGCTAGGATTCTGAACACAGGCTGTAAGGTGAAATAAGAGGAGACGATTCATGCCATGACCCCAACCGTCCCCCTCTCACGTTTTATTCACACAAAGTTAGTGGTGGAATAACCCTCCACCTCCATCCAGGACACATTGTTACACAACACTATTACTCATGAAATTAAACAGAAAACAATATTCTATTGATTGCCTGATCAATTTCATTCTAAAACAAACCACAGTTATTTACTTTAAAAAAAAAGAGAGAAAAGTTAGAAGATAAGCACTGTGGAGGAAATTCCCAAATATCAAAGAAGAAATCAGTTTCTAAAATCAATTTACAAAGTCATTACCAAATCCTTCATAAGAGCCAAATACTTAACGTCTAAAAAACCAAACTTTTTAAAATTTACCTAATGTAAGACAGCTTATACTACCTACATAAAATGCTCAAAGAACAGTGGAAAGGAGAAAAGGACAAAATACCCATAATTTGTTTAAATACATCAGCAGTGTAATTTTCTAAAGATCTATGCAAAGTCATCATTTTCCAGTAATCAGATAAGGGCCTGCATTTGAGCTCATTCAGTATCTACTTTTCTAGAAAGAAAAAAGTCATCCCAGAGAGACTTGTATGCATCCCTGAAAGAGAGGTGTGTTGTATAATATATCTGACCTCACAGTTACTTATTTACCGTGATAATGCATTTCTTGATAAGAAAACTATTTTTCATTTCTTTGATTTTAAAAAAAAAACCACAAAACCCAGTTCCTTATTTCTGAGAGTTTGGGGTTTTTTTAGGGGAAGAGAAAAGCAGTGTGTTAGGTATATTGTTGCCATCATCTAGCAACCTCAACTAGGCTTCTCTCCTCAAGAGTTTTTACATCATATTATATAATTATAGTTCCCTACCCTCTGTGCCACACCACTCATTTGATGATCAGCTTCCTATTTGTTTTTCCCTGAAAGGACAGGCTGTTCTTATGACCCAAGATTTTTAACAAGGTTCAGACTTTTTTTGTGTGTGTGTATATGCATAAAAACATATACACAAATACAAATAACCAAGAAGCTTCAGTCATTCTCTTCAATAACCTCCTGTCCCAGGAAGGTGGTTCTGGTGGTCATTCCTGACAACCAAAACACACAACTCATGAAGCAGCAGAGAAATTCACTGTGACTGTTTTGTAGACCCTCAATATATATACTAACCTGTGACCTGTAAGCTTAACCACTGACATGTAGGTTTTTTTGCTTTGCTATGCAGCCATTATGATTACTATTAAAAATCATCCACAACATTTATAATGGCTTTCATAATTAATTGAATAGTCCATACTAGGTGTATTGAGACCTTTGATCAATTGAGGTTGGAGATGCAAGGGAAAGTTCACAAGATACTACTGAAAAAACCTGACAAGCACCTCTCCAATTTTGAACAAAAGCAACTCTTTGAATGGCAAGCCAGAATGTTCTGACCTGCCTTAAGTTAGCTGCCTTTTTTGGTCAGAGAATTGAAGTGATATACCAGCAATTCTAGTACTTGTGTACACTAGTTAGGCTGTTTTGAGATAATCCTAGTGATGATTGCAACAAAGAGCCTGGAAACATTCTCCATTGTCTCTGTAGTTGAATACTACTCCAGCACCTTTGAAAGAGAAGCTGTTACTGGGAGTTCAGCATTACACTAGCACAGATGTACCTTGATGCTGTGGTGGGTACCTACTACAGGCAACCTGACCAGAAAGCAGAGGCCTTCCTCACACAACTGGAAGAAGCTTTATATGTGCAGACCATGTTCCTCAAAGGATCCACTTTATCCACCCAGGTATCTTCTGAAAGTGCACAAGCAATACAGGAGATGTCTGCATTGATGAATGCACTTCCTGATAAAGATGATCAAAGGAGCCAATGAGGGAGGTTTCTCTGCTGGACTTGATCCTTACAAACATGGAAGAACAGGTCAGAAATGTGAAGTTCAAGGGCAGTCCTGGTTGCCACTACTATGACAAAGAGAAACTCAAGATCCTGAGAGGAAAGAACAAAGCAAAGAGTGGGATCACAACCCCGGACTTCAGTAGTGCAGACTTTGTCCCCTTCAGGCATCTGCTGAGATGAATCCATGAAAGATGACCCTGAAATGAAGGAGGATCCAGGAGAGCTGGTTAATTTTTGAGGATCACCTCCTCCAACCTCAGGATTTGGCCACACCGACCAACAGGAAATCATGCAAAGACAGCTGGAGACCTGCATGGATGAACAAGGAGCCTCTGACAAAACTCAGACATGAAAGTATATGAGAGGAGGAACCACAGAACAGTGACCAGGAGGAATACAGAAACTATCCAAGCATTAGTGACACTGTCAGGAAAGCCAAAGCTCATCTGAAATTGAATCTGGTGAAGGACATGGGAAGCAACAAGAAGGACTGCTACAGGTATATTAGCAGCAAAGGAATACCTTTGGTTCTGCTGCTGAGATGGTGACAAAGGATACAAGAAGGCCAAGGTACCCAGTGCCTCGTTTGCCTTGGTCTTTACTGGTTATACCAGGTCTTTGGGAATCCCAAGCCCATGACACAGGTGGGAAAGACAGACACATCCTTGGTGGAGGAGGCTCAGGTTAGGGAACATTTAAACAAACTGGACATACAAAAAAAAAAACCACAAAAAAACCCCAAAAAACAAACTATGGAACTTGATGAGGTATATTCATGAGTGCCGAAGGAAATGGCTGATGTCATCGTGAGTCTGCTCTTGATACTCTTGAAGACTCACTGGCAATTAGGAGAGCTTCTTGAGAACTGGAAGAAAACAAAACTTAGTTCCTATCTTCTAAAAGGAGGATCCAGGGAATTGCAAATCAGTCAGTCTCACCTTGATCCCTAGAAAGGTGATGAAGCAAATCCTTCTGGAAAGCATTCACAAACATATGAATGACAAGAAAATGATTTTGAGTAGTTAGCATAGATTTGGGAAGAGGAAAATTGTGCTTAAACAACTTGGTAACCTACTATAAAAGGATTAGTGTTTTGATGGATAAGGTCAGAGCAGTGAGTGGTTTTTATCTTGATTAAGTAAGGTTTCTGACATTGTCTCCCATAACATTTCAGACAAATTGATGGAGTATTGACTAGATAAGTGGACAGTGAAATGTATCAAGAACTGAACTGCTATATCAAAAGGGCTGTGGTCAGCACAAAGTCCAGCTGGAAGCTTGTCATTAGTGGCATACCCCAGGATCCAGTTAACAATACTGAATCCAGTATTGTTTAACAGCTTCATTAATGATCTTGGCATCTGGACAGGGTACACACTCTGAAAGTTTGTAGATGTTACAAAGCAGGGAGGAGTATCTGTTACACCAGACGGTTGTTCTGCTGTCCAAAGCAACCCTTACTGTCTGGAGAAATTGGCTGACAGGATTATCCTCAAGTTCAGTAAAGGGAAATGCAAGGTCCTACACCTACAGAAGAATAACCCTATGCACTACTACAGGCTGGGAGCTACACAGCTGTAAGTCATCTTTGTAGAAAAGGACCTGGGAGTCCTGGTGGACAAGCTGAGCATGAGCCAGCAATGCACCCTTTTGGCCAAGGAAGTTGTCAACACCCTGGGCTATATTAAAAAAAGGTGTTGCCAGCAGGTCAAGGGAGGTGATCCTTCCCTTCTACTCGGCACTACTAAGACATCTAGAGTGCTGTCCTATTCCTGGCTTCCCAGTTCACAAGAAACACAAACATACTAGAGAGAGTCCCAGTGAAGGTGGACCACCACAAAAATGATTAAGGGATGAGCAGATCTGACCTAAAAGGCAAGTCTGAGAAAGCTGGAACTGCTCCCCCCCTGGAGAATACAATGCAGGGGGCAGGAAAGGAATGGAGGATGGATCTTATTAACATGTATAAATACTTGAAGGGAACAATTCAAGATGACAGAGCCAGAGTTCTCAGTGATATCCAGTGAAGTGATAAGAGGCAGTGGGCACTAACTAAATCACAGGAAATTCTATTTAAATAAGACATTTTTTCTCTAAGGGTGATCAAACACCAGAACAGGCTGCCCAGAGAGGTTGTAGAGTCCATTCAAGCCCAACTGGGTGCAGTGCCAAGCACCTTCCTATAGCTGACCCTGTTCTGAGCAAGGCAGGGAGAGCCGGACTAGAGGATCTCCAGAGGTGCCTTCCAACATCAGCTTTCTATGATGCTATGAGCTTTATCATTGCCTTGATAACAGCAGCACTAGAGCAACAAATGTAAAATTTTCCACTGCTATGGAGGTTTTGTGCTTCCCTCACTACGATCATTCAACGTAGTCTTTCTTCAGCTCCTAAATGCTATCACATTAGCTCTAAATGCTTCATCTTTCATTGGGGATCCAGTAAATTCATATCCTCTATGGACAGTAACTGAGCCTGCAATGATGCTAGCCACAAGACTACATACAGAGAATCCACCTTCACTCCCTCCAATTTTTATTATTCAGATTTGTACAAGAGTACACAGCATCAGCAGAAGTTACATGTGTCTTTGGAAACTTTGTACAAGAGCTAACAATAAGCCCAGGTCCTGCTATTTTCAGTTTTGCCATTAAGTTTTCACAGAGCAAAACTTAAAGAGGATTTGACCAGCTCTGCTTCTGGTTGGATACCAGCACTTCCACACCATCTCTCCTCTACTTTACCAAGAGCCCCGTGCAAGCTTTCAATTAGAGCATACAAATTCCCTTGAAAGGGTAAAGCAGCTCACAGCAATGTCACAATCTACCTTCTAAATGTGGTAATTTCGAAGTTCTGTGAGCTGTATTGCACATATGCTCACTATTTTAGAACAATGTGACGTTTTCCTGCCAACTGCACCTTCACAGAATGTCAGTGCTTAACTTCAGTGTAGACCAGACCACAAGGCACATCATCCTCTGTTTGGGCCTCTAATAATTACAGGCAGTCAAGCTTATCATTCTCAATCAAAAAAGGCTAGTTTGCCAAAAAGAACCACTTCACAGAAAAACTGCATCCCACAAGTCTAAGCAAGGATTACTACAGGAGTTTGAAGTTCTCTCAAGGAAAATCCCATCAGCTAACCTTCTTGTCTTTGTGGTAGTGACAAACATGGTCCATGGCTTTGGGAGGACCTCCCAGGGAAACACCATGATGATAGCAACCCTGAGTAATCCAGGCAACGCAATTTTAGAGCAGAGCTGACACGCACTGTTCTAGGATCAAGATGTGCCTCAGAAACACTTGCTGTTTCCAACAGTCCCATTAATTTATGCTCCCAAGACACTTAAAGAACTTGTCCGTCAACAGTAAGATCAGACCTCAGAAAAACAAGAAGTTCAGTTTTTATAATGCATTTTTTCACCATCTCATTTGTCTGTACTACACACAGGATACGAGAAACAGCAGGAACCCAACATAGCCTCAAGCAGGTTATTTACAAGAACATCCTTTGAGCAAATGCGATCTGTTGCATTACATGATTTAAATTCACCTCTTAAGTCACGCTTTAATGTTCCCTGAAAAAAAATGGCTTTGGGCTTGGGCACAGTACAGCTATTAGTAAGAAAGTCACCAGAACAGCAGACTGTTCTTTCCTGCAATTCTACTAGAGTAAGATGCAAGCTTCATAGAAATGGAACAAGTTTATAGACTAAGCCAGTAAAGGGCTGAAGTAACATGACAGCAGCTGAGCAAGGGCGAAAAATACTGGTCGTCTTACTGTGTCTTTCTGTAGTACTGTGTAATGAAGGCATATAGAGGAAAGTTAAGTGAAGAATGAGGGTACTTCTACATTGGACAGCGATATTTCACTTTCAATAATTTGTTAGTGGTTGCTGTGTACATGTTTCACAATACACAAGTGCAGCAAGGTTTTCAATCAGACATAAGTACATCCTCCCAACTGGCATACAGACACTGCAACTGCCTCAGTGAGTAGACATAAAGATCAACAAAATTACAGATATCAAATTGTAATACTTACAGCAGTAAACACATCAGAAAGTGAGAGAACACAGGACTGAGGTTTCTATACAAGTAGACATTACATGCATTTTTTTCTGTCAAATTTAAAACTTAATAATTGTAAGATGCATACCTAATGAAAATTAACTAGTCTTAAATTCATTTAGGAAATGAAAGCTATCAAAAAAAAAAAAAGCCCTCTAAAACCCAAACCCACAAACTGTAAATTTAAACTTCAGTAATATCCTCAAAAATAATGTGATGAGCCCAGTTACCTGCACTTAATTTCAACCCCAAGCTTTTTGAAGAATAATTTAGTGGTGTCTTTTTAAGAAATGGAAAAAAAGGGGAAAAATTACATTTGGAAGTTGCATCCATTTCACAAAGCTCAAAACTAAGACTTCCTCCTATCGTTAGAGAGGTTAAAATTATTCTTTTTAAAAAAAAATACTCCTTTAACAGAAAATAACAGAAACATACCCTTACACTGAAAGCCAAGCACCACAAAGATAGGTGAAATTTCAAGGAGTAAGAAATACTGGGAAACTTAGCATGTTCAAAGGTGGCTATTTAGACAAGTGTCTTTGCAGCCTTCCTTCAATCCTGAAGGTGTTCAGTCTCCTTCACTTTTTGAGATCAGGACATGCCTAATGATCTTTCAAGCACACCTTGATTTACTCTTACACAAACCAGCAGCACCTTGTACTCACACCTGGGACCAGCAGCAGTCCAGTTTACAGTCAAGATTTGCCCTCAGCTCATCATAATAGTGAATGTCAATTTGTTCTCATCTGCTTTGTATCTTCATTATCACCTTCTATCTCTTCTAATTGATATTTAAACACTTCAAGGCAAAATTTGTGCTTTTCTGTAGATTTGGGGGTTTTTGTTCGATTTTCATCTAAAAAAATAAAATAATGCAATACCACAATGCTATCACAACACAAACAGATTAAACTGAAGGAAACAGTTAGCTCAGTCTTGCTCTGGATGAAGAACCAGCCTAGTGGACAAACAGGAATGAAATCGATTTAATATTTGGGGTTAAATCATCAGGCACAATTCACAAGCATTATTATAACAACAGCTACTCTTTTTTAAGGCCATTAGAAAACCTTCTCTGCAGTAAATCCATATGCCTGAAGAAGTTTAATGTTCTTTATTGGAAAACCAGCACAAGGATAGTATCTGTAAAATAAAACTCCCTAACCTCTAGTTGAACAAATCTATTCTCCATTTTTCACCTGACCTTGTAATAAAGGGACCAAAAAGTAGGTTGATTTTGCATCCTCAGGGCTAGATGTATGTGGAGAAGAAGTACCAGAGACATTTTGTCTCCACAAAGGCAGAAGATTATATTATAATAATTTCCTAACACTTGTGTGATCCACAAATAAACAGATTTACCTCTTTTACAGGTTCTTCATCCAGGGCAACATCTTCCACCACAGGCTAGTGAACAAAGAGGAGAGAGAGAAGGGGAAAAAAAAGTCTTTTAAACATATATTATTGAGAAAGACACAATTCTAAGACCAGTTCTAGCACAAAATACAGTTAGTTTAGTTGTAATCAGTTAAGTTACTCCACATTTATACTACTGTAGCAGGCATGTTCAGTTTTTCACACTTAGCACAGGTAAATTAACATTCTGCTTTCTCCAAGACATATAAAATGGCAAGAGATATAGGAGAAAGCAAGAGCACACTGATACTATTAAAATTGCTGATGAATAGTCAAAACCATGTTTGTCATAGAAATTGCACAAGAATGAAGAACTAAACAAGACTATTCATGAATAAACTAAAGAACTGGAACAGTATTTCTTGCTGAGAAGAGAGAAGATATGCATACACAGGAACAAATTTTCTAAACACTCAACTGCTATTTAAATATTGTCATTTAATGGGTGCTCAGCTGAAATTTATTAAGTGATGAACCCTTTGGAAAATAGGTAGAAACATTACATAGAGCTTGATCACACCACCCACCTTCCTCAGGAAAATATTCCCAAGGCTGTAATTCACTACCCCATCCGTCCAGCTTGAGAGGGATCAATAACTTCCTACCCACAGAGAAATTCTAGACCCAGCAAATACTGCAATTTTCTTGCTTACTTGACAGACACAGTTAATGACCTCATGAGTCAACAGGTAAAAGAAGCAGGATTTTGCTCCAATCTTCCTTTATACAAACATAATATAGAACATGCCCTCAATGCACTCTTCCTTATCAAGAAATTGATTTACTATAAATGCTGTCTTAATATCTGCAAGTCATTCACCTGAGTCATGCACAGGCACTCATAAATGCCTCTATTTTTAAAAGGTTTTTTGGCATTAAGGAAGGGGAGGAGAAAGAGGTCCATATGCATAAAGGAATGAAACTGTCTCCCTCCTTGTCTAGGAACTGTGAAAAGCTTCCGTGAAAAAAAGAACAACTTGCAGACAATCATGAAAACATTTTATCCCACGCAGATTCAGAGCCCGTGACAGCTCCCCTTGAATCAGTCCAATTGCTAGCATTTAAGCTCCACTCAACGCATTAAAGATGTCACCGCCGTCTGAAAAGAAGACCGGTATTCATGGACAATAGCCCACAAGAGACGAAGTTAATTTATATGTATCTTTGCTCAAATGTAGTTAACAGTACTTTAGGAATTCTATCTACAGCACAATTTAAAAGGGTTATAAGCTATAGCATATCTTTAATGTGCTTAGAGACAGCAATAAATAGAGCAAATAAACAGTGCTTATCTGTTGCTCTCACCTAAACTGCTGAAGTTCAAGTCTGTAATACCCTAACCATCTATAAACTTTTTGTAAGTGAAATCTCAGCAAGAGTGATAGAACAGTGCAACTCGTACCTATGGTATTCTTTAAAGCACAAAACGCAAAAAAGAGGAAACTATAAAACCAGATATCTGATTAACTAGCATTGTAATGGGTTGGTTACACTCGGTAAGGAGACCTACACAGCTGCTTCTGCAAGAAATGTCTAAACAATCCTCTACCAACAAAAGGGTTGACAACAGAAAGCAGTTGTCCCAAGCAATGGACACTGGGGCTTAGTGCAGGAGCTTACCCTGTGAGCTAGCAAAGTTTTCCAAGAAGTTGATGGCAGAAAAAGCCATCTGAGCAACGACTGAAGTGTTTTGTGTCTGGGGCAGAAATAAAAATACTGGACACATAACAACCAAATTGATTTTAGGAGGAAGGGAATGAAGGTGGCAAAGAACAAGTATGTACATGCACTTTGAGTACTGTGGTCAACAGAAAGGCAGACTTGGGGCAGGGAAAGCATAATTTCTATGATGTTCAGCAGAAAGACATTCTCTGTTAAGTATAGTTATACAAGTCTTCTCATTGGGAAAGTGTCTTAAGACATCAGCTGACTTAAACAAAATAAGGGACTATTTTCCAAATATAATCCACTTGCTAGCACTCAGATTCCTTGCATCACGCAAAGTGGAGCAAGTGACAGCACTCGGAAGAGAATTATAAGATATAAACCTCTGCAACCCCCCCAGGCTTGTTCTTAACCTAGGGACCCAGAATGAGCTATGCTGGTATCACTTCTGCTGCATTGTTTAAATATATAAACTAACACTCTACATGAAATTCCCCCAATCTAGCAAATCCTCTGTTGAACCAAGTGTTTTGTGCTCCCTGTAACCTGGCTGGTTAAGTCACCCTCCCCTCTGTCCCTCTCCCCAAACCCCTGTTAGAGTGCTCCAATCAAAGAACCGAGGGGGATGGGGAGATGGGGGCGGGGGGGGGGGGGGAAGCGTTGCAAAACAAACACAAAGCCCCACACCTCAGAAGTTTCACTCATCTACCTCTAACACCTGTTACAAAGATGTATTCTGTGCTGGAAGCAGTTGACCAAAAGTACTTTGGTTTTGTGACACTACTGAAGAGCCCCAGAAATACTCAGGAATCCACTCTGCCTATTACCGCACGAAAAGATGAAACCTTTCTTGACACAAGAAATTGCAGGTAATAAAAGCTCTACAAGACAAATTGCGAGCATATATAAGACAGCAGCCAGCTAGCTAGTTATCACGGCGTTGCTTCCGGCGTGATCCGTAAAGCGCAGTCTTGTCCTCAGAGGTAACGGGCAAGGGTCTGGCTTTAATTTTGTGCTGGTGCTAAAACAAACGCAAGGAAGCTCGGAAACCAAGGCAGAAGCGAGGACCACGGACCTGCGCTAGCCTCCAACTCGAGATCACATACTTCGTGTTTAAATGCGAGCCTAAGTCCTGCTCAGCCTGCTTTGTGGGTTTCCATCTGTTCTAGGCGCTCCTTCCCTTGCGGCCGCCCCAAACCCCCGGAGTCCGGCCCAAAGCGGGTGCAGGAGCGGGCGGGCGGGACCCCCCGGCCCCGCGCCCGGACAGCCGCCCGGCCCCCCGCACCCCTCCGGGCGTGGGGCAACAGGTTTCCCCGCCTCGCCTCGCCCCGAGGCGCTGTCAGTAGCGAGGGTCCCTCAGCACACAGCCCCCACCCACCCCCCCGGGCAGGTGCGGGGCAGCGCCGAGGTGGCTCCCCCGGCGGGAAAGGGGGGCCGCCCGCACGCCCCGCCGCTCACCTCCGTCTCCATGGGCTCCACCTCGATCCCTTTCCATAGCTCCAGTAAGTGGGCGATCGGCATGCTGGGCGATGCCTGCCGGGAGCCGGGATCAGCGGAAGGAACGCGCGGCGGCCGCCGCCGGGGAAAGCGGGAGCGGAGGCAGGTGGTGGCAGTCGGCGCCGGGACCCTCCGCCCGCTCGGCAATATGGCTCCCCGCCTCCCCGGGGGAGCCCGCAGCCGGGGCGGGGGCGCCGACGCGGCCGCTCCGCAGGCGCGGAGGCAGGGCGAGGCGAGGGCTCCGCAGCCCGCCACAGAGCCCCCCCCAGCCCCGGCCTCTCGG